>NC_089017.1:45008011-45323346 GCF_963932015.1 Anas acuta | reverse complement strand
TTTTTTTCCCAAAATAACTTAATTTAAACTTTATATATGGAAAATAACAATATATCTCTGAACTGTCAAAGCTGGAAATCTATGGGTCTAGTTTACAATTACATTTAATATTTGACCAAGTGATTAAAAACAACAACAACAGCAACAAAAGCAACTTTCTTTTCTTCTTCCCCTTAACAGACATTGGAACAAATAGAAAAATGAGAACATTCTGTAACCCATCAAAAGTTGTTAAAAGATTTGAAAACCAGAATAGCATAGCTTCAAACTTAGTTAATTTTCTGATGTGGATCTTAACAGCCACAATTAAGTCTGCCTGTAATCTATCAAAACCTCACATTTTGACATCATGAATCTTGGAGCCATTTGGCTTTGACTTTATGGCTCTGTTCCATCCATAGTTATACAATTAAGGAAAAAAACTATTCACGTAAAAGTAATGGTGTATAGAGCTGCAGTTCCTAAAAGGAAAAAGTGCCAGTTGTTTTGATTTATCATCTCATTGTGTAGAATTCTGTCAAAGCTTTAGATATTCTAGCCAGTTGACTTTGTAAAGTAGCCAGACTATGACCTGGTAATTAAATTGTGAATACACAGTGCTGTAGACAAATGACAGACCCAAAAACACTCAGCTGCTGCTTCTGAACTAATGCAGCCATTTTTCATACACTGGAATCAAAGTACATGTAGATTTAAAAAGGTTACAGGCAATTTTAAATATTTCTTGTTGAAAAAGTGATTTCCAAGTGTCTTCGCATTCTACAAGTATGAGTGAATGTATCCATGAACTTGTCTGTAAAATAGAGAAGTACCTCATATCATTAAGGGGAGAGCAGGTGAGTTAGTTTTCTAAGGTTAAGCTGGCTCTTTTCAGTGCAAAAAGAAATAGAATTCAGTTTGATGTCATAGTTTTTAATCACAAAAACATACTTTCCATAAAATATACACTATGATGGGAGTGCAAGTGAATTATTTAATTTTAATTTTAAACCTAGTGCTAGTAATGATGAATTTAGACTGAAATTTATTTTAATCTATTTTTGGCAGATCAAAGAAAATAGCATGTATTTGTTAAAGATCAAGCTTAAAATTAACTAGTGTAGAAGCTTGTTGTGAACTGTGCATTGAGCCACGGAGTCAAATTTCTCCTTCAACTTTCTGTTGTATTCCATCACAGATTTTCTGAGGTTTAAGTTTTCACTGGAAAAAGCTTATTTCTATCTATATTTGCATGCTCTACATCTTGTGCAGCTGAGTCAATTCTACTGTGACTTTTTAGGACCATTTCCTAATGGAAGAAAACACTTTTCTCATCTAAGAGGACACTGGAAGGAATTTATTTATTTTCAGCTCAGTAATAAAAACAAATAGATATTGCCTTATTTTTATACTAAAATTGGATTTAATAAGTCTGCTGGTGAGAAAATGAATACATGTAAGATATAGGCTTAATTAAATATACCAATGTGAGACAGTCTGTAAAGCACATCACTCAACTGTAATGAGATGCACTCTAATAATTTATTTTTATTCTCAAGTATTAAGCAGAGAGCTGTTTGGTCTGCTTTTACAACAGACCATGCATTTAAAGTTGTTTCATGATTTAATTCTTACAATTGCAGGAACAACCGTTGCAAACAAGAGGTGATTTTTAACACATGTTCTAGGGAAAGTGCAGGAAGTTGTATTTTGTGTAAAGAAATGTATTATGATTAGTCATGGGATTTTGAAGGGTAGTTATGCCATCCAAGAAGCAGTAAAAATAGATATACTGCAGAGTAGCACGTTTAGAAAATCTGCTTATATAGGTCAAGCAGTTATCCCACAAATTCTACAGAAGGGATTCATCCCTGGGTACTCTAGGAGCTGGGTGACATAATCACAAGACCTCTCTCAGTTATTTTTCCATGGTCTTGGGAATCTGGAGAGGTCCCAATCGACTGGAAGGCAGTAAATGTTTTTCCAGTTTTCAAGAAGGGTAAGAAAGAAGACACTGGTAATTAAAGGCCTGTCAGTCTCACTTCAGTTCCTCTTTTTATGGAGAAGGTTATACTGAGAGTTACTGAAAGACAATGTAGTCATGGGTCACTGCCAATATGGGTCCATAAAGGGAAAGTCCTGTTTAAGGGGATTATTATTAGTATTAAATTTCCTTTTATTACAAGGTTACTTGCTTGGTTGACCAGGGGAAGCCAATAGTCATACTCTTGGCTTTCAGCGAAGTTTTTGGTACTGTCTCTCACAGGATCATTCTGGACAAAATGCCCATCAGACAGCTAGCCAAGGACATAATACGATGGGTGAACAATTGGCTGAATCTGCATCAGGAGAGGTACAGATTTGATACTGGGCAAGTTTTCTTCACTGAGAGGATGGTTGCATTGAAAGAGTCTCCCCAAGGCAGTAGCCACGGCATTGAGCATGTCAGAGATCAGTAAGCATTCGGACAACACTCTCAGACACACAGGCTGGTTTTTGGTTGGTGTGGAGCCAGGAGTTGGACTCAATGATCCTTGAGGGCCTCTTCCAACTCAGGAGATTCTATGATTCCATGATCTTTCGATGGGTCTCTCTCTGCCACGTAGATGCAGTCTTTGTATCTCCTGCAAACTACTTTGCAGAGTTTAGTTTCTTGGACATTCCATCTCCCTTCAACACACTAGTACCAGACATACAAAATCTGGTGATAAATTGCTAAGTCTAAGAAATTAAAATTGTTACTGAAGAGAGGGTGTTGTGGTAGTGCTGTTCTGCTCTGAAAAGTTTAGATACCACAAATCCTGTGAATCTGTGAGGACGGGTTCTCTTACTATGAATGACAGACAAATAAGCAAGCAAATAACTTTGAAAAACTTCATGTTTTCTGGATTCTTATGTACAAACAAGAAACAAAAGAAACATGACCTGTAGATGTCACATGTGACTTTGGGTGGATTTAGGAGTTTCTCATTAGCTGTATAGGAATCTATCCATGATGGGAACTGCACTTTAGCCTTAGGAAGATGAGGAAGACCTAAACAGTGACGAAGTATGTAGAACAAAGCTGAGAAAGGAATGAAGTTCATAAACCTCACTTATGATGACATAATGATAAGGGTGAGGGAAAACATGAAATTGGAGCTGTGTTTTGGAGACTGTGTGTGTGTAAAGGAGAGGTGGGTGGAAGCATGGAGTCATGGGTGGTGCAAAGTCTAGCTACTCTTGATGACAGGACCTATATGTAGTATCAGAGTATCTTCTCTTGCCACTGTAACTATCCAAACTAACACTGGAAGACATTGCATGAAGGATTTTGCTTTTGTTCATTATTTTTAGATGATTGTCTAATGCTGGGTGAAAAGCAATTGAAGATATGTATTCAAAGTTTAGACTGATGCATGGAAACAGAATAAGGAATAGCTATGTATGTGAAGCAGTACTAGCAAAGTCAATAGAATACTTACATAGAGTCATGTGTGTGAATGCATGATTTTCATTTGCTTTGCTAATTTTAGGTACCCTTCACTGCTGCCTGTTTATATTACCTACAATTTGCTCTCTATTTTCTTGGTGCAGAAGCCTCTCTCTCCTGTTTTTGTTGGATGAAAACATGAGTTTGTAAACAAACTACTTCCTTTGCTAGCATTTCAGGCTGTGATCAAAGTCACCCTTCTAGTTAGTGCTAACAGAACTCATATGGTATTAAAGAGAAGGGCTGAGTAAACACTGTTTTGTGAGAGCAGATCTCTCTGGTCAGTGTTGACACGTTCTCAGGCTGAAGTTGAGCAGAACTTCTTGCCTCTGACAACACAGAATCCTTCTAACTGCAGAGTTGCCTGATTGCCTATAAATTTACTTTTCAAAAGAAAGGCCTATCTTTGCTGATTTTTTTTGAATCAATTCAAAGCACCTAATCAGAAATTTGCTACTGTATTGCAAATTCTAGCAAATTCCTAATATCTTGGTATGAATAAAACAGTTATAATAACATAGTTTCAGTGCATACTTTTTAATTTACTTAGGCTCGTATAGTGTGAGGAAAGTCACTAGTAAATAATGTAATTATATATTGAACACATCCTCAGTGCAGTAATCATTGCAGGAAAGCAGCTTAGAGGCAGAAAACACAAAAGTCCTCTGGGAACTTTAGTAAGCAATCAGAGACACCACATGGTTTTGCACACTCTGCCTAGGCAGCTACATAAAAGTGATTGTTGTTTGCAAAAGTATCACAACAAAGAGAAGGTATATCTGTGCATGTATTTTTTCACAGTCATCCCGTTGAGTCTTAGTACCCTAAAGCACTGAAGATTTTCCTTCTTTATCTTACTTCATTCAGTGAAGACATACTATCTGTGAGAGGTTACAATTAAAATAACCCAAAGGTTTGACATTCCTCTAATGGGCTGGGAAGCTGTCTGCAGAGCAAGCTAGATCACTTGTACAAGCGACATCAATCCCTTTCAGTTTGACTATACCAGTGTGTTGGTGATGGCAAGTTCCCATGGAGCAAATGCTTATGTTCACTTCCTTCATTCTTTGCATGTATTTAGCATTATTTATATGACATCCCTAATTCTGTGCTTCTACGTGAATTTGTTGGATAAGAACACTGAGGTTGACAAGGTTTCACACATTTCACACACGTTCACAAAATCTATTTGGCTTTGGTTTTGGATCAAGGCAAAATATCTCTCAGTCTTCAGAGGTCTGTTTTTCCTCAAGTATTGAGTCACACATGAGAGGTGTTGGACTGAAGGCAGCTGGCATTTTAAATTTTGGATGTGCAATCCATCACTGTGTATTCTCTTCTGTGTACTCCTCCGAGAGAGATGAGCTACTGTGAAAGCAATCCTGTAATTATCCACTCCAGGGATATCAGTGCCAAGACAGCAGAGCAAAACACAAAAGATGCCAGTGACTGTAGCCAATGCAGCCATGTATACCTGGGGGCTTCTTCCCACCTGCTGGAAGGGAAAGCTGACATCACAGAATCACACAGAATCACAGAATTTTCTAGGTTGGAAGAGACCTCAAGATCATCGAGTCCAACCTCTGACCTAAAACTAACAGTCCCCACTAAACCATATCCCTAAGCTCTACATCTAAACGTCTTTTGAAGACTTCCAGGGATGGTGACTCCACCACCTCCCTGGGCAGCCCGTTCCAATGCCTCACAACCCTTTCAGTAAAGAAATTCTTCCTAACATCTAACCTAAAACTCCCCTGGCGTAACTTTAGCCCATTCCCCCTCGTCCTGTCACCAGACACATGGGAGAACAGGCCAACCCCCACCTCGCTACAGCCTCCTTTAATGTACTTATACAGAGCAATAAGGTCACCCCTGAGCCTCCTCTTCTCTAGGCTCTGTCTCATGACATACACATGTCTTCTCTGCTCCATCTGATGCCAAGTGGAGAAGGTTTTACAACAGCTTATCATGGGTGGGTGTAGGTGCTACTTTTCAGGCACAGCTGATGAAAACTTTAAAATGGAGACAAGGTAAGATGTGATATATGTAAACATAATGTGGACATACTTTCTTTGTTACTCCCAGATGCCTTGCACCAGTTATGCAGTCTCCAAAGAAAATGAACTGCTGATTTTGTTGTTTATCTGGGTTTTATCTGTTGCTGTTATTGTTCTTAACAAGGACACTTCTATAATTCGTGGCTGTTTTGACTACCATGTCAAACATTTATCTGCAGGCAGCTTTAACAAGCACCAGAGCACAAGAAAAAAATAATTTCTAAGCATCTAACAGATTTGTTCAGCTGTACTTTTAACTCTCATTTCCTGATTTGTATCATTTCAGCCATCCTAATCTGTCTTTCTATTAATCTCCCCTCAGCCTACTCTGGTTAACTGATGCTCCCTTACCTCACCTCCTCTTCTTCTTTTAATTCTATTCACCTGGTTTTATAGGCTTACATTCATTTTAAGGAAGCCTCACTGCTGTGGAAGGCCTGTCACCCTCACACTGGGTCCCATTGGGGACATGTTAGCTCCTCTAACCTTTGACAAAGCTTCATTCTGCCTTTACTCTGAAGAACAACTTGGTCAATGCTGCTTGCTTTTTTGGCCCTCCACCTTTTGCCCTCCTCCTTTGCCATTTAACATCACTCAGGAAGGTTGATCTGACACTCAGAGATACGTGCTTGACACCTCAGGTTGTTTTTCTCCATTATTATTATTAATTTATTTATTTTTGTAATATGTTTGAAGAGTTCTTCAAATATTGAAAGGAACTGTTGCTCAGAAGGCCTTAAGAGACAGGTTAGCAGCTATGGAGATGTTGATTTCCTACAGAGGAGGGCAGTGTTGTTCATGCAGTAGCCACCACAGTACATACACTGTACATTTACAGGAGACATACAAGACTCTAGTCTAGTAAATGTTTGATTTAAAAACTTTATTTTGGGGTAGTTTTTGTAATATTTACCAATTTCCTGCTGGTGTTTGGCTCCCACGCTTCAAACCTGCCAAGTGAACAAGATACAACCTGAGGCTTTCCAGAGTAGATGCACTTAGACCTTTGTCAAATTGGTTTTTGAACCAAACTCTATTTTAACATATATATATATATATATCTGTTATATGTTATATATATATATATATATGTTATATGTTATATAATATATATATATATATAATATTATATATATTATATTATTAATATATATTAATATATATTATATATATTATATTATTAATATATATTAATATATATTATATATTATATTATTATAATATATATATTATTATAATATTTATTTATTTATTTATTTATTTATTTATTTATAAGCATTAACAGAAAACCTGAATTTTGGTGTTTTATGAATTACTCTTGTATAATTCTTTATAAATAAGGGTGGGAGTAAGTGTGAAGTCTTTTGTGTGTGTGTGTGTGTGTAATAGTAATGTGTCTCAAGTTCTATTTTGTCTAAGCAGCCATCAGAACTATGTTCTCATGTACATGGCAGACTCTTTATAAAACCACAGTTTTATATAAAAACTTCTCCCGAAAAAAGGGGCAAGAGAAAAATATCTTCCTAAATTCTAATTAGATTATGATATTTAAAATCTATGTGTAGTCTTCACATAACAAGTATGAGAGAGAATAACTCTTGAAGTGATTCATAGGGCATTACATGATTTATTGAGAATATTTTGCAGGCTGCTGGTAATTGTAAAGAAGTGCTTTTTAACAGTGTTGAGAGAGGATCTCACTCAGCTTAGATGTGTGTAGAGAACGTATGAATGCAGAACACCACTCGTGTATTTTAGGCTACAGACGAACTGCGACTTTTTGTTTAGTTGATATTTCATTTAATATTCTTTTTCCTTTTTAATAGAAATAGGAAAAATGCTATTCTTTTCATTCATTATTAAAAAAAAAAAAGCAGGGAAAGCATGTAAAGCAGATGGAGGGAGGTACACTGGAGAAGGTTTCAGTCTAGCTAATAGCTGAACTTTGTACTTTGTGCTTTTTGTATTTACTGACTCCACTGAAGCTTTAGGTAGCAAATTGCAAAGAGGTGATCCTCCTCCTCTACTCAGTATTGGTGAGGCCATACCTGAGCCCACTTCTGGGATCCCCACTACAAGACAGACATGGACATAATGCATAGTCCAACAAACAGCCATGAAGATGATTGAGGGAACTGGAGCATGTGTCCTTTGTGAAAAGGCTGAGGGAGCTGGGACTTGTCAGCCTGGAGAAGAGGAGGCTCAGAGGAGATATTATCAGTGCATATAAATACCTGCAGAGAGGGTGCAAAGAGGATAGAGCCAAGCTTTTTTCAGTGGTGCCCAGTGCCAGGACAAGAGTCAATGGGCACAAACTGGAACACAAGAGATTCTCTCTAAGCACCAGGAAGCAATTCTATGGTGTGTGAGTGACTGAGCACAGACACAGGTTTCCCAGAGGGGTGGTGGAGTCTCCCTCCTTGGAGATCTTCAAAAGAAACCTGGACATGGTCCAGGACAAACTGCTGTAGGTATCCCTGCTTAAGCGGGGTGGCTGCACCAGATGTTCTCCAGAGGTCCCTTTTAACCTCAGCTGTTCAGTATTCTGTGATGAGGTTACTAATACATCTACTTTAATTGAAATATTGTTCTTCTTGGAAATACTCTCTCACGGCAAATATGTTGGCAGACATTTCCTTTTCTGTTTACTACAGGCTGTGTTGTCTACAAGTGAGTGTTGATGTAGGATGTGAATTGGAAATACAATAGTTATTTCTGAGTAATTGAATGTGTGAATGCTTCTGTTTCAGAAGCCTGTTTCTTCCCATTGAACTTAATGCCACACATGGAGGTAAGCAGAAATGAATCTATGCAGACACATTCTGTATCTGATTAAGTTCATTTTCTGAAGGGAAAAATGCTCTCCTCTTGAAGAGATTCTTATGTTGGCATCAATACCAAAAGTAACAAACATACTTTCCAGACCAGATTGAGAGTCAATGGGACAGCCATATTCCAGGTTTGCCAGTCCAGTCCCTTCTCTTAAAGCAAGATTTCTATTTGTGCTCAAGAGGTAAGAGATGCAGACTGTGGTCTTCGGCATGTTAAAATCACAGGGACTACTGTGGAAAACTTCATTACTTTAGGAAAAACTGTTCTTATAGATTTTTTTAGGGTTGAAATAAAAATGTGTCATAAAGTTTTGTGCTCACACAAACATGTTGTGGGAAAAAAAAAAGAAAAAAAAAAAAAGCTTTAGTCAAGGTCATTGCTCTGCATATTGGCTGCAGAGTCAGAACTAGTATTCTTTGAGGAACCAAATCCTGGTAAATCAGAAGTATAAATAAATTCAAAAAGAGTTTAATGGAGAAGTACAAAATGTCATTAATCACAAGGATATAGATGCAACTGTACCTCTAAACTACCTCTGCTAGAAAATGGGAGGCCTCAGCATGAGAAGTTTTGCTGTGTGCTGAGCTGTTCCTATGTTATTTCTTATGGAATCAGCTTCTGACAGGGTCAGAAATATGATGCATAGCTAGAGGGATCTTTAGCCAGACTCACCATGGCTGTTTGGATCTTATATCACAAGAGAGCTGCTGACAAAATCCTCTAAAACTCTTTGGAGATTGAATAAGAAAATGGGCTTTCAAGTAGTTCTTCCATTATTTTCTTAAAAACAAACAAACAAACAAACAAAACAGACAACAACAACAAATACAAATATTTACCAGTCTATATTCTAGTTCTTATTCCTTGGTGACTAAGAAGCTGTTAGGTATTTATTTCCTGCAACTCTAACACAGTCTACAGAGAGATATCTGTACCCGTATGACCACATATTCTTGTGTAGTATCATTTTTTCTCTCCTCTCTTTGGAAAACAAATACCTCCTTGGCTTCCTGCTGTTTCTTTTCTCATGTTCACCCCTTTGGCCTTCTACTATCAAGTTTCCCACACTTGAAATACTAGTTTTTTTCACCCCTGTGTACCAAATAGCTGGATGCTTTCCATTCATTCTTTCTCTGTAATCTGACAAGATAGTCAGAAAGCATCTAAGTGAAAGAACAAATCCAAACCCCAGACCTTGTTGTGTCTGATTTCCCTTGGGTCTCAGATTACTGCAGGGTTGAACTCCGTGGAGATTCACAGGTGGGCTGGGAGGCAGCCTTGTTACTGGAGGATCTGGTAAGGAAATGGTTACGGTTTTCAATGAGATTTTGCAGGATGAACTCCAGGAGGCAACCCTGCTCTACTCATTTTGTTGTGTGTGGGGGAATTATTATAGCCTGTCTGTTGTACTGAAATCTATCTCTTGATTTTCAGTTGTACCAGTTCCCTAGGCTGCCATACATGGCAATCATTATAGACTTGCCTTGAAGTGTCAGTTACTTGCTTAGTAAGCAGATGAAAATATTGTCCGGGCCCACTAAATTATCACTATATAAATGCTTGTGGAAACACGTCCATCAGACAGGACTATTGAAGGAAAATGTACCAACAGGCATTCAGAAGATATCAGAATGAATAAAATGTGTCATGGGATAAAGAAAAAAAGCTAAACGCAGGACCGGTACTAAAGCACAGGCAAGCAGTCTGAATTTGGTGACTTGACAGAGAATTTATGGTGCAAGAAAAAGATGAGAAAGCTGGGAGAGACCATGAAAAAGGGTCAAATGGGTTTGGAAGGGAGAAAAAAGGGACAGTCTAGGAGAAACAGAGGAAAAGTATATATTTCCCGCTCTTACTGCCACTGAAGTTTAGTGACACACCTCCCCTTTGCATGTGCAGACTCCAGACAGAACAACTGTCAGAAAGAAGGCAGGAGGGAAGGCTTTCAGTGGTAGTAGGAGAAGGATAGAAGTATTCAGAGATCCCCATTTGGGAGCCTGGTGTGAAGAGCACAGCAACCATTTTGCTGCAACATAGGGTGTATAACATGAAATTTCACTGGAGCTGTTGGGTCCCATCATCTGTGGTCATTCTATACAAGCCTGTTCACTTCTCAATCCTCAGATAACTTCTCAAGACTTTCCCTGGCCCTAATCACAGTAGTCACATCCAAATCATTTCTTGATTTTGGTCCTCACTTGTGTCGCTGCCAGGCATCATGATGCAGAGCACAGCACGGCATATGCCAGAGTGATGCCCATGGGTGTGCTAGGGGTTAAACACACTGCAGGGCAGTGCTTGAGCCTCTTCTTTGATTCTCTTTATTTACTAATACAAACATAGCCTAAAGACCAATTTGCTGATGCTTCCTTTACAATTAATCCCACTAATCTATTCACCACTGACATAACCTGTGGTAGCTGATAGATACTGTACTGTCTTATCATGCCCCTCTAAATGAAGCTGGACGAGCTATAAAAACTTGGGCAAAACACAGCAGAAAATGTCCTTTCATCAACCAAAGTCTGGTTGCTTATGGTTTTACTGCTTTGATTTCATATTTTACAAACTACTCATAATAATATTGTTGTGATTTAACCCAGCTGACAGCTAAGCACACACAGTCATCCATTCACTTCCCCTCAGTGGGATGAGGGAGAGAATAAAAAAAAAAAAAAAGGTAAAACCTGTGGGTTGAAATAAAGACAGATTAACAGGACAGAAAAGGAATGAATAAATGAACAATTAAATGAATGACTAAATAAATGAATAATAGAATATAGAAAACAAGTGATGCACGATACAGTTGTTCATCACAGGCTGATCGACGCCCGTTCCATCTCCAAGCAGTGGCAGCCCCCCACCCCCCACCAATCCTCCCAGTTTTATTGTTCAGCATGACACCACAGGGTGTGGGATATCCCTTTGGCCAGTTTTCTGTCCCCTCGCAGCTTCCTGTGCACCCCCAGCCTCCTTGCAGGCACAGCAGCTTGAGAAACTAGAAAGTCCTTGACTCAGTGTAAGCACTGCTTTGCAACAACTAAAACATTGGTGTGTTATTAGTATTATTTTCTTCCAGAATCCAAAACACAGCACCATACCAGCTACTAGGAAGTAAATGAACTCTACCCCATCAGAAAGTAGGACAATTATGCAAAAATTTATACATATAAAGAGGGTAAAATTAACTTTCTAATTTGAAAGCTTTGCTTTTTTTTTTTTTTTTTTTTTTTTTTTTTAAACTTCTAGAGCCATGTAGAACAGTTCTACACTATGACACAACCTTTCCTGGCTCCACTGGCTCCCAGGGAAAGACAGTTTCTGCAGATTGGCAGGAGACCTGGGTTTTGTTGCATTTGTCTTCTGTTAAACCAGACTAGTGCTGTCATACAGTGTTTTGGCACAGCAAGAATGACTTGTCCCTAAAGTGTCACATTGGATTGATTGAGACTGCACTAGGTGGGACAATAAGTGTTCTCCCTTGTTATTTCTGACCTGAGAGGTACTCTTAATGCTTTCATATCCGAGCAAACAAATATTAAGACAAATGTAGAATTACTGCTCTTCCACTTATTCCAGTACAGGTTCAGCTTAGAGGCTTGATGACTTTGAACATGTTGGAGTGTACGAGGAAAGTAGAAGGCATCACATGGACTTTATATTTCATTTTTTTTCTAATGTACAGACATGATCCTAACTCATTCTAGTTTATTAGAACAACTTTTGCCAGCATAAAGTGGCAAACTGCAGTTACTTTTGGGGCCTTTGACACCTGGTGAAACATAACCATTCATTTTCTTTGGTTTACATCTTCAAACAATGTTTGAGTCATAGTAATGAGGCAGACTGCAGGCTATCAGCTTGAATAGAGTTAATGTGCTGTTGCTATTATTCTGACAAGAAAACCCATCATGGATCTACTTTAAAGAAATACTTGTATCCTGCTTGTTTGAAGGTCACTTTGACCTCTCTTAAAGATTTGCTATGCAAAAGCCAGCTCTGTGTGTTCTCTGCCAGGAAATATACAGCCAAAACAAGTAAGTTCATAGCACTACCTGACATTTGCTAATAGGAGATTCAACTGCCATCTGTATTTTCTAGCCCTTCATCTCATCATCCCAATTTGTTCTTTTGCAAGTGTAGGGGACTTAACATGTCTGATGGTTAAAACAAAAATTGTAGGTATACATAAGTCTCTCTCTCTGTCTCTCCATAAATAAAAGACAAATGGGGGAAGATGTGGCAGCTATCAGAACAGATCTTCAGTTAATTGCCAAGCAACTTAACAATCTTTTTTTTTTTTTTTTTTTTTTCCCAGAGTTGGTTTCATTATTGCAAATACAGGTTTTTTTGTTTGTTTGTTTGTTTGTTTGCTTGTTTTAAGTTAACGTACTACTTTATCCCCAGGCCTTGGCTGCTGAAAAATATAAAATGGGGAGATCTGGAATGCAAAAATGTGCTTCCCAAGGATCTCCACAGCTACAGAACCAAAGCCTTTGGAGACATGTTCCTCAATGTGCTTCAGACATCCAGTCAGTATTCAGATCACAAATCACATCTCCACATGATGGAGATGTCAGGGGCACCATAGGGTCTAGTTCTATAAGAAATAAGTGACCTCCACCAGCCAACATTAGGGAGAAAAGTTCTTTACCATCTGGCAAATAAATGCTAACCATCCCCTAAAATCTGAAATCAGCCATGAATTTGAAAAGGAAAGCTCAGCAATGGTAATGAAAAAAAGTACATGTAGCTTCTTTTAATGTCAACAATGCCATAATTTATGCCTAAGATTCTGTTGCATCTTGGAGATTGTTTTCCTCAGGAAATGTTGCCTCCGAAACAATACCTTGGAAATTACTCAGATCTATTCCATTTTCTGGATCTTGGAGCCACTACCAATTAATTGTAAAAAAGTTCTATTGTAGTTTGGGAGGGAATATAGTTAAATCCTGTTGAATGTTTTTCTTAAATTATTTGTAAATGCTCAGAGAGTAAGTTTTGGTCAAAAGAAACATGAAAATACTGGAATTATTTGGGCAGAAAGTTTTACTCTGGCCATGGAGGTCTTGTAAGTAAAATTGTTTTTTTTAGATTTGGTTGGCTAAACAAAATGAAAAATTCTAATTAAAAAATTGAAGATTCCCCAAGATCTCACCTGCAGGGAGTATTTCAACTCTTAATCATTCTTTCCCTTCCTTTTTTCATCCCCCAGAAATGTTTCCAGGGAAAAATTTCTGTAGGTTTTCCTTTGATTTAAGCATTCGGATCTTTTGAAGGCCACAGATATGTTAATAGTTCTTTTCTTCTTCTTGGATTTTATTTATTTATCTACTTATTTATTTATATATTTATAGGGGGATTTTTTAGCATGTGTTTCCAAAGAAGTAAAAATATACTGGATCAACAATGATACACAGGTATTTTTAAATAAAAGATATTAATTAAACCCAGCTATTTTAAATAATCCCCTGTGTTTCAAATTTAACCCAGTCCAGAATGCCATCCTGTAGATTCTTAGGGAGTCCATATGAAATCCAGAAAGCATAACTAATCTATAGCAATGAAATTGAGTTCATTGTTTCAAGCTCCTGCAGAAAATGCTGGAAAATTCTTTCTATGTATGTATGTATGTATGTATGTATGTATGTATGTATCTATCTATCTATCTACCTACCTACCTACCTACCTATCTATTTATCTGTTTCCTATAATGTCTTAAATAGAGGCTGAGAAGATTCATGCCCATTACTTCCTCTAGCCATATTTATCAATATCACTTCTATCTTCTCCAGCATGGACCCTGAACTGCTATGACAACGTTAGCTTTGCTACATTGACAGTTTCTTCTATGTCAGATAATGTAAAAAATTTTCAAAACTCTTCTCTCTCATATACAACAGATAATTTATTTTCTTTGATTTTGAACTGGACAGAAAAGAAAATATCACAATCTTCAGTATTTTTATGAAATAGACATGGGAAAAGGTAGGTCTATTTAATGTCTCAGTGCTGGGGCTGTTTGCAAAATATTAGACATTAGTATGCATTTAGTTTACTGATAGCTCATTCATTTCACTTGATTAGAAGTGTCTGGTAATTTTGCTCAGAGATTAGTCATTGACCTAGCTAATTATTTCTCTGTTAAACAAAAAATAAATGTTGGATTATTTTCTTTTCCTATTAACTCCATGCCTATTCCTGTCCAGGAATGTAAACTTTGATACAAAACTTCCACTTCCTTCAGTGTTGACTCTTGGGAAACAACACAAAACCGAGTGCTTCGAGCACTATCTATGGTATTTACTCCCATCCTGTCACTACTGTGGAAATATAAGTCATGGTTAACAAACAGTCACAATACAGTCATTGAACAAGAGGAAACACCTGGATGCAAACACAGTTGGCAAGGAAACATGTGCCACTTGCCTATTCCAGAGAAACGCTCAGAAGCTGTGTGATCCCAGAGCAGTTGTAAGGAAACCCTATTTCTAACACCATCCTTATGGGAAACACGCCAGCCATCATGTATTTGAGAACTGATCTCTCCAGAGGGAGCACCCTGCCCATCACACACAATTTAATTGCATGCCAAACAAGTGCTTCTCTCTCTCTCTCTCTCTCTCTCTCTTTTTTTTTTTTTTTTAAATCTATCCATGTGCTCTTGCTGACATGCCAAAGAGGAGAGCTGTGGGGAAGATGTGAATCACATTCTACCACAGTGTGTTTTCAGGTGCAAGAGCTTCAAGTGGTCTTGAACAGGAATGAAGGCCCAAAAGTCTGAAATTCTCCAACCACAGAGGGGAATTGTGGGAGGAAAGTACAGTTTGCAGGAATCTTACAAAATATATATGGAGACAGATAAATTTTTCTATTAATTTTGCTATTTTGACAAAATTTTATGTCATCATGGGCCGACAGATTCAGTTGGTTGTATATCTATACTAATAAACCTATATATGCCCTCTCATGCAAACTTTGTTTCATCCCAGAAACAATTTCACAAAGAAGTCATCCTACTCTCTTTTAGAAATATCTTCAATGTTTGTCATTAGAAAAGGAATGTTGGTGGCTTCATATAAATTTCAGTAAGAAATTCCAAATTTGGGGGTAATATTATCCAGAGATTTTTAATTGGGAAGGTACAAAAAAGAAACAAAAACAACCAATATGCAACCCAAAAATGTTTACTTTTAGAATGTTTGTGTTCCAGAATTCTTGATCTGTCATTCACTGTCTGCAATAATAAATGTAAAATTAGAGTGCACTAATATGCATCTCATCTTCAAATTTGTTAGCTTATTTTTAACATTTAAGCTAATACAATCTCAATTTCAACTGATTTGGATAGTTTCTTATTAAGAAGAGGCAGCTTGGATGTGGTAACTAGGGAGGATCGCTTTCAGAAAATGTTTGACTTAGGGTTGGTTTTAGATAGATACTGCTGTACTTTTAATGAATAAGGTGAATCAGTGCAAAAAATGGACAAAGACAAATGTAGATTGATCTACTTGTGAA
Source organism: Anas acuta (assembly GCF_963932015.1). Lineage (NCBI taxonomy): Eukaryota > Metazoa > Chordata > Aves > Anseriformes > Anatidae > Anas > Anas acuta. The sequence goes on along the minus strand of NC_089017.1, from coordinate 45,307,488 downwards.
AAATCTCAGCTTTATGGCATCTACATTATTTTAGTATTCAAATTTTTCATTTTGAAAAAAAAAAATATAGCACATGAAAGTTGTGAATCCAAGATATATCATATTTACATTATATATGTACATATGCGTATATATTCATATTTATTTATATTGTGAGTTTCTGCTTTAATGACAGAGAAAGAAAATAATCTCAAGAGATCACATGTAGCATTTGTGGAATTCAATATTTCACATGGGTTACATCAAATAATATTCTCCAAGAAAATGTCTATCAATCCATTACCACTATCCCCTAATGTTAATGTTCTTCTCAACTAGCTATAATAAATAAAAAACATGTTTTCCCCCAGTCATCTTGTGCTTTTTCATAGCTGCATGGACTTTCTGAAGAAGTTGCAAATAATGAAAAATTGCTGTGGCAACTTCACTTCTTTTCCTCACAGATGTCAGTAAGGTTTGTTTTATTATTCAAACAAGCAGCTGAACTGTCTTTTGATGCTAGGCTCACCCATAACCAACAAAGGCTCAAGGCAATAAGAACCTCATCTGCGGTCTATAGAGATGGATAGCCCAAAAAAGGGACACCAAGGACCTAATTTAAGTGCTATATGTCATTAACTGGAGAAGAATCTGCATTAAATATGCATGGTAAAAGTACTGTATTCAAGTAGTGTAGTTAACTGTTAAAATAAAATATTATAAATACTCCAGAATATTGTAGATTAATTTTTATTGGAAACCTATATCACAGCTTCACAACTTTTTAATGTAAACACTAGTATCCTAAATATACCAGAGTCAGAATAACATTTTTCTCAGTTGCAGCACATGCTTGCACTCATCTTGTGATCAGGTGTATACACCCATGTCTTTCTTTTCCCTTGTTAGTGTATTCTCAGCTTCAAAGAGAAGTTTTTTATTCATCCCCATGTGCATGATAGGGGTCTCTTATTTGTAAAATTCAATCCTGTTTCAGTAACTTACATCCTCAATTTTCTTTCTAATTATGTTAGAAATTATATTAGAGATCTTTTCTCTTCACAAGCATCTTTGTGCTCTGTCTCTCCTTTATTTGTATGTTATATTTCAGACTTTTTTTGTTCTTTCTATCTCCAACATACAGACTGGAGACGAAATGATACTAATACTAGGATGCTCAGTTACCCTAGGGCTTATGCCCAGTTTCATTCTTCACCAAACATTATGCCAGTGAAAGGCCATTGTAATTCTATTTCTGTAAGGGTATTTGCTGATGGCGTGTGTATTAAGATGAAAAAATGAGTTAACTTTAGATTGTTTCTTAGCTGTTCTTCTAGATGTATCAGTATGAGTTCAAGGGGCTTGGGTAAAGTCCATTTGTTGAGAAGATAAAGCTTATCACCTTCTATAATCATCTTTCAAGAAACGAAATGTAGAACAACCAGTTAATCTTTGTCTCAGTGTTGTGTTTTTGTTCGTTTGTTTTGTTTTGTTTTGTTTTTGTTTTGTTTTGTTTTTGTTTTGTTTTTGTTTTGTTTTTCTCTTTTTTCTTTTTTCTTTCTTTTTTTTTTTTTTTTCCTCCAAGGAGTATATGATTTCTCTGGAAAATAATTTTTTCTCTTTCCCTATCTTTGTCAACACAGTTACTAATGATATCTCCTTCTTTATTAGCAGGATTTTAACAATATCTTTTTTCAGAAGACCATTTTGTGTTTCAGTCTCTCTCTTGAGTCTTTGCCTGCCCAGTTCTTTTTTGAGCACCAGCCTCTGCTTTACCAGGGTTTGCTTCCTTTCCTACCTTCCTTGCTACATAGATTTCTGTAACTGCTCCTTTCTCAGCGGAGCAGCAAACTTCTTTTTTTGCTTTGCTTGGTCTTTTATTTTTCTTTGACTCTGTGATCAGTTTTCCCTCTTAAATCCTTTTCTCTGTTTACTGCTGTGTACAGGAAGCCCTCTGGTTCAGCAGCTGTCTGCAGATGAGATGATGCCCATGTAGCTAAGTTTCATAACCTTCTTCATCACATTTTCAAGACCATGTCTATTTTACTGTTGTCTCCCAATACATTTATGAGCACAGATGAACCTCTTCTGTATTTTTTTTTATATTTTTATATATATTTAGCAGTCCTGCTTGTTTGTTTGTTTGTTTTCCCCTAGCTCACAAGAAACTATGATATTTTCCTTAAAGATAAGTTTCGCTTTTCTTGCTTTGGCAGGTAGATTTCTAGGAAAAAGTTCTACAACAATACAACACTTGAGAAAATGTCAACCTTTCCTTTCTGAAACATGAAGTATCTCAATGTGGGACACATAGTTACTGGCAAAAGTAGATTTGAATGAAAACTCTAACACATGTTCTCTTCATGTTTTTTCTCATTTGTGGCCATTTCCTTTCTTATTTTATTTCTTTCTTCTTCCAAGGAAACCACACATCTCTTTGTTTTATTTTTTATTCCCATATCACTTTCCATCTGCATCTATTTTCCTTCAACTTTTCAGGTCCATTAACATACATTATGATTTCTATGTAGATATTTGTTTTATTCTTACCCTTGTATTAACCATTTGTAGTCCTGTTTCTAGTTATTTACTCTTCTGGAAGTGCATTTTCAAAATTACATCAGACAAGCCAAAAAGTTATTTTCTTTTATATTTTTACTACTGGATATGAGGACTCTAGCAAAACAGACAACCAATCCGCTGGTATCCAGTGGATATCTTAGCAGAAAACATGATGTTATTCACAAAAACATTGCAACTGCTCCTCAAAGTAAGCCTGTCACAGATTCAATGATTAATAGTAAGAAGTGAACAGATTTTCCTTATAAAAATGTGTGGAGCTAGCATGCATCACTATGAAGGACATCTAGGAGCTCAGAACACTTCCAAACAAACTTTTATCTGAAGAAGCATTGTAACAGAGTTTCACAATATGGGGTCTGTGCTTCTTGGTGGGTAAGGACAGTAATGACAGTGATTTATGATACTGTTCTTCAGAAAACCAGTTGAGCCCCAGGACTGCCAAATTAGATTAAGGTGCAAAGAGAAGTTCTCAAAATATGGTCATGTGGTTTTTGTCTGTATGAGTCAGAACATCACTTGAGAGGTTCCAGCTACACAAAAAGTTGCCTGCTTTTTTTCTCAGCAAGCTAAGACAATGCTGCTGACTCCTGTAATTTAATTTTGGCTATTTGATGTTTTAATTAAAGCCCAGTTCCTACTGGCTTGTGACCATGTGAGAATTTCAGCTTCCACTTAAAGAATAATGAAGATTCTATCCGTCAAAATGCAGAAATAAGCACTCAGTAGGAATCCAGATGCACACTAGTGGCACACAAAATGAAGGAGGAGGAGGAGAAGAAGCATTCTTTGTTAAATAGTAGACAAACATCTGCCAGAATAATTTTGGTATAGTTGGGTTTGCCTTAGGAAAATCTCATGTTGGTTTCAAATAATGGGACTGAAAAGACCACAATTTCAAGTTTTGTTTGTAATTCTGGGAATAGGCTGTGAATTGGACAATGAGATTTTCATCTCCATTATTATATTTTAAATAATAATTAGTTTTGGTATTTTTAATGCAAAAATATGAAAGCACTTTTTTGTTGTTTTTGAGAACTTTCAAAGAAATGCATTTCACTGGAAAATCAGCATCTGCAGAATCAACATAATTTTCAGGAAATCAAATTCTCACAAAGTAAAATAAAATTTAATTTATGATATGAAGACACTTGATACATACATTACAAAACATTAGAGTTTTTCATTACATCATCAGATCTTTGTAAATGATCTGTTAGAATGGAGTCTCCTTCCCTTCTCCCAGAAAAAGCCTCCTCTTTGTGACATATTGCTCAGATTATGTGCAGGAAAAAAAAAAAAAAAAAAAAAGTTGAAGTCTACCAAGAAGCTTGTAGACTTTCTGAACCAGAACTGAAGAACAGTCAATGAGAACATCTTTATATGGCCCTTCAGTAGTAATAAAGGATTGGGTGAAACTTAGAGACATTAAATTTAAAGCAAAGAGAAAACTTGTAGGGAGTTGTTAGCTCATTCATTGAAATGAAAGACACTTAAGTAAGAAGCAAAGCAGAACAAGCCAGAGAAATAGATGATTTTTCAGCTGTTTCTAATATGAACAGTGTTTGCAGCCACAGCAAAATAAGGCTGTATTTTGTGGTGTAAGGACATCGCCTTGATAAGAAGCAGGGAGTATGGGTTCAGGTGAAGTACAACCAGTGCAGCTGTACTCTCAGTTTACTCTGAGAAAACTCAAGTGCTCAAGGTGAACTGCAGTGTCAGTGCTGTGAAGGCACCCTCATTGCCTCTCAAATGTGAATGCAGAGGATCAGCTGTTTCACAGAGTGGCTGCTCTCATTTAGGTTAGGGTGACTTGAAAAAAATTACTGGAGTGCTGTGGTTTTGCACTGGACCTCTTCTAGAGGCATAAACTAAGTAGATGTTGCCTTTGTGTACTAGAAGTAGATGTGACTGCAAGGCAGTAAAATCCTGCAGAGGACAGCAGCTTCATTAATGCTTTCTGATGAGACCTGTGTAAAGCAGCACTCCTTAGGTGGTAGGGGAGACAAAATAGCAGGGTGAGACAGGGAGGCCTATGCATACAGATTTTCTCAATGACTGGGCATAAGTAGAAAATGGGAAGCAAGATTAACAGGTTTGTTGTTTTGAATGAGAAATTGCAAAGCCTTCAGAGGGATGATCTTTGTGCATGTAGGCTGCTCAGAGATGGGAAGAATCTTTACTCTTGATGTGCTTTGAGTAAGGGAGAAGAGGCTACTAAATGTGACCTGGCACAGCTAAATTGTAATTTGTTCTTCCTCATTCCTTCAAAGGAAATATTTCAAGTAATTTCTGTTGGCACAAAAAAAAAAAAAAAAAAAAAAAAAGACTAAATTTATCAAATAAACTAGCTGACTGGTATTAATAGCAATATTGGCTTCTGAGAGATTCGTGCTATCGGTTATGCTGTGTGCAGTCCAATGAATATTCAATTTTGAATTAAAAAAAAAAAAACCAACAGTTATCTATTTGAAGTCATGTAAGGATTTGGTGGATATCTCATTTTTCTTGCTGTTTGTTGGCAATAAAAGACTGAATTAGAGGTTAAGGAGTTAATGAATCTATATTAACTGTTTTTATCCCCATCAGATTTACCACCAAGCTAGAGGAAAGACACTTGGATGGACAGGATGAGAGAGATACTGTTGTACCATTGGAAATTATGAGAGATAAAAACTTTCATTCTCCAGTTCTGTTAAGTCAGTTTCTTTAATAAGCTTCACAATTGTTTCAATGCCATTTAATATCTGAGCTTTAAACTAAATTAATTTGAAATGTGGTTTTATCATCTGGAAAGCCTTAAGGGCCACAAAGTTCTAATGTCATCAGAAAGCTTTACTGATAAATATATGTGCTGATGAAAGCTGTGTGACAGAAGGCAAAGAAATGCTTTTTTTGGTAGCATTTTCAGTGTTCATGGCTGTCAGCCACAGCTGGGAGCTCCCCCAATACCTTATCTGAGCCTGGCTTTCACTAGACATCAGTCTGCCTGTAACAATACTGACGGTCAAGATGCAGGAAGTTGACTTTCAAAACACTGTATCATCCAGTGGCTGGGACTAATCAGAACAATTTAAGTGAAATGAAAAATATTTTTTAAAGTATTGTGGACATCTTTTGCAGCTTTATGATACCTAAAAAATCTCCCAGAACAAGACTTGTTGTCCCTTTCTTTTTTGCTTTGTTTTTAATCTTTGACTTGTCAGATATATCAAATAGATTTATTTTTTTTTTTTTCACTAAAACAATTTGAGAAGGGTAGAAAACACAAGGAGAGCCTTCAGATATTCCTTTTGTTTTTCTTTAAGTGGAGAAAGTAACCTTCTAGGGCTTTAATTTTTAGTATACCATACTAAATTCAAAAATATGAGAAAGCTATTTTTGACATGATAGAGAAGCCATCTTCCAAATGGACTTTTTCCCTCAGTTTCATATGTGTGGTCTTATCATGAGAACCTAAGAAAAATGGGGCCTCAAGGAAAAAGCGAACTTCCATCTTATTCTCTTGTAGATGTACAGACAGCTCCCACAGGACCAGGGCAACTCATGGCTGGCAGTGTGACTGCTGGTGCAGGCACAGGGTGTACAAATAGGGTAGAGCAGTGGAAGTATGGAGCAGTGGAAGTATGGGTGGCTGGAAGTCTTGAAGTGTACCACAATAAACCTGTTGCTGTACCAGAAACGTCTTCAGTTTGCAGCATGATTACAACTTTAATATCATACTGCGTGTTATTTGTGTTTGCACCTATAGACACAGAACATTAACTGCTATTTTTCTGTGACTTCTTCCCAAGCATACTAATACACAGAAGACTCCTATTCCTTCCTCTCAGCCACTAGACTCCTCTTGCTCTCAGGCACACTTAACTGAAACCGTGGTTTTGCAATTAACTCCTTCAAGTACTCTCATTTAACTCCTCCAAATACTCTCCCTCTTCAGCCTTCTTCCCTTCAGCCTTTCCTCCTTATCTCCTTCTACTGCATGCATGCAGCTCCTCTGCAAACCTGCTGAAATCACCCCAGTCCATCTGCAAATCCCTCCCTTTCCAAACTGGGTCTGTTACAGTCCTACTACGTATCTCTTCTGGAGATAGCCACAGCTGCGGCACGCCCAAGGACCCTCCCATCTGTTTGAATCTCCTTCTTTGTCCGTCTCTAAGGAGAGGTCACTGTGGAGTCATTATCCTCCCCAGCTTTGCAGGAAGGCTTAGGATGCAGTTTCAAGTTCCAGCTAAACCAATTTAATGATAAGCTGCTGCTGAAAGAGTTAGTCCTCTTCTTCTGTTCCTCTTTCCTCCCTCTGTGCCCATCTCTTGAGACGCTAAAAGAACTGATGAGATTTTTTTTTTTTCCAGCTGAATTTTCCCTACCTGATTTATGATGTAGTTGCACAATAGCTGTGTCTGATGCAAAGTGTCTGGTGGGAACTTTCAGAGCTGAAAGGTGTGGGGGGAGCGAGTTTGCCCCTTTTTGTCAATAGATTGCACACTGACTATGTTGCAGTGTGAAATGGCTGTCTTGAAGCAAGAATTAGGGAAATACAAGGCTGGCTACAAAGGTCATCAATTCCTCTTGTCTAGTGGCTACAGGGGAGTCAAATACCAAGGGATATGGGCAACCTTGATGAAATTGTAAGAGGGAGTGGAAAGGGGGAGGTGTAACTTCTTTTATGCTGCCTAGCAAAACCCGTCTAAAATAACTTCAATTCTGTTTGTGATTTTGATAATTTTTGTTTCAAAGCAAAGGAAGAAGGTTGAAAATTTTGTGCCATTTGAGATCGTTGCAGGTTATTGAAATACCAACCTAAACAAAGTGAAGGATGTGCAATCAACTGCTTTTCAAAATAGGAATGTATATGGATTTTGTTTATATGTTGGCAGTTATAATTCAGTTTTAAGTTGAAGGTTATAAATTTTCAGGTGTATTTCTACACCTTCTATTTGTAGATGGCAAATTTATTGATACGTAAAATTGCAGTAATGCAAGGAAGCTTTATTGCTTTAGAAGTACATTTTGCAATGTACATTTGAGGACATGGCATACTCTTCCTTTGTTTGTCAGAGTTCAAGAGCATACTACCTTTTGTAGAGAATTTTTCAGATTAATTGTGATTAATGTATGAAAGGGCCTTTCAAAGGAAAATGATTACATTTGCTACCAACTTTTAAAATAGAACTAAAACAATTGCCCCAGTCATGAAATACGTGAACTTATCTCAATTGTAAATTAACTACAGTGTTAAATAACTCTATTGTCTGTCTGTGTGTGTGTCTCTATGAGTGCTCACATGCTTTGAGTTCTAATTAAAGAGCCTAATTTTAGTTTCAGAGAATTATAAATTCCATGAGACAGGACAGTGAGAGGTAGAATTACAATATGCTAGTTATTGTGCTATTTGGAAAAGAAAATTGAATAACTAATCTTTTGTCATGTGAAATTCATTATGCTCATATTTGAAATGTATTTTTTGTAGCCTTTGTGCATATAGTATTCCCTTTCATTGGATAAATGTTTTATGAACATTTACATAAATTACTTAATATTGTATTGTGTTATTTTCTGATATAAATGTGTATCACTTATGTATCATATTATATCAATTGCAGTATTATACCATTAGCTGTGGGGAAAAAAAGATCCATCTCAGCTGTGTCCGTGTGACCTGTCGTTCTGCTGGAAGTCTGAGGCATTCATTGTGGAAGTTCTCTGGTTTTTACTGAAAAAGCATTGTCACCTTTGGCATTTCTGGGTTAGCCAGCAGGATGACTTTCATTCCTTTAAGGCCCTAACTTAACTAAATCAGTGGATAAGAATCACTTGGGCGTTACCAGCTTCCTCAGCTGGAATTCTGTAGCACATTGTATAGAAATTTATCTGTAAGGGTTTATTTAAGGGATCTACCTTTTCCTTTCATGACACACTTTCAAAGGATGACATCAGTGTGAAAAGGGGCAGCTTTTGTAATGGAAGCAGGATTCTTGAATGGGAAAAGGTACTCATCATTCCAAATTGCTCTAAAGGTCAGCAGTTACACTCAACCTCTGCTGAGACAATACTCTCTTGCTTCTCATCTGTAGCTCCCAGTTCTGCAAAATTATTGAAAATAAGGAGAAAATCAAATAGCAAAAAAGACAGTGTTACAATCATTAAATTCTCACATGTATTTTCAAACTTGTTATACCAAAATCTCTGTGTTATTCTGAGATGACTTTTAAGGCAAGCTAGTTAATATGGGGATGGGAATATAAGGTAGGGTTTATTTCTTACGCAATAAAATCTGTTCAGTGATGTTATTCTTGGTTTATTTTAATGTGTCTCAGCTAAAAAACATTCCTTTACTGACATTAGTGAGTTTCATTATACCAAATTGTAATTCCTGTATTCCAGTTATGTTTTTGTAAATCCTCATTCAGTCTATTAATTTTCAGCATCAGAGTAGCAAAATTGCACATCGCATGTTTAATGGCTAACAAACTTATGGAGTAAAGTTAGAACTAATTGCACACTTCTATTCTGCTGTGTCTGTGCAAGGTAGAAATTTAAATCATTGCTTTTCTAAAGCTGCTATTCATAAAGTATCCAGTACTCACTTACATGCAGATCCAATCAGAATTGTACATGGCTGCCTATGTAAATCAAATATAGAAGATAAGTTTTTATAGAACTTTGGCTTTCTGGCAGCAGAAATGCTGTCATGTTGTGTCAGGTGTCACATCTGGGCTGCATTATGACAAAATGGGGAAATAGAGAAAAATGCAAAGAAAGTAAATTCCCTTTGAAATCTTGTGATGAATTATGTAAATGATTCTGGGGATTGTTATTTAAATATTTATTTTTTATCCCTATACTGCAAACTAAAGAATACAAATGAAGGAATATAAATCAATACTAGTGAAATATCATTTGCAAACATGGACTCTGAGGTACTAGTTAGTGTATTGAATGCCACCTCCTTAAGATGGTGGCTTATGGCTCTTCATAGGTATTACACTGAAATCCATGGTGGCCAATCACTGTTCCTACCAGCTTCTGATGTCAATCAGAGATGAGTGACCTAATTGCACTTCAGAGCTTTTTGAAGCAGGATAGGTTTTGTCGGCTTTTGTGGCAAAACCATAATGGAGATGCTGAGCAGGATCCTGAAAGGGGACCCATGAGGCATAGTCATATAAAACTAAAACATACAAATAGGAATGTGAAAGCTCAAATTTCCACTGCATATGTCATGCTGATGCTTTAGGCATCTCCTAGCAAGGTGTTGTAACCCTACAACTTACATGTATCTTTGTTCCTTTTTCCCCTTTAATTCTCCAGGTGCAGCAGCCTCTCCCTGCACAAAGGAGTGCTGTTTTCACCTTGTCCTTAACAAAAATTCAGAATTCATCGCAGATTAGGATCATATAAACAGCTGTCGACTTTGGTGGTCAGAATACAAATTATATTTACACTGAATGCAAAACAAAACTTCTCCTTGCTTTATCTGGCCAAGCTGAGAATACCAGCTCACATATTTATTTGATCTTTGTGCAGTGGTTGGTGTGAAAGATTACAGAAATAGATATAAACATAAGATAAACACTTTTACAGTGGGACAGTTGAGAAGAGAGGCTACATGGTCTCCAGAGTAAATCTCAGTTGTAATATGACTTTTCCTTGATATCTGAATGTTTCACCCTTCCCACTTTGCCCTGGCAGCAGTATACATCACTCTCCAGACTGAGGCACCCTTTACAAATTTTCCATTTTTGAAAATTATTTTAATTATTTTAATTTTGCTGGGTCCTGCAATAATAGCTGTAACATGCCAGACCAAACACATATGGGAGGGCAGAAAACACCACCGACAGAGGTGAGAATGGGCAGAATGGGCAGGCCAGGGAGGCAAGCTGGCTGGGCTCAGCCTACCCCCAGGAGTCGTGCTGCTCTCCTATTGCATCTATTCAGAAAATATCTGAACTACCCCGTTATTTAGCATTACCTATGCGAGGCATTTTTGTATGCTCTCTGAAGAACACTTCTCCCTGTGCAGATAAAACAAGGAGCTGCACTGACAAGACAGTGCGATGAACCCAGAGTAGGCTTATGGATGTAGTGAGCAAATTTATTCTTCAAAACATCCTTTGCAGTGGATGTAGGGGAGCGCCAGCTGCAGTGCTGCAGGGCATGGGAGGAAAAGCAGGGCTGGGCATCTCAGTGTCCTGCCAGAGACCACTGGCCTGACACTGTGCCTGCTCTCGGGATGTTTACAGCCCCTGCCAGCCCCTGTTTGCTCATCCAGCCAAAAACGTGTTTGGCATGGGGAGGGATGCCTCCAGATGTCAGCACCAATTAAAGCCAGCTGCAGGAAGAAGGGAGATTCAGTGAGTTCAGCAACTTAACATGTGACCCATGGACTGAACCCACCGGGCATACTCCCTGTTCTTGGGGAGAAGAGGCCAAAGGGGCCAATGATTTTCTTCCCTGCTTGACCTCTCCCAGCCTGGTGCAGGAAGCCCCATGGTGGCATCGGCCAGAAGAGCCACAGGTGGCTCGGCAAAATCACCTGGGACTGCATATCCTGCAGGAAAAAGCAGGCTGGACCTTCCCAAGCTGATGGCAGAGGGTCTGCAAGGGGGACGTCTCCATCTGAACCCTCAGCATGCCTCCACCAGCACAGCACAGTGCAGGCTGCACTCAGCAGTACCCAACCTTGAGAGCCAGCGACAGGTCTGTGGGTGGATGGAAACAGAGGCACATTAAGAAGCCTGCTGGAGTGTCTCCCAGAGTCGCGATGAATGCCTCATGATTGCATTTATGACTTTTAATCAAAATCCATTTGTTTCCTGAAATCTTGCCTTTATTTATACCTTTTGGAATCAATACAGATTTTGGAACTGAAGCCCATGTGAATACCAAATATAATTATTTTCAAGTCTCTCCTTTTTCAAGAAGTTATTAAGGGTGAAACACAACTTTATACCAATGCAAGTCAGGGCTATGGAAAATATTTTAATGGTACTGGCTGAGAAAAACTTTCTTTCAAGAACAGGAAAGGAACTTTCCTCTTAAATAACTGGAGATGTAAATTCACCTTGTTACCAGTGCAGTAGGAAATTACCTGAAATACCAATGTTTCTGATATTTATTTTAGAAGTCAGAGCTATTTCCTTTCAAAGGCATACGCTCAGCATTCTATTTTCTAGTGAAATAAGAATGTAGGAACTTGTAGTCCCTAGGGTTGCATATTACACACTCATTGCAGCCCCTGGAAGACTGATTTATGGTGTCCGATAAAACCAAGTCTCACTCAAAATGTTTAGCAGCCTAAAGCAGCAACAAGTGGACTACAGGAAACTGACTAACATCTGCTTGAACTCTCTATGCTGTCCTTTTATCTTCCCTCTCCAATCAAGCAGTGGGCCTGTGTAATGCACCCCAGGACTTCTGCACTCAATTCCTGGCTCCTGCATGTACCTTTTGGGGAGCAGACCCTAGCAAGAGCACTGCAGAAGCTTCATCAGTGGTCCAGCTTGCATTGTGTGGCCGCAGCACCCAATTTTTATATGTTAACTAACCGGATCCCACAGTTCTTTTTTTTTTTTTTTTTTTTTTTTCTTTTTCTTTTATCCAGTAAAACATATACAGAACAATAGGAGAAAACCTCCTCTTCTATGGGAGTTCCCTTGTTGCTGGATAACATATCTGTGTTCTTATAATCTGTCTTCCTGTAAGAAATGAATCATTCTTCCTTTTCTTACAGAATTCCCTAGCTTCTTGAAGCTGAGTGGATGAAAACATGCATCACAATGAGGACAGTTTAAAAGGATGCAGGTGATCAGAAGTTTATCTGCAACAAAAAAGTGTACCCTTTCAAGCCCACCAGCTTGTCTGGATCACAGAGCAGTGGTGCTACAATAGTGTGCTATTGAGACTGTAAGACTTTGTGATGTGAGTGAAGTTAAATGTAAAATACAAAACTTCTGCCTAATGTTATGAAATCACTGTCATGAAATTTTCTGGGAATGTAATCCAGCCTCTTTTATCAAGTCTTGTCATGAATCTTCCAGACCATGAAGGAGGAGGGGCTACTAAACCTTGGCAAATACCCTTCTAGTAGTTGCTTGCTATAGCAATGGGGTGGATAAAATATAGATTATCTGCTGGATTTTAGGTTGAGAGAGTGGAAAATCCCCAACGAAATAAAAGGGAAAACAAAGTTTGACTCTTTAAAGTCACAAAATGAGAGGTTCTGGTGGGACTAAAGGAAGTGTAGAAGAGGTCTTAAGATATCCTTTTGGAATTCAGTTTAGAGGCACAAGATCCTGAAGGACTCGGAGGATGCAGAGCACAGCATCAAAAGTGACATGTGCATGTGTGCAAGGAAGAATGAGGAACTGGAAAGTCCTCTCCAGACAGCAGAGGAGGTACTTTCCTCTTTGCTTATTGCTTGTAAAACATGATACAGAAGCCATGAAGTGAATGGACACGTCCCTTCATGGGTGTGTAGGGGTCTCTGATTGTCCACGTGGGTGTCCATAAAATGTCCATCTCTGTTTTGTGTTAATCAGGGTGGCAGCATTTCATCCTCTCTGAAATTATATTTTGCCCTATTATATGCACAAACCATAGTCCCACACTACACACCATTAAGCCTGCCACCCACAATGCAGCTGGAAAGGTTTATGATCTAAAATAAAGGATGCTTCAGTGGGAGAAACTGCAAGGGACAGGGAGATAGATTGGATTTGAGCTTCAAAACTATTTTCCATAGTAGAAGCCTCATGGAAAAATAAGAAGAGGATAATATACCATACTCTTTTCTTGCTCTGTGACAGTATGGGATATATAAAAACTTAAATTCCCTGTAAAAGATAAAAAAAAAAAATGGCATTCTGTCACCCTGTCCTGTTCAGGTTTCTGTGTGTATGTGTGTTTGCTTGCTTTTACGTAGAAATTTTGGGGAAACAAACAAACAAACAAACAAAAACTTACATGTTTTAATTGGTCTATTTGACAGACATTCTAAAGCTGACCTTATTTTTCCCATGGGAAAGGAAAACAGGAACCTTCTTATTTTAGTTATTTTCCCTCAAAATAAAACACAACTATAGAAAGGACAGTAGGGTGGAAACAAGAACAACTCTCAGGGCCAAAATGTCTAGATAAAAATTGATCTGTAAATGCTAGTGAGTGTATCCTCTCTCATTGCAAGGTCAGTTTATTTTCTAAAGAAATATGCCATAGGAATACATATGACATGATTACATTTTAACGAGTGTTAATTCATGTATATATAATCTTATTTTCAAATTGCAATTTATAATCATTATGTAAAGGTTAATGTATCTGAAGATCACAAATTGTAATAAATATTCAGATTGTCTGATAAATGCAGAGTTTACTGCCATTAAAAAGAAAGATTGCTGACAACAATCAGTGAAGAAGGAGAGAGAAATGCTAGCAGATTATAGCTCTGATTTTGCAAAGGTATGGGAATACCCTGTGATTTTTTATTTATTTATTTATTTATGGTACACATTTTGAATGTTAATGTTCTGCTGAAGATGGTTTCAGACAGCCTGTGAGGCTACTGCTGTACTTGATGAAGCAGAATCCACTGAAGAGTTGCTGAAGCAGAACTGAAATTATAGCCTCACTTTCAAGAACAACAGTATTGTCAACTAATTACTTCTAACACACAAGTAGGATTCTCATTCCTTTTTTTATTTTTTTTTTTTTTTTTTGGGGGGGGGGGTCGTTTCATTGATTTGTTTGTTAGTTTTTTTCTTTTGTTTTTTTATGCGATAAACTATAAACCCTTAAAAGGCATCTTTTCATCTTGGGTTTTCACTGATTCCTTGGCAGTCCTGATCCTTTATGCTTAGAAATACAAGAAATGTACAGAAGAATGGAAACTAAAGATACAACTTGTAACTATCTGTAATTGCTGCAGTGGGAAGTGGGTTAAGTTCTCTGTCGACTAGATGAAGGTATTTGTTTCACAGAAATTGCTTGTCTAAATTTCCGTATTTATTTTGAAAAGTTATAACCTTTATATTGCATATGCATGGTTAACACTGTCTATATATAATGCATCCTACATAGCAGGTTGGGAATACTGACAGCAGACTTAAAAATTACAATAATTAAATGAATGTGTACACCAATTATGTTGTTGCACATTCCTTGTTTTCTTTCCAGAAAGTATATTACAGTTTATCATTTACAGATGTTGCAGATGTAAGAAAGGGTAATATAAAATCCATTTCATGTCCTTTTGAGCTGCAAATGGCTTAATTTTATTTTATTTATATATTTAGGTAAGGATTTATGACTGTTAGTACTATAAATTTTCTACCTGCTGATTCTCATAAGAACCAGCATACAAGGATTTTAACCATGTTACTCCTTTTAAAGGCTTTAGCAATTTTTTTGTTATTTTATTATTACTATACATTTAAATATTCATTGAGGAGAAGATTTGCAATACTGATGTCTGTGTATCTGTATATCCTCTTTTAAAAAGAGGGCATAGAGAGGAAGGAAAACAGTCTGTTGAGTGCATATTTCAAATCACTGCACAGGTGCATGGATGGTATAAATACATTGGTGTTTCACAGATTCATGCCTTCAGATCTTCACAGGTAGTATTTCATAAAGCTAGCAATTACTTTAGCAAATGCAGTAAGTAATTCAAGTTTTTAGAGTAGCTTTGACTTTTTGCATGTATAAATTGTCCTCACACATCTTATATTATGTGCATGCATTAATATTTTAAAGGTGAGGATTCATTTTAAACATTCCATGGTGCATTAAATAAAAGTGAGCTGCATGGTATTGGAGAGAATGTACAGGAAAAAAAAAAAAAAAAAGTTCAATTTCTTTGTTTTATTGCTAAAGTTAACCCCACCAACTTGCTTGAACAATGTCAATAGCTGCAAGGCACACCGAGAGTGTCTTTTCCCATACAAAGTCTTTAAAAGCTGTTGAGAAGATAATGAAGATATGTGTCTGCAGGGAAGGGCAATGTCAGTTCGATAACAAATTTGTAAAAAAGAGGATCAAGGGATCAAGTATAGCCATAAAAGGGTATTATTAATACATCCTCATAAACTGTGTAGTTGTTGTTGCAAATTACTGTACAGGATGCAGTACAAGTGGATATAAGGTACATTTGCATACAAGGGTAGGACATATGTCATTTAATTTTTTAGCTTTATTCTTTTCTGTAATCAAGTTTAGTTTATTTACAACAGGTTTAAAATGTCTGTCACAGCAACTGAGCTGTGGGCACATGGAAATATCTCCACTCAAACAGTTTGTGTACAGATGTTTGAGCCTGAAGAAACTTGCCATGTGTTTTTGTAGCTAAGGAAGTGAGTAATCAGTGAAACTAGTATGGGTGGTATAGGAAAATCATGCACATGGGCTTGGCACAGTTGTGTGCTTGCTACATTCCATGGGATATTTCATAATGGAAACCCAATTGCTCCACTAACATAGGATACCTACATATCAGGCATACATTGTGAAGCACCCAGTCACAGGACCACAATCAGCCCTTACACATTAGTCCAGTAAATCTCGAATTAACAAGAAAAGGACAAAGGGAATACTCCAGATGTTTAAAGCAAAGAATATGCTGTTTTGTCTTAGTCTTGATGTGTTCATTGCTTAATTGCAATTTTTATCACTTAAAGGGCCTTTATCACTTACAGGGCCAAAAGTGTAACTAGACAAGATGGTACTGAAGTCAGCAGAACTGTAGCAGTATGCTTGGCCTTGGGTCTTGTTAACAGGTCAAACATATTAAACCATGTGTCCCCATGAGTTGTTTTTGCTGGTCAGATTCTTCTTTTCAATTAGCTTGTTTCAAAGGCCTCTCTTTTTGTTTTATGTGATATAGACAGAACAGAGCAATGAATGATCTGCCAAGAAATAGAAATAAACAGATGCCACCACACTAAATGATGTTTCATCTTTAATGTTTGTTGTTGTTGTTTTTCTAAAAATTAAAATACCTGCTTTAAATCCATGTACACATAGATTGTGCATGTCACATTTTAGACTGGATGTCTTCAATACATGTAGATTTTTGAGTTACCATTTCTGCATTTCTTTTGAAAGATGAAGGGCCAGTAATGCTAATCTGAATGCACCTCAGGCTACGCTGGGACAACTTTTGGCAACTGATGGTCAGCTCCACAGCCTCTCTTGTCTCTCAGAGTATTTGTGCCATACTCCAGCCACACAAATAGGATTACTGGAGAGTTTACAGGTAGGATACAGGAGTTTACAGGTAGGATACAGAAATTAGGAAAAAGGGTAGAAGTGAGATTCTACTCCGCAAAATGAGAATGTGATTTACTACTGTCTCTTTGGTTGTGACTTTTCAAAAACATACATGAAAAGAAATATACATATATGAATGTTGACACAAAACATCATTTATGTTGTATATGGTGGTAAAGAAAGGGTAGTTTAAACAGAACAACACCAAATTGTAAGTTTCTACAGCTGCAGATCTTGTAGCCTATCTTTCCATTAGTCCTACTGTTTTCAAAGTAAGAAGCTTTAAAATATGAGCCCTGAGGAAATCCTTTAACTATAGAGCAATTTTCAACTAAAGTCAACTTTGAAACAAGTGAAATGCAGAAAGCCCTGAAAGACCAGTCAAAGGTACTGTGAACAAGTTTTAACTCTAAAGAGTCCTGTGAATTTGTGTCTTTCATACCAATGTGTAGCTAGCTCTATTAACTAATTCAATGTCATTTTAATTTCAAAAATCTTAGTGGCTTGACAAGATAAGTTGTCTTTTGGTGACATTTGACCAGATCTTGTGCTAATAGGTCAGCTTCTGGGTTGAAACTATATGAGGGATATTAAGTCTTGGGATGTCTCAAGGACTAACATGTTGATTCATTGCTGCTAATAATATGCAAGTTCAGTTCTGTTTCTTTATTACTTTATAAATTTAGTACCTTAGAATGTAAGCATCACCTCGGGGAGATCTATAATTGAAGTACCTGATGGATGTGTGCACACTGGCAAGGAGAGCAAGGAGAAATTATAATAACAACCTGATGTGGATAGAGTGATGTGCAATTGTGTACTTATTAAACAGAGGATTAGACACATCTGCAAGGAACCCATTATAGAAAGCAACCCTGCATTAAAACAAAACCAAAAAGGCAGGGCTTTTTTTTTTTTTTTTTTTTTTTTTTTTTAAGTGAAGGATAATCTATTTTTTTTTCTAACAATTTTAAGTTTATCTGAGATGTAAAGAAATAAAAAATAAATAATATAAAGAATTCTTGGAATGTTGGTTATATCAATTACTTTTAAACAACCTTGAGGCTTTTCCACCCATAACATAACCTGGATCATTTCTGAGTGACTGGAACAAGCTGAAAAGAAAGCTCCTGTCTCCCCTGTCAGCCTTCAATTTGTAACACAGAGGTGTGATGGAGTTCAGGCAGGCTGGAGGAATTTTTACAAGGACTGCAGAGGTCCTTATACAAGAAAATACACTTTAAAGTTATGTTACCATTTCTATGTGGTCTCCTACATAGGCAACGTTTTCTGTTGGAAGAAGTTTCTGGTGCCCAACTTCAGTGGAGCTCTCCTGACACAATCAAAAGTGACTGGCAGGGAAGAAGACTGAAGGCTTGGGGTCTCCCTTGCACCATCCACCAGCTGCTGCCCATTCCAAATCTAACTAATTAGTTGTGCCTACAACTTTCACCCAGTTAATGTCAATAGCTGGTTAACTTCTGCTTTCAAGTACCTGTGTACTGCTTTCAAGTACCTGTGTAGAGACAGTTAAACATCATTTTGATGCATAGGAAGCAGTTGATGATATCACTAAAGTTCTGGCTTGCAGAAGTGCTCCAAATAGGGCAAAGGGTGTGATTATGCTGGGTACTCTGCCTTTCTCTGGAGACAGACTGCCTGTCCCCACCACCTTATAATCATATACAGTGATGAGCATACTCAGAAGGTTGTCTGGAGCCCAAAGCTTAGGAAATACATTTCTTTCAGCTTTGCAATGCAGTCTTGTTATTTTCCCTCATATAATCTATAGCATAAAGATTAGCATTCAGAGTGTGAAAAGCTGCTAAGTGTAAAACTATCAGACATCCCCTCATTCCTAGAATCAATGAGTAGCTCTTAATGGTATGAAAATGAGCATCTTGTTTGTCTCTGTATTATCCAGAATAGGTGCCTATTCAGAGACTAAAGTAAAATAATTAACTGCATTTGATTATCACTGAGTTGCTGATTGCACATATCTCTCTGAAGTCAAGTTTCTTCAAAAACTGGAAAGATACTGTGTGCTGGCTCTATGTGTATTCCAAGTTTGACATTTAAAACCAGCATGTCAAAAGCTGATCTTCCCTGACAGTTGTTTTCTCCCACAGTCAACTGCAGCATTGACACAATGCATAGAAAAATGTCAGGAAAGCATTTCCTAAAACACTCAGATCTGTGAGAGCAAGTATGGAATACTGCATCTCGTGATTGCAGGTTTAGGGTAGAGTGTTAAGTGTGTATAATATGCATATAGCTGACAGTGTGCGGTTAAATGACATGGAAATCAATGACATAATGTGTGAGTGTTAGTTTTCTGTAGTCAAACTACCAGAGATCTTTAAGAAGGGGGCACCACTGCTTTTTACCTTCACTGTAGTATCTCTACCACCATGTTACATGCCCGTCTCAATTTATATATTTCTTCTTTTATAACAAGGTTGTTTATCACCAGAGTTCTTTGCTCCACAAGGTATCATAAAAACAAAAACAAAACAAAAACAAAAGAAGGCAAGGCAAGGCAAGGCAAGGCAAGGCAAGGAAAAAAAAAAAAACATCTTTCTAAGACTGGGTGTTCCTTAAGTTTTAGCTCAATGTTAGACAGTTCTCTGCAGTTTTTATCAGGTAGTAGATGAAACGTGCTTTTAAATAATGAGAAGTTAACATTTCAAATCTTCCTACCCTTTCAATCATAAATTGAATCAAGCAACAATAGCTGTGCAATTTCAATATTTTTGTTGCTTTAAAACTTTCTCTATTCTGTTTGAGGCATTTTTTTAGAATAATACTATCAAAATAATATTGTGACTGTGCTTTCTGAATCCACTTATACCTGTTAACTGGTTTTGCTGAGGTATGCTTATAACCAGTTATTGACCTGAGTCCAGTTACAGAGTAGTAGCTACAATCACTTGCAAGTTCCACTTGTGCAAGCCACACACTGCGCTGTAATCTTCTTTTCCTATTTCTTCTGAACACGTTCAGTTGAGACAGTGCTGCCCTTCGACCTTCAACACTTCCTTTCCTGAGGTCATTTCTCAGGTGGTGTCAATGACCAGGCCTAAGCACAGCATCCAGCCGTGCTTCCTTCCTACTGGAAGGAAAACCCAGCATGTGAGGGAGGAGGCAGTAGCAGCTGGCAGACACCCAGACAGACGGACACAGCAGCAGAAGTGCCAGGCCAGCAGTAGCACAGTGTGTGCTCTGCTGTCCAGAAACAGCCAAGCTCAGCCACAAATCTTGGTGATTCTCTTGCTACCACAGAGCAGGTGATATAAAAAACATTTTCTTGTTAACTGTACTTGTAATCCTCATTCTGATTTTAAGAAGAAGAAACATTTGCCCTTGAGCTGCATTAGTATTTGACTTGTTTTAGACTGCCTTCCTAAATGTTTTCCTCTCATTTCAAACACTATTTATGCCCTTTCCTTATAATTGCTGTGATGTCACAAACACTGGGCCTTCCACTTTGGAGACACATTCATTTTACTGTCCTGCATCAGATCCTGGTCTGTCCCACCTCAGAATATTTCTGGTCTGTGTATAAAGCCTTAAATACACTTATCTTTCAAGCCCCTCCGCATACAGTAGTATCAATCGCAGTTTGTCCATCCTGCAGCAAGGAATGCAATTTGTTTCCGAATTGCTTTTTCTGTAGGCTACCCACTGGAACACTGTGATTAAACCTTCATTCACTTCTAGGGAAAGAAATGTTCTACCCCAGTCCAAGTGGTATGGTAGGAGGGAGAGGTTCCTGCCAGCTCAGGGTCTGGTGACATGTAATATCACTGACTGGATTCTGCAATGCCAGCAGAGTAGTATGGAATTTCTGACATGTCTCTCATATGTGGCACAGAGGCAGGCAGAACTGCTGTCAAGTCCCTTTCCATCTCATTTTTCTCCACGAGGACAAAGTTGCATGGAACTAAACAAAAGGGCTATTCACAATTAATGTTGCTTCCCCCTTGCCCTACAGATAACAAAGTGCATCTAAATGGCTTCTACTCTGACCTCAGCAAACTAACGATGAAAAGAAGGAGACTGTGGGATTATTCGTTTCAGCTTCCCTGGATGATGGATGGAGAGATATTCAGTGCCACTTTGGTGCCATCTGGGAACATGACACCAGATTCTAGCATGACCCTGGAACAGAAAACAACCTTTGCCTTTGTGATTTTATTATTTATTTTCTTGGGAATCCTCATTGTTCGCTGCTTCCGAATTCTCCTTGACCCCTACCGGAGTATGCCAACCTCAACCTGGGCTGATGGACTTGATGGAGTGGAGAAAGGCCAGTTTGATTATGCTCTTGCTTAGAGACTGAGAATTGTTAAGGCTTATTTAGCGCACTGATAAAAAAGAAAAAAATCATGAATGTATCTTATTTTGGTTATGCTTTACATTTTATCAAATATTGTAGGAGTTACAATATGCACATATGGACACTTTTTTTAAAATATAAAATCAAGTAAATTTTTTTACAGGAGTTTAGTGAATTTTCCCATAGGAAAAAGAGACAGGTTGTATTAGCAGAATGGTGCTTCAAAATGCATTGGAACAATATATAGTACATGTGATCTCTTATAATTTGATAAGAAACACTACAGCAAATGTTTGGTTTTGTTTGTTTGTTTGTTTCTGGGATATGCTTTTTATCATTAACCAGATTCTGTGGAGGAAAGCGCCTTATAAATGTGGTAAGAATGTCTTTTTATGATCTGTACATAGTAAATAAATTTCTCAAGCCCCACAAGTCTCATTTTTTAATCCCATGATCTAAGGACAAGTGAGTAAATTTCCTGTTCTGTAAGATAAGTATGAAGGCTCTAGAAAATTTCAGGAGAAAAAATGCCTCAATTTTTTTTCTGAGGTTTAATGCTCTTTCTTAGCATTAAACAGTGATTAAGCTACTTAATACTAACAAATCACTGACTGTAATCTTTGTTGTGAACAAAATATGTAATGGCTTTGGCCTAACTTTGTCTTTTTTGCCAAAACTGATTTTTACTAAGATAAGTTTTTACATTGTTCTTACAACAGCTTATGCAAACAAATCTCAGCCTTGCATGAATTTCAGACTGTGTATTTCAAGCATTCAGTCAGTCTGTTTATTTGGTGTGCAGGTCACATTGCATTGTTCCTGTTTCCTAATTGGATGACTTAAATATCAGCAGTAAGAATCAATGAAAAACCATCACCCCCTTCATAGAGAAGTATCTCTGAAAGTGCTTGTACAATGAAAAAGTATTCCTAGGAGTTAATGTAAATAAAAACGTATCTGCATGATCGATTGAGGGAAAGAAACATTTAAAAGATGGCATTAAATTCAGTAGAATGACTTACAGTCTAAGTAGATGTTTGCAAGCACAGTTTAGCAGTACTGAAATACCATAGTGGAAATAACATCTGATGTACTGCCAGGAAGTAAAGGCCACACTCCTGAACACACAAGAACCGTGAAAACAGTCCTGGTGCTACCTGGTTTGTGAAATGTCTCATGGAATGGGAAAGGGAGACAGCATGCTGCCTGTTTTAAGAAAAAGCCTTAGATCCAGCTATTTTGCACTCAGTATAACAATGACAGGCAGTTGGGAAGTATTCCCTTTGTGCTTTGGCTTGCAGCCTGTAAATGGAGGAGCAAAGCCAGCCCCGTAGCTGGTACAGCTGGGGCTGTGCTGACTCACCCGTGCTGAGGGCCTGACTCTCACTGTGGCACTTGGAGCTATTTATTTCCTTTTGCTGCTTGTCCTGTCCATCGGTTAAAGGTTGTAGCTATTTGTGGAAGAGGCAGTGGGACGGAGGGTGGCTCATCACTGTGGCTATCACAGTTCACAGGAAGGCAGTGAGAGCTCCCAGCTCAGCTCCATGATGAGAAATAAAGGAACAGGGCTACAACCTGTTACTGCTGGCATACAAGCACAGCTCTGCTTCTCTGTGTCACGGGGGCAGTAACCTTTGAGACAGAATAGGCAGAAGGGACAGTATTTTCCAAAAGTCATGAGGTACTACTGGCTTTTGCTACTTCTTGACCTGTACAAGGGCACCTTGATCAAAGCTAACACGAATTTCCAGGCTATTAACCAAAGGTAATGACAGGGTGACATACAAAAAATGTTGCTGTTGTTGCATCAATACTGCCTAAAGCAACTTGTTGTCAATATTTATGAAGCTGCATTAACAGCATTTCTACCTCTGGTCTAGGATTTCTCTTCTTTATCAGGGTCTGTTTGTTTGAAGACACTACAAATTTGATTTTTTTTTAAAAGAAGACAACTTTTCTTTATAATTACACTGAGAGAGGGAGGTAATGTCTTCAACTGAAAAAAGAAAGTAGACCAGTGTTCAAGTGAGGCAATTTGATTCTTGTGTGGAGCTTGGAAGTCGCTTACTGAGGACTATTCTGGGGACTGAGCTTGCCAGCATCTCTGGTATGTTTGGAAGCATTCCAAGGAGATATTTTTGTAAACCACTGGGATAAGTCAGTCTGTTAAGGGGAATCTAATACTGCTGGGCAGTCACTTTAAGTCAATCTATCTGTGGATGTAGCTAAATTCACTACGGCAAAAAGAGGAAATTCACACCGGTTCCCATACCACAGTAGAGGATTTTTCCTTAGCTCTCTCAAAGTCCAGCAGAAGTTTTCTGAAGACATGCTGGCAGCTCAATTTCGTGATATTCACTTTTACTTTCCCTGGAGAAACTGGACCAGACTTTGAATGGAAATAGTACTATTCCAGTCCACAAAGCAGTCTCTGGCACATTGCTGTGCCTCATAAGAATAAGTGTTCACTGTGGAATGACCTGAAATATTAATGAGACTGGAAAGAGAGGATCTGTGTGCTAATGCAGCTGTGCTCAGGCTGCTCTGCAGTTCTGCATCACTCTGGTTTAGACTTTCACTTATTACATTGGTTTCTGTAGAAAATCCTATGCAATCTTTAAAAACTGTTCTTGAAATTACTATTTCTTGATGTCAGTGAAACAAAAATACTCATGCACTGTGGACAAAGAAGTAGTATGTGTAAATTTTTGTAAATATCACATTCATGTTAGTTTGTTTGGCAAACAATCTAACTGCGAGAAGTTTAAGTTAAAGGCTACTGCAGAGAAAGAAAGCCAAATAAGGACAGAGAGAAGACGCATGGTAGGCATGAGGGAATAAAGCTGTTGTACTCAAGTCAAGATTTTAAGACTTTTATATCTCAGTTATGACCCTGAAAGCAAAGTACTGGCCCAAACAGTGAAGTGAAATGGGAGTCTGTTCTCTGCAATGTGTGGGGTGTATGTGTGTGAGAACTGCTTTGATGATATTTCTCCACTGCACTCAGAAGTTTGGATGCAACTGGTGTTTAGCTAGCTATGACATGAGCTAGTTTTAAAGTACTCACAGTGTGCTCTGCAGGAGCCATGCAGCTGTGTATGTTCTCACATGCTAGACCTGCACAGAAATGTGTCTGCTAATGCCATGCAACTAGCAGGATCTGAGCTCTCCTTCAAAGGTAGGTGAAGTTGTGTGACCAGCAGGTTGAGAGGGGTGATTCTCTCCCTCTCCTCCATTCTTGTGAGACCACACCTGGAGCACTGTGTTTAGCTCTGGGGCCTGGACATAGACCAGTTGGAGTGAGTCCAGAGGAGGGCTATGAGGATGATCAGAGGGCTGGAGCACCTCTCCTATGAAGACAGGCTGAGAGAGCTGGGCTTTTTCAGGTGGAGAAGGATCCGGGTAGACTTTATAGTGGCCTTCCAGTGCCTAAAGGGGGCCTACAGGAAAGCTCTTTACAAGGGAATGTAGTGATTGAACAAGGAATAATTGTTTTAAACTAAAAGAGGGTAGATTTAGATTAAGACAAAATTCTTTACTGTGAGTGTGGTGAGGTACTGGCACAGGTTGCCCAGAGAACCTGTGAATACCCCATACTTGGCTGTATGGGGCTTTGAACATCCTAACTCAGTGGAAGGTGTCTCTGGCTTGAAAATGGAATTAAAACAAGATGATCTTTAAGGTCCCTTTCAAACCAAATCATTCTACAGCTTTATGATTCTGGTTTGGGATCCAGAAGTACAGCTGTGCTAGCAGAGAGAGAAAAAGAACCATCAAAAAATTGATGTAGTTGGTAGCAAGGCAGACTTCTCTCTCACCAGAGATGGACTTTATAGAAAATAATTTGATGTTAATAAGAAAAAATGTATAAAAACGACTTGTCTTATTTTCTCTTTGCTCTGCTTGCTTTGTATTCTGAAGAGATACATACAGTTTGATTTTGAAAAATAAAATGAAATAAACTAAAAATTCTGAGAATTTTAGCTTAATCATCTTTTACCACCCATGTATCCAGAAGAAAGGCTTGTGGGTACTAAATGGGTCTGGACCTGTGAGCTTGATGGAATTGTTACATAGGGATTTTGCAGGTTGGAGATCTATACAGAAGTACTAGAACTACACATGTGAGCAGTGATCTCACTGGACATTTTCAAGAGGTCTAGCTTGGGAGATGTAAGCTCTGTTATGATCTGTAGACCATTTGCTAGGAATGTATACTCAGTTAGTTTGGTGCAAAGATCAACAAATTTGTCAGCCCATGTCAGTGACCACCAAGAAGCAGCCCAAGGACTGCAGGAAAGAATCCAAAAACCTTTGATCTACAACATGACTGGCTGTGTGGCCATGACCAAAAATTTCTTCAATACAAAAATCTCTCTCTCTTTTTTTTTTTTTTTTTTTCATCCTGGCTTATTGAAATATGCTTAGTCTGTAAATACCAGCAAATGTCTACTGTTACTGTTACATCTTTCATGAAAACAAACCTATTTCTTTCCTACACTTCACATCCTATTTTAAGTGCTTCTGGATTTCTACAGAATTTCAGAACTACTTTCTTCAGCAAAGTTTTGGATTTTATTTTTTTATTTTTAAAATATAAATTTGATGTCATTCCTGCAGCATTGATAACTGTGGCTGCCATGGCTCCTGCTTTTGTGTCAGTGTCATGATGCAAGCAGCTGACAATTCATTGCAATTTTTCTTTTTCCTCTTTTGGCACACAGACTAATCAATCCCCATCACGCCTTCAGAGGTCTGCATTGTTATCTCCATGGTCTAGCAGGAACAGAAGGGAGTGAAAGGTTAAGGGCTTTTCAAGGCAGATACAAAGAACACTTATCATCAGTGCTAAGACAGGATCTGTGAAGCATAGGCTTCTTGCCCATCCTGAAGTCACTATGCCTTAGACAACAAGGTAGTAGAAAATGCATCTGTTTTATATAGTGGGAAAGCTACTGGTGCTGTAACTTCTCTCAGCACGCTACTTAGCCTAGTGCAAGAACTCCAAGAGAGTTGTGGGATTTGGTGCAGCATAGTCCTGGCACCTTGATAACCAGTATCTGAACTAGCCTATACTTTCATGTTATGGATTTTATTTTCATTGAGATTCTCCACTTTTGGTAGATTGGTTTAAAAATCTTGCCTAGTCTCTTTAAATCGGTATTATATGTTTAAATTTGGAGAAGTGATATTGAGAATTAAATGTTAACATCCAAGCAAAGAAATGCTTTGCATAAAATAAAATAAAATAAAATAAAATAAAATAAAATAAAATAAAATAAAATAAAATAAAATAAAATAAAATAAAATAAAATAAAATAAATCCAGATTTTTTAGTATCTATTCCACGTAGACAAAAAATGACAAAGGCTGGAGTGGGAATATTGTGTCTTAGAGTATGTTTATTTGTCCGCAGTTTGAGACATCAGAAAGACTTGTGTCAGTTCCTAATCTTTGTAATTCTTTGTCTGATTGTGGTGATCATTTCAGACTCCAATGTAAATCGAAACAGAGCTATAGTATTTTAATCTTGTGACATTAGTTACAGTATCCTTGTCACAAAAAAAGAAGTGAATTTATAAAGTTTGTGTAGTTGGAGGTCCCCATTCTTATGAGCTGATTCCATGCAGCCTTGGTTTCTTGTGATCAACTTTAGCAACATTACTTTAGACTTACATCAGTATAACTGAGAATCAGCCTCCAAATTTCTGAACATTTCAACAACAAACTTATTAAGCACCCTGATGCTTAATAAATGTGCAGTCCTTTTTTAATCAAATAGCTTTTGAGAAGCAACATCATTGGTTGTTATCATTTAATAGGTTCTATAAGAGTCATAATATTGTTATGGGTGATAACAAGCTTTTTACAGGCTTGATGACATGGCAGAATGTAGCTTTCTTCATGATATTTGCCTGACATTCAAGAGGTGAGTCTCATAAAGGAGGAATTAGAATTACCACCAATAGCACCATTTCTATTTTTCTATATCACTCTGTTTTTGGCTAGGCATTACCTCTGGTTGAGATTTGGGTCTTTTATCTTAATTGTTTTAGTTTGCTTTTTATATTTGTTTAAACTTTAGACAGTTTTTGTCAGAGTCTTGAATGTTGCCTCATAACCTATATAGACTGACCATAAAACATTATCGTGTACTTGCCAGTTGTATAAATTGAGATGTTTCCTGTTTTCCGTTCAGATTTCTCAGTGTCAGGAGACTGTATTATAAAATTTCTGCCTTCCTTTCCTAAAAATGTTTGGCATAAGACCACTTTTTTTGTCTTCCTTCTTTGTCATTTCAGATCTTTCTGCCTTAGTTTCTTTACTGCATTCCTTTCTTCTGTTTGTGACTCCAAGCTCAGATATTCCTGTCTGCTTGTTCCAAAGCTTTACTTCCCTGAGAAAGGGCCATTTCCAGGTGTCATGAAGCAAAAAGACATGTTGCAGTGGCCAAGGTAGCAAAATATACAGCGAAAGAATTTTAGCAATCAGATATTTAAAACAGTTGAAGAACTGTGTTTTTTTTTTGTGTGTCTCCTTATTCCTATGACCTAAACTTATGGGTTACCCTATCAAAAGTATTATTTGTAGTCATTGTAGCTCCTACTATAGATGTGGACAAACAACTTTCATTATTGTTAACTTCAAAAGACAACCAAAAGACTTGGTTATGTACAAAAATGCAGATTCTTCCCTTGAAGCATCATAAGATGTTGGTGACAGAACTACACCAGCAGTTATAACAGTGTAAACTTGCCATAGGGTGTAATGTTTTCAACTTTTCCTGAGTTTCTCTCAGCCACCAAGAAAATGGCAGTTATTAAATTAGAAGAATGCTTATTTATACAACAATTAAAATTGAAGTTCAGAGGTGGTAATGGAATGGTTTTGTGGAATTTGATAGTAAGCACTGGTTGGCTGATGTGTTCTTAGTTGCATAGCAGCAGACAGAAATAATAAATTCACAATTCAATAAATTTGTCTTGTAATCTAAGCCATGTACTGAAAAAGATCTTGCCTAAAACACATGGATAACGTAGAAATAACTTATAGAATGGTATATCAAGATTAGAAAGATTTCAGTGTTTAGAAAATAATTATTCACAATTACTAGTTAATGCATTTTATTAATCTTATATAGCATTACAGGTAATTGCTAGTTAATGCATTTTATTAATCTTATATAGCATTACAGGTATGCATACCTGTATGCTATTGGGTATTAGTTTACATGCTTTAAAATGTTTCTTGAACTATTCAACCTCATATTTATCAAAAGACTCAGTTTTTGTTGTTGTTGTTTTCAAAAAGAAACCAATGCATTTACATAAAGAAAGACATACATACATTTAGCCACATACAACTAAAATCATGATACTATTACCTGAAGCAGTCCCTGCTGTGACGTATGTATAGAGGCATGTTTCTCTAACTGGACAGGTAACAGCATAAAATCCTAATGTAAGCAAGCACAAAGTGACTATTTCAGTATGTCCACTTGAAATTGCTACTGTACACCTTCATTGTAGAGTCTGAATCTATGTATGCATGATATAGACATATACAGCATGTCTACTATCCTTGTAGTTTGTGTAGGAAAATACACTTCAGCTCTTGAGTAACAACTTCAGTATTTCTAATAGCATGGCCACAACACTGAAAAACATTGTGGCTCAGCACTGAACAGATCCAGAATAGGATCAGCAGCTCTTGCTAAGCCCTTTGTAGCTGCTTAGTGCTGATAACCAAGATACAGGGTTTACAGTGAAATGGAATAAACCTTACAGGCTTCCCCGTCCCTCTGGATTGTAGCACGTTGCTCAAGGCTGTGTCCACTTGCGTTTTGAATATCTGCAAGGTTGGAGATCACACAGCTTCTTGGGCAGCTCTTCAAGTATTCGAATGTTCTCCAGTGGGAAAAAAAAAAAAAAAATCTTGTTGGAATCTCCTATGTTGAAACTTTTGACTACTGCTGCCTGTCCTTGCACCTCTGAGAAAAGTCTGTCTCCATCTTTTCTTTGCCCTCCAATGGGATCAGCTGTAGGCAGCATTAAGGTCTCCTGAGAATTTTCTCTCCTCCAGGTCAAACAAACTCACCTGCTTCAGCCTGTGCTCACATATGAAGGGCTCCGTCCTCCTGACCATCCTGGAGACAGCTGGACTTGTTCTTGTATAGCCATCTTGGTCTTATGCTAGGGAGATACAAACTGGATGTAGTTCACCATACATGGTGCTGACCCTAGTGTCTAATAGCGAAATATCACTGTCCTTGATCTGCTGGCTACATCGTTGCTACTGCTGCTTGGGATCTGGCTGGCTGCCTTCACCACAAGGGTAGACAGCTGGCTTATGCTGCTTTCTTCCCAGAAACTATGTTCAGTAACTCTGGGTGCATTTTCTTGCAATGAAATAGCCATGCTGGAAGCTCAGCTGCCTAAAGTCTACTGTGATGGAGGTTATTTTACAGGGCATTTTGTTTCATGTAGGGAAAACTAAGTAGAGGGTATATGTTCTTTGACAATTTCAACTATAAGTTTTCAAATTTAGAGAAACAATTGTGGATTATGCCAAACACCATTTAACAATCTCATTTTCTTCACCTCTTTGTGAAGAAGCACAGAAGGGGCATATTTGATTATTCTGTAATGGCAGCATGCAAAGAAATCAATTTCCTTTTATTCACAGTCTTTTTCAAATCTTCCTTGAAGACCATGTCCATTCAGTCTTCCTCTTCCTCCCCAAACAAAGTGAAACCAAAAAACCAAACAAACAAACAAATGAAAAAACAAACAAACAAACAAACAAACAAAACATAGAAATCCACCAAGACCAACAAAAACCACCCTTTCTGTAATCAATTTCAATGGCTGTTTGAGCATGCATGGATTGTTCCTGTCTTAGCATGCCAGTTGGTAGCTGGAAAAAGGAGGAGGGTTGGTCATAGTTTAATTCCTCTTCATAAAGCTATTTGGTAAATCCTTTTCAGTAAGTTGAGTACCTAAGTATATCAGTTACTCTAGTAAAGCTAATTACCTCTTCCTAGAGTCTTCCTAATGTGCTTAGATCACTCTGTAATAAATGACAACAGAGATATTAAAAACCAAGGTATTACACAGTGATTGATGGTTGAACTGATTTTCCCACAGCAGAATAGGAGAGCCTCCCATGTAATGGTTTTATGAGTGTTGCCAACATACATTTTTATTTTAGCATCTAGATTTTAAGAGCAGGGATTAATGACAAATGATTATCTCTGCTGAAATACAATCTACCTATAAGTAATCATAAAGCTATTTTCCCTGTCCTGTCAAGCATGTATATCAATTGCTGGATATGCCAGAGATTGTTTGGACAGCTTTTAATTTTCAGTGTACGGGACTTTGGTTTTCCACAGTTCTACTCAGCTAACACAGTTTAGATAACACGCACCCAAGGAAAGTGCCTTTCCATTGCACATGAAGATGTACAGCTACCATCTATAGCAAATTTATTAGAACAAAAGACCTCCCTGTGCTGAGTGAGGCTAGGTCCACAAGCACTATTCATTTTTCAGATATAACAAGAGGAAATATACATATTTTATGGAAAAGATAAATGATTGTGTCGTTTGCTGCCATTTTCCTTTCAAAAACTGGAAGTGAAAGAGGTGCAAATCCTTCCGGAGTACCAGAGCTGGGTTCCTGGGAAATGGCTCAGTTAGGTCCCTTTTCTCCTTATTAGTTATGAAAATCCTGTCCATTATTTCTTTAGGAAAGGTATTTCTAAATCTGCAAGCCCTCTGCTGAAAAGAAAATTTCATCTCTGTAGAATCATGACTCAGGAAGTTCAATAAGCTAAGCAAATAAAATGAAGTAATTTTATTAGGGTTATATTATTAATTGTGATTATTTTTTTAGACCACTGGACAATTTCTATTGATTTCAGTTTCCAAAATCAAGTCATGTGTGTAAGATCCGTATTTTGTCTTTGATTATTGCCAGGACTACATCTGATCCCCACTTGATAGAGTTATATTATGAGGAAAGAAAGTTCACATCAGTTCTGTATGTATAAGACAGTGTTCCCAGCTTCAGGCTGTAACACACTGCATGCAAATTATATTTTTAGGGGTTGAACTCACATCTAGAAGAGCGCATGTAGATGTGAGAGAACATGAAAGACTTAACACAAGACTGTTAGTGAACAAAACCTACCTTCTGCCACCTGAACCCTGTTTACTGTTGATTAAAGAGCAGAGCTGGACATGCTGGGAATTACAGACCTGACAATTGTACAAGGTTTAAGCAGGAGTCTAAAAAAGTATTACATTTCTTTCAGATAGGATTATTTGTATTCAAAAAGTGGTCAAGTGTTGCTCTTTGTAGTGACAAAATGTTTGCAGTGCTGAAGAGCTTTTGTATGGTAGGCCTGAAAGTGTGTTTTTGTCAGGGTTATTGTAGTGGTGGGAGCTTTGATATCCTGTTTTCTTTGTTCACAGATTTTTTTCTTTGAAATGCATATGTAAAAATAAAAAAACTGGAATATATAACCAACCTTCTGTGCCTGATGACAGAAGGTAGGGCAATGCAAAACACTGGCCTAGAAAAATTGGAAAATTTAAACAATTTAAACTCAGGTTTGGGTAAGTTTGAAGTAGTTAAGCATAATTGTTAAGGAAAACAGACAAACAAACAAGAACCACCACCAAAAAAACTTCTTCAACTTGTAAAACAAGATCAATTAAATCTCTTTTGCACCTTGATAACTGTAAGGAACCAGTAACTTGACTGCTTGCTTTTACCAGCTCTGTATAAATAAAGTCAACCACAGGAACTCATACATAGCTCTGTAAGGGGTTAGTATTAATGTAGTACAAACTCCCAACTCAGAGCGGAACATACCAGAAGCAACATGGATCGGAAAGAAGAATATTCTGAGATACTAATGAAAACCTTTTCTGACTTGTGTATGTGTGAGTGAGAAAAGCAGATAGAGGTATCCACTCTTGATCCCTACACACAGCAGATATTACAGAGGTGTGAAGGGGCAGGGAGAAATATAATCTGACAGATCACAGATAACTATAGATGTTGACTGCAGCAACCTAACTTGGAAAAAGAGAACCGCTTTGCTCTTAGCTGACCCAAGAGAGCAGGAGCATTGTGTTGCCTTTGACATTTCATTTCACTGCTGAAGTTAATCGAATGTGAGGATAAAAAAATAATTTAAAAGGGCAGATATTTCTACTTTATTTTAACTTAATGGGATTGCTCTGTACGCAATGGAATCTATTTCAGGCTATTCATTTGTTTCTATCAGTTTGCCAGTAAAAATCATCCAGAAAAAAAAAAAGCGTCTTATTTGTGGAAATTGCTCTTGACCATGTCTAGTGTATCATAAACAATTCAATTCAGACTACATAACAGCTTGCTTTCCTTAACATTACTCAGAATACTCTATTCTGAAATGTAGCCATTGCTTACACTATCTGGTTAGCTGTGCTGATGTGCAGTAAACAATCTGTTTCAAGTTAAACAATTGGAAAAGTGTATGAGACAGTCAAAGGCATCACTGTAGAATGAGCCATACTGAGGACCATTGCAGGTGTCTCTCATATGCTACGGTCATAACTTGAACATGAAGGCTTTATATTCAGCTTGCTATGGGGTTTGTGCTGATGGACTACCTGGCTGCAGGAGGATACCTGCCCCTTTACCATAAACTGGGCACTGCATTAGATGAGTCTGATAACATTGTTTGTATGCTGTCTAGAAGGCTTGTTATAAAGCTAAAGTTAAATGGGTTGCAGAAAGCTTGGAGAGAAGAGGATGACCAGATGGATAATAGAAAAAAATGGACCTTTTTCATACTACATCAATAACCTCTAATATTCCAAAAGTGGGTACCTGCACAACCTAAGCAAAGGAATACCCACCATATGTTGTGAGTACTTGTATGTACATCGATTTGTTTTCTACATCTGAGGTCTTAAAAGCTAAAGTAAAAATAGTAGTTGCTGAAGTGCATTTTTCTCCAGTAAAAATGTGATTATATTGGGATATTGCAAATAATTTGCAGACATATTGTAGCCCTTGATGTCTTTACTGCAATTTTCCTGTGAGTACTAATTTTTTCTCACCCTGTTTTTAACAGCATTCAGGTAACTATTTTGAACTATTCTGTGTATCCAGTTACCTGCTTTTTCCTATTTTTTTTTAAAGCTATGAACATGACATCAATGATAACTTGGAAAACAAGATGTAAAAATAACAAACCTCCAGTGTATCTGATGAATTTAGCTACTTCACATCATGTTGTCAATTAGTTTAACCATTTCTGCTCCACATTATAGTAACAAAATTTCATATCTGCAAAATACACACTGTGTGTTGGATATGCCCATTATAATTAGATAAAGTAAAACTGAGGCTAAAATGTACGAAGTCATAATAAAAGTATATCTCTAGAATGTTATGTAAGAATTGGAAAATATACGCACTCAATAATATAAATTTTTGTAAGTTGCTCGATTTTCAATCTTCACAGTGCTGGATTTCAGAACTGAGAGACGCTTACAGATTATTCTGATTGTGGGACTGTGTTTGGGGCTGGTATATCTGTCAGTGTGAAAACCTAAGCACATGCTTGTAGTGCACCTGGGGTTGCAGCTGTGTGCTCTGGTCCAGCAGTGGGCTGTTGAGGAGTTGCTTACATCCCTTGTGTGAGCACCAGGGCTGGCCAGCGACCATGTGGTTTCACAGCAAGCTCCCTGTCTCCTTTCACTGAGAGCTGCCTCAGTTTGTCTGCAGCTCTCTGTAGCCCCAGGGAACAACTTTGTCCATCAGAGGCGGCTGGGGCAGCGTGCCTGCTGGTGCGTCACCTGCGCCTCACTGCCAAGCACACGCCTTCCTCTCGAGGCCATGAGGGAAGTGGCTAGAGCCCATAAGCCCACTTCATCCTCCCCTGCCAAGGGAATGCTCAATGGAGCGGTGAATCAAACATGTCCAACCTGGATCTGGCCCAAGAGGCTCACAGTTGCTCTTGGGTGGTGCTTCTCAGTGTACACATTGCTAGCGAAAGGACAAGCTTGAAAACAGGGCCTGAAGAGTGGGAGGAAAGACCTGAAGAAACAGGTTATAATTACGGAGATGGAGGAGGAGAGGAGCAGCCAGCAGGGCCCAGCAGGCGCAGCTCCTGCCACTGGCCTCTGAAGGAAGGAGTGCGGCACTGTGCCACAGAGGAGGTGCTCTGTGCATGGACTGCAGAGAGATCACAACGAGCTTCTGAGCTCACAAGGCAAACATGGTTCTCTGAACATATAGTTCCTGTAACCTCAGTTCACATTGGGCTTTTTATTGTCTTTTTAAGCTTAATTGAGGATAAGATAAAACAAAATCCTTGTAGGGGAACCTTGGCCTAAGTCCCCTCAGGCATCTGCTGCCACAGCTGGGTACTTGGTCCATGCTGGACATACTTCCTATGAGCTGTTACTGGGAGCTTTTTCTGTCTTCTACTTGTTTTCCAGCCTCTCCTTACACAATCTAAAAGTTACGGTGGTACATCTGAGCTGTACACAGCCCAGAGACATTTAATGCTCACATTTAGGCAAAATTGTTTGCCAGCCATTGACATTTATGAGAGTAACTAAAGTTCAATCTTTCCTGAGCAGAAGATTCCATATTCAAACCCAAAATGGTTACATCAGCAGAACAGAGATTTAAATAAAAACATGTTTGGCTTAATTTGTCATTCAGCTAAAGGTTGCAGTAACGGATTAGACAAAGAAAATTATTAAGCATACCAGTGTAAACTGGTGCAATTACTTGCTACTGTAACTATGACCTAAATCACTCTTGGCAGTAGGCTAGGTGTGGAAGGCACATAGGAAAAAGTCTTTGGCTCTTGCAGATTGTCTTGGCCACCCTTCCTGGCAGTACTATTCATGCACTGATGGTAAAGGTGTCTGAACTTAATGAGTGAATTAAAGTATTATATTCAAAACAATGACAATAATCAGTTTTGAAACAGTTCAAAAATAAGCATTTATGTTAAACAATGAGATGCTGACAAGTTAGGGAGTGATACAGGTGCATGAGGTTGTGTGAAACAGATTCCCACATGTTGATGGCAGGCTGATTAACCTCACAAAATCTGAAACCACACATTTTCTGGGTGTCTAAGTTAAGGAGCAACACAACTTTGCCACAGGTCACTCCCTGACTGGATGGAGTGTGCTGGATCTCCGTGCAGAGGAATGGTACTTTACTTGGGGCTGCTTTTAGTAAAAGGGTTAATGCTGAAGTATGGTCCCTTTGAAGGGCAAGTAAATCTTTCAGTGCAAGGTAAGATGAACATGAGCAAAGGAAAGAGTTTATTTTCTAATTCATGCTCCACCGAGCTAGCACGCTAGCATTTTTTGCAATTATACTAGGAGCATGAATGTGAACAGGGCGACAGACTGGGGTGAGTGGGCTGCCTCTAACAAGTAATGACTATAACTTCGTGGAAAGTGGTAAATGGACTCCAAAAAGAACACGTTATTTGGTCAGAAAAAAAAAAATGCAACAAAAAGACAGGGAAACACAGACAGACCGAGAGAACGGGAAGCAATCAATCTCACATACACTTACAGAAGTGTGAAACAAGACCAAAACTAACAGACACAGACAGAGACTTGGGGGGTGGGGGTGGGGGGGCGGAGATGAAGAGAGAGAGAGAGAGAGAGAGAGAAAAATGGGAATAAAGGAAAAAAATAGCTCATCATGTAGAAACCACAGGAAATCATGTGGTTATACTAAGATATCACTCCCATCATTGCACACCATCTAGTTTTCAGCAACAGGGACCTGCCAAGGCCTGACCACTACTGTAAGCTCCACCCACTCTCGTAAAATGGAAGCTCAGCAGTTTTTGATTTATTTGCCAAAAACTGCATGGGGCTGAAGTGACAGAGATGAAGTACAATTTTATATAAACTGGACATTTTAGATGGGACACAGGTTGTTTCCTATTTTGTTCAAGGTATCCTTCCAAAGGAGAAGCCATTGACTCCTGTTTTTTGTTTGTTTGTTTTGGTTTTGTTTTTTGCTTTTGTTTTGTTTTGTTTCATTTTGTTTTAACAGAAGAGT
This sequence comes from Anas acuta, assembly GCF_963932015.1. Taxonomy (NCBI): domain Eukaryota; kingdom Metazoa; phylum Chordata; class Aves; order Anseriformes; family Anatidae; genus Anas; species Anas acuta. The sequence goes on along the minus strand of NC_089017.1, from coordinate 45,271,212 downwards.
TTAAGTAAACCAAGCACTCTTTAGAGAATATACTGACTTTTAAAATGCAAATCAGTGTAGCTGCTGAATGTTTCTCAAACTATATAAAGACATCTAAAATGGTTGTTGTGAGGGTTGTGTCTCTGGGAGTACCTTCTGGCAGAAGATGCCATCAGGGGGAGATGCACAAAAGTGCCGTCTGTATTCTGATATGTGTTATTTACCTCTTTATTAAGCACACTTCTAAAGGAAAAAGTCCAACTTGAAGTTCTCCATAAATGCCACATAGAAAATCTGCAATCACATTAGTAAGGGCATTTTCATCCCTGTTTAATCTTTTATCTTAAATAACACATCTTGGCAGCAGCTAGTCAGAAAAGTGTTAAAGGACAAGCTCCACTTACGTGATGGATTTCTCGCCAGAAACCCTGCTGAGCTTTGGGGTGAGATATACTGTTATGTTAGCTGGGAGGAAGGGGAAGGAGAGAGGAGATGTATGGGTGGGAGCGACTGACTGATTGGTTTACACTGAGTGAGGTTCCCCAGAACTCTTGTTCACTGTGCAAGGGCAAATGTTTCTAAGGAAACATGAGACAAAGACGTAGGAATGAGGTGGGGCGTGGGAGTAATGGGGATCACCTCTACTGGGGCAAGAGACCCTGGTTGACTGATGTCTGTGACTTGTGGCTGAGTTGGTTTTCAGCTGCAGCGAATGAATGTGTTTCTGATTCTTAGCAGGGCAGTTTTAGTTCTGGTAGGACAGAGGGAAGAATGGGTGGCACAGACTGATATCTGAACATAACCTGAAAGTGTTATGAGCTACTGTGGTGGGAACAAAATATCCCTCTTTCCTGTATGTCTGTTCAGGGCTATGAGCTTTGCATCAAGGCTGATGGTGAGCTGTAACTCTGTGGAGTAAGAAGGACTATTGCTTGTGGACTAGGTAAATTGTCAGGACCTGCATGTCCTACACAGAGGACAGGCTGTGAGCTCTCTGCCCCCAGCGGTTACACTGATAAAGCAGGATGAACATCCTGCTCTTTCAGAAAGCAGAAACCGGGCTGAGAGGCCCACAGACAGGATCTATGTGGCACCTCCAGAGATAGTACTGGTTGCTCTTCCTTTTTCTTTTTTGCTTTTTTTCCTCTTTCCTCCTACAACCCATGTGGGAGGCAAAAAAAAGAAAAAAAAAAGGGGGGGGGGGGGAGAGTGAAAGGTGCTTACAGACATGGGCTTGCCCACTCTCAGAGTGGGCAGATCTTCCTGAGAAAGACAGAACTGTTCTAAATTTGTCTGGATTTTTTTTTTTCTCTATAGCATCAGCAAAAGGGGTCTAGACTCCAGGAGAAATGAGTCTCAAGTTTCCTGCAGCTTAAGGGCAGTGAGGGTCCCAGTAGATGGAGCCTTCTGTTGGAGACTTCCAAGATTCAGCTCTTGGAAGAAAACGGCTGTGAGGTTTTGAAGTGTAGGAGAGCTTGCATGAGGGTAGGGAGCTGTGAGCACAATCTATGAAGATACATATAGGCTTGAATACATAGCTGTTGTGGAACGTGTTCCTCCAGACTGGACTTTCTGGGAGTAAGATGGAGATTATGAATAGTGTCCTATACTCATGTACTGGATGCTGAAGTATGCCTGATTTTAAATATACATGTGTGCACAGGCCTGTGTGCATGTATGCACATATATACACACACACAGAGGTCATGCAGAGAAACAAGATTGTAGTCTGCTGTTACAAACTCATAGAAAATGTTTGTGCTATGATTCACCCAGAGCTAGGGCTAATATCCTGACTGCCTGAATGGAACTAGTATTTGGCTGTTCCTTTTCCTGATAATTTCAGGTTTGTTTGCTCTTACTTCTGTGCTCTTCGCACTTAATTTACAAGTGGCTAAAAGCCAGTTTCTCTGAGAACTTAGTCCCTTTGCAGACATTCTCAATTATTTATGCCTTTCTTCAACAGTGAGTCTATTGTTCTTCTGCCTTGTCTGCAATGAATTCATCTCCTCTATGTGAGGAGCATTTTTTGTCATACATGATGTTCAATTTTTTTCTGCAACAGCTAGTCTCAAATGACCAAAAAGCTAAACAGTTTTTGTAGGTGATGATTTAAAGTGATCTTTGTTGGAGCACATAACTATAATGCAGTGGGCAGAACAGTAATCCTCACAGGAAAGAACTTACTTGGGGAAAAAGAGTGACTGATTCCCCATTGCTGTGAACATATGTTAATCATATTATTCTCCAAAAAATATTCTTACAGTAGACAGCTCTGCAATTCTTGGTTCCTTTAGGAGGAGAAATGTGATGTGCATGGGTAGTGCCCCATCATCTTTGTTTTTTGCCTGTTTACAGTCTCCTCGTTTTCTTTATCGTCATTACTTTCCTCATAAGTGACTAGGTTTCTAGCTTTTGTTGTTGTTTTTGACTAATTCTTTTCCCTACCTTATCTTCAGCTTTCAACCATTGTTCAGCACAGGGCTATTCTGGCCATACATACTAGCAAGCACTCTTGCTATAGATCATTTACAGTGCATCTGCTATGACTGTTTCTCAGAAAGGTCTGCTGAGGTTTTTTTACCTGATCCTGTTCAACATTGATTTTTGTACTCCTCTCTGCACCAGTTTAAACATAGTATTTTCTGTTAGCCAGTGTATTCCAATTGTCCCCTTGTACTCTGCTCTGGTGAGGCTGCAACTCAAGTACTGTGTTCAGCTTTGGGCCCCTCACTACAAGGACATCGAGGTGCTGGAGCATGTCCAGAGGAGGGCTACAAAGCTGGTGAAAGGTCTGGAACACAAGTCCTGTGAGGAGCGGCTGAGGGAGCTGGGGTTGTTTAGTCTGGGGAAGAAGGAGGCTCAGGGGAGCTACCTAAAAGGAAGCTGTGGGGAGCTGAGGGTCAGCATCTTCTTGCAGATAACTAGTGATGGGACTAGAGGGAATGGCCTCAAGTTGTGCCATGGAAGGTTTAGGTGGGAAATTAGGACACATTTCTTCTCAGAAAGAGTAGTCAGGCACGGGAACGGGTTGCCCAGGGAGGTGGTAGAGTCACTATCCCTGGGGGTGTTCAAGGAAAGGTTGGATGCAGTGCTTAGGGACATGGTTTAGTGGGTGACATTGGTAGTAGGGTGATGGTGGGACCAGATACCTTGGAGGTCTTTTCCAACCTTAATGATTCTGTGATTCTATGATCCTTCCATTCTGACTCCTTTCCTCCAAACACTCGCTTATTGCTTGCCTTCAGGTAACTTTCTTCAGCTTCTTCTTGGCTTTTTTTATAGTTACTATGAAAATTTATGTGTGCTTTAAACATTTCTGGGAATTTCCTACTCTTTAAACATAGAGTAGTTTTCTACTAAAACAATCCTTTCCTTTTCCTATCTTCCTCAGTTTAAAAGCTGAAGGAGAAAGAATTTAACAGGGCATGTTTTTACATAAAGACAGTAAAAAAAAAAAAAAAAAAATCACATATACGTTCTAGTTAACAATGTTGAAAGCTTTAGAGAGCTTTAGACAAGGAATATTGATAAAGATGGCAAATGATATAACAGGATTGATAAATTTCCTCAATATATCTATTTTGTTTAATGAACTAATAGTAGTAGTTGTTTAAACATTTTTAGCTGTGAACTTATTTGGTAAATCCTGCATATTGGTCAAAATAATGTTTGTTCTGTATGGGCCTTACGGTGGTTATCATTTCTATCTGTACGTATTCTGTATGTAAAACTTATGAGATCATCATTTTCCCGCACTTCTTAATCGATAAGCTAAGTCAATGTTAACTAGGTAAAGCTGAAGGAGAAAATGATCCTTCATGTCCACAGCCATCAGAAACAGGCAGAATTCTTGGCACATATATATAACTGCATATACTTAACAGTAGATTTTTATTTTTTTTTAAGCTTGAAAGCAGCACAGGTCTAATAAATAAAATTAATTTCAATTTTAATGTGACTAATTCTCCATCTCAGGGCTCTCAGTTTACTTATTTTGCCATACAGATGGCCCAAACTGGTGTGTGTGAGTAAGGATGCATGTGTTAAATAAATACTGGTCTTTCTCTATTAGTGCCATTTTTAAATTTTAAATACTGTATGTATGAGATAGTCTAACTGGACACAACACTTTTCTAAATAGTTCAATTTTCTGCTTTTTAAGTCAGCTTGTCTGTAGAAACTGTTTCTCTTAGGTCCATTACATATTAAAATTAGCAGAAATTTAAGGTGATTTTTTTTTTTTTTTTTTTTTTTTTTTTACTTTCACAGTGGTTTTACTGAATGCCCATCTGTAGGTCTATAATATAGTGGTGCTTCACAAATGTGTGTTTATGGTTCATATAGATACACTTAGTGAATAGAAAAGTAATGAATTTCTAGAACTATGCCTGAACAATTATTATATTAGTGTTATTTAACAGTGGAGACTGCTGTACTAAAGTTTTGTAGCTTCTACCAGACCATTGGCCCCTTTGTTATTTTTACTTAAATTGATTCTCTGTTCATATTTTAAAACCTCACCCACTTTCCTGGTAAAATTACACAGTCAGAACTTTTTTTTAAGGCACTTTGAAAAGGCACTAATATTTATGCTGTGAAAACCTACCACAAATGCCAACCGATTGCAAAGCAAAACTGAATTTTCCATTGTAGGCTCAGCCTCAGTTTTACTGCAGTAAGCAGTTGTGTTTTAGCTACTAAAACACAATCTGAAAATCTGATGTCTAAAAAGCACGTAACAGAATGACATAGCTAGGAAAAGATGAAGGAGATAAGTGTTGCTTTTGTCTTTAGTGAAATAACAAGTTTCTTCTTTTGTATCAGCACACTTCAGTAATTTTATTCCTATAGTTTCTTTTTAGTCACTTAGCAGACTGGCTATCAAAACAGACAGTTAAATAGCTGTCGTTCTTTCCCTATAACTTGGATAAAAATGCTGATCCATTTGATCTAAGATTTTAGATTTGCTTCAACTACATTATGAAGAAACTTACATTAAAGGAATCCTGTGATCCCCGTTTTTCAGAAATTGCTGATTGAAACGGCAACTATTCAGATAAATATGGTATCAATTGTCCAAGTCTTGTGAATCTTCTGCTGTATAAACCTCTGTTTTAAAAAATGAACTTCAGTTTGGTTGCCTTGAAGCTGTAGGAAGAAAACACTAATTAGGAAGAACAATGTAATAGAGCTTAACAATGTGTAAGTCAATGAAATATGAATTCCTTAAAATGCAAACAAAACCCCTGAAAAGTCAACCAAAAGGGGTGGGAAAGGGTGGGAAACAAGACAGTGTTGTATTCCTAGAATTTGCTATGAGGACGTGGAAAAAATCTATGCCCAGCACACATACTTGCCACAAATCTCTCTTTAGACAAAGACACATAAAAAAAAGCTGCCTGTTGAACTGATATATTGCTTAATCAAGGTTTCACAACCAGAATTACTCCCTCCTGTTTAGAGAGTGACTGAGTTGGCTGAATACATCTCGCTATTGTAGAAACTTTAGTTTTTATGGTTAGTTAAGAAACTAAGCTTGTGCACTTATGATGCCTATCTGCCTTACTTTTTTTATCCAGTTTTATTTTTTTCAGTGAAATTCAAAATTGGAGCAACAATCTTGTAGAAAAATCTCCACAGAAACAAAAGGTACAAGGGAGAGAAGGCACTAGTTAGTGCACCTGGATCTTTTACCTCTTCAGAAGGGAACTAGGAAGAGAAAGAAGAAATAGAGGATATGGGCAAAAGGAGAGTTATGAGGTGGAACTGCTGTGGTGTACGTAAAAAGAAGAATCTGCACAAACAAAAAAACACGGCCCATTTAGTTTTGTTGTCTGGGGAAACATGTCTTTGGCAGTCAGTCTTCTGCACGTAATGACAAACTGACAGATATCTTTACAGGTTTCATCTCAAACTTGGCTGCTGGCTACTAGAAGTACTTTGAACCAGAGTTTGGAGTCACTTTTGCCTCTTTGATGTCACTAAAGTATGAACTACAGCCCTTGTGTTCTCGGCTGGAGCCTCTGAACTCCTCAGTGAGAATGTAGGAAACAGTGCTGGAAAAGTCTATCATAGAGTGGGTTCTGCTCACAATAGAAATCCTATCAATTGTCATTTATTTTGTAGGTTCTTCTGGAAAATATGCTTTATATTAGTAGATTTAAAGTGGAAGTGTTTGGTGTGCTAGTTATGGCGCTGGACTCCCCCTCTGGATCACAGGAGATGAGAAGCAAGAAAATTGAGGCTCTGGATCAATCTTGCAGCTGTTGTGGGTAATGCTCAGCAGTTTCTGAAATCTTCCTCCACTTAAGAATGTATTGAAATGCTGTTTGCATTCTGGCAGCCAGAAAGAACTCAAGCTGATGTCTTCCCTCCCTCTCTCATTTCAGGTATTTACAGGTGGAAAAAGAGTTTGGAGATGTCCCATGGCTGGCTCATTTAAATAACTATACAGTTCTGCTTCTTGTGGGGAAAAAAAAAAAAAAAAAAAGAGAGAGAGAGAGAGAGAAAAATCTTCAGAACTCCCATTCTACTCTGGCCTAGAATTCTTACCTCAATGAATCAGTGTGATCACACTTCCAAGTTTATAAATTGCAGCTTGAACACAGTTTTCTACATAACCCATTGATACTTATATAAGCCAATAAAGCTGCTGAAGTAAAGCTGCTGAAGGTGGGAATTTCAGCTGGAGACATCTCTGACTACATAAACTTATTGTGCTATGTTTATAGATGGGCTACGGACTTGTGACTACTGTACTAAATCCTAGACTGTTTTTATAGTTGGTTCTCTCTAAGGAAGAAAGAAAGAGTAGTCCACAATTAGCCCACAATTAGTCCATGATGACTCTCATTATCAATGCTCATGATAAATAAAATTATAGCTGCTTCAGAACATGTGTCAAGGAGAATTTTCTAATCCAAGGCAATTACTAATTGTTTTTTCTTCCTTTGAAAGCAGACTTCTGCACTCAGTTTCACTTCACTATTGTCATTAGTAGCAATTGAACAACTGAAGTGAGTTGGAAGGCAGATACTTGAAGAATGAAGAAAGAATGGTGTGAGCAGTGTGAATTTTTAAATTAAAAAAAAAAAAAAAAAAAAAAAAAAAGGCCATCTGGGTTGCCTAAGTTTTCTAAAAGCAGTGTAGGCTGGGATGCTACCAAATAACACCAAAAAGGAATTTCATATTCATGAGCAGTCTGAGTTCCAAGGAAAAAAACTCTCTTCCATTCCTCTGGTTAATTTGATTTTGGATATTTTTTTTCCTTCTTAGTCACTTAAAACGTCTGAGATGTAATACCATTTTTAATGTTCTGGACTGCAAAGGTTCAGGAACAGATTCACTGGCAGGTGAGCCATTCTTGCCTCACAGTATGGCAACTCAGGTGAGAGGAACTGTGCAGACATTTACTTGTGGTGCTGGCCACTAGTATCTAGTCCCAATCCTTTTGACTTCTTTTCCTACTTTTGGAATACTTGAAAATAACAACTTCTAGAGAGGATAGTTAGATCATTTACTTACTTCCACCATATTAACACTATTGAAATTCTTTTTGGATTTTCCTGTACCATTTTAGATTTGTCTTGCTGAGATAAATGTTGGATGTGGTTTGACTTTTTTGTACTGTGACTTAGGCATCTAAGTACGATTTGAAAGTTTTCACCCCTTCTCAGCTAACTATGAAATGTTATTTGCTTAGTCAGAGCAAGAAAATAATCCAAACCTTACTATATTGCTGTAGCTTTGAAATAGTGATTCAAATACTGCAAGGCTTGAAATAAATGTTTATAACCTCTTATAAAATAGAGTTTATGCAGACCTCAGAGATACTAAAGATGTTTGGAGGATGTTTCTTTAGGCCAAACATGCCATTTATAGTTACAATCTTTGGCACAGAGTTTACCTCCTTGTCTTGTGTGACCCACAGATGGTCTCATATGTAACAGATATCATCTTGTGGAATCATTATTAGTTGTCATCAGCTGGCTATCACCCCATCTCTCTGATAGGTGAAAGAACATACCAGTGTGCTGTTCAGATATAGCATTCTCTTAATGGAGATCAATAGGAGGCTTGTGACAAGCAGATGTTGCTTTGGGCATTTGGTACCTATACTGGAAAACATAGCAAAACATTGTAATAGCAAAGCAAAACTTCCCTTCCCTTCCATATTGTAAAAGTAAATCTATACTATATTCAAAGATCATTTGGTATGCCAGTAAACATATACCATTGTGCCATTGTGGTTGAAACCCATAAACAAGCTTGGAACAAGACTGTGCAGCATAAAAGGTGCCAAAGGAAAGCAGGCATAATGAATACTGAAAGCTCTGGCATCTGTAGCTGCTGGTGTGCTGTGAAAATAAGACTAATTTTCTCACCAATGAAGCCACAGGAACTGGATTACAGCATGTTGAATTGATGGAAGATTTCATCACTACATTCAACAGGAGGAAAGAATAATTTTGCTGCAGGCTTGCAGTCTGTTTGAACTTCTCTATTTCTTTCAAGGGATGTTCAGTGGTATTCAGATGCTATAAGTAAAGGTAAGAAGTGTTTTGAGGGGAATCTGAGGTTGCAGTCTGAGGTAGAGAAGTTATGACTTGACTGTCTGTAAAATGACTTTGTAAGTCACTGCCCTATGGCAAAGTATGTGGACATGCTAAGGTTCTCTGTTGCAGGCAAGACAACTAATTTTATAGTTGCATTTTGTGGAATGTCAAAAAGACTTTTGACTTTTTGTCATTTTGACTTCTTAGTGGATTTTGAGAGGACTCATCCTCCCCCCTTTCCCCTTCAGAAAGCACTAGTTCTATGCACTTTTATTGCTATACACTGTTTAATTTCAAAGCTAAAAATTTGTTAGTCTATTTGGTTATTAACTGTAGAAGAGTACTTCATAGAATAGTCTTTTTACATTCTTTCACTTCATATTCTTGACTGAAAATATGAAAGTGTTTGAAGGCAGTTTGTTAGTTAGTATGTACTTCACTTTTTTTGGCAAAGTTAGTGTTGATCTACCATCGAATATTTAATTTGGAACCTGATGTTTTTGCAAAATAAAATTCATTTCAAAATGTTAAGTATTCAGCACTTCCCTAGAGTGTGAAATCTTACTTGAATTTTCAATAAATGGTACTTCTACCTATGACTTATGAAATACAGAAATCTTGATTCAATTTTTTTGGAATTTTGGAAGACTGTGATACTATACACAGAATTTTAAATCAACCAGATCAGGAGTGTTAGATATGTGTCTTAGCTATGTGTCTTTGTAAATTCAAGCTTTGAATTTACAGACTGTGATCAAATCTAATTGTACAGAAATACGTTCCTTTCCAAATTTGATTTCCATACAGTCATTGCTTTGTTGAAAGTGAACTGTGAATCTCCAGTCACTTAGAGCAAGCCATGGCACTGTGCCCTAGTCCTTCATTGCAACACAGGCAAACTTACTCTTTTTGCCAACTGCTTGTGTCACTTTTACCATAGGCATGGTAGCTAGGCTACCAAAACTGCTTTGTCGCAGCAATTTACCACTTTCCTAAAGCAGCTGTGGTACCCAGGAGACACTTTTTTCCTCAAAGGCAGTGAAAAAGTTTCCTTTTTTTTTTTTTTTTTTTTTTTTCTTATAATTCACCTTGGAATAGAAAGGATAAGCATTCTAGAGGATAGGTGAAACTTTGGACTGAAGTTTTCTTAGCCATGTGATTTTAAAAATATGTGTAAGAAACACAGGTTTGGTATATGAATGTTAGGAAAAGGTTTTGCAAAGCACAAAATATATAAAAAAAATACACCCCAGTGTTATAAAAAATTCACACATAGCTACTTTATTAGTTTGAGGGAGGAGATACATCAGGCTTGTTATGAAAAAAACTATATATATTTCTTGGAAATAGATATATCACTTTCTAATCCTAAGGTATTTGGAGAAATCGTATGCTGCAGACCAATGACTGAACCAAATGGAAAGACCTTACTGGAAAGACACATGGCTCTGATCAGCTAAAATAAGGCTGTGCCCATTAAATATTCTATCTGAAGCATACTGTCCCCAAAAGCAAAATAATATAATACTGAAGCTGAATGTGCTCACCAGCTTTGTCATAGATGATTGAGTGTGGGTTGAGTCATGACAGTTCTTTTCATTGTTATGAAAGCTCAAAACCTTTCTAAAGAAATATTTTCCTCTATGAAAATTGATGTTCCCCCAGCATCTTCTGTGGGGTAAAGATCACTTCTGGTGTACTTTTTCCATGGGTTCAGTCCTAAATAAGCTATATTTGGAAGTCAATTTAGAAACCAGCATCTGCCTGAGCTTTTGGAGTGCCTCTTTGGAGCTATGTATCTGACTCAATATGTCTTTTCTCCTAATCCTCTTCTGCAGGACTTGCTCCCCAATGATATTATGCCTCTTATAATGCACAGTAGTTTCTGCTTGTCTGTCTGTTTCAGTTCCACCAAGTAGAACAGCAGATTTTTATTCCCCAGCTAGAATAAAAATACCTTTTCAATTGGCCCAGCTGTTGTTCTCTTGTCCTTTGCAATGCATGAGAGATGGAGAGCAGCTGAGACATCTGCTAGGTTGAAAGCCAAAGCCTGAACTGATTCCTTCCTACTTGTGAACAGATGGGAAGTAGTCTCTGCCTTGACTCATGGGACAAAGGTTCATGCAAATTGCCTAGTATCAGCATGCTTCCTTGAAAATGATAATCTTAGCACTTTTGTGGACAATTTGCAGTGAGTCTAAAAATTGCACCATCCTGACAAGAAATAAAGCAGATTGATCACCTCCAAAAGACAGTTTGATTAAGAGAACAAGCAGAAGGCATGAAAACAACATTTTATTCTCTAGGAAATAATGAGGTTATCAGTGAAATGGAAGACAGTTCTCTTGCTAAATGTTAAATTTTAAGAGCTTAAGCCCTGACCTGGCTGTATAACAGTGAAGAACTGCCCCTGCAGTTGATAGCCCACTGCCTTTTCTTAAGTGGCTGCTAGGAGATAAGAAACTACCATAGGACTCTAAAATAGCAACAAACCCCAAAGCAAAGGTGTCACGTCAGCCAGACATCTGTTTGCTTGTTGTTGCATATGAAACAGCCTACAGGGGCTGCAGTTCCAGGGGGCACAGGCTGTAGCTGCAAGGTCACTGTGACACCGACAGCACATACATCAAAAACAATGCACTGGTACGACAGCAAGAGGTGGCAATTATAAAATGGTTTCAGTGAAGTGATGGTGCATTGCCTCCTATTATTTGGAGAGCTTTTCTGTTATAGAGGCATTATAACATGGCTTTGTGCATTGTAATATGCTGCTGTCTGTGATGTCAGATAGGAAAAAGGTGGCTATGATATAAAAAGGGTTCCTTTCAGCTTGTTATGAAAGACCTGAAATAGAAAGGATACTCATAGACACCTGTAAAGTATACATCATTACAGTGTACAAAATGAATTTCTGTTAAATAAACAGAAAGATATGCTTTGATTCCACTGGGAATTGACATGCTGTCAGGATGTGAGCACTTATGAGATAATTTTTCACAGAATCCGTCTGTTCTCTGTATTCTAAATTATCATTCAAGTAAAATAGACATGTTAAATATATTTTTTGTCATGCAGTTGTGACAGTGTAAAAGAGCATTGGTTTTATTCCTTGAAATACCTTGCTTTTCTAGAAACAAGCTGTGAGGTCATTCAGTTGAGGGCTTTAACCAAAACCCATTAAACATGGTATAATATTTCGCATTTACTTCACTGGGAGAAGACTTCTGTTGCTATAACCATATTATTCATAGACTTAAAAGCTTCATTATTAAAATATATATTAATAAAATAAAATACTCTTTATAATAACTCCTTCAAAACTTGAAATTACGTTTTTCTCATCTTTTATTTTTCTCTTAGAGAAGACAAGAAAAAAACTATTTGATGAAAAAAATTTCTGTGAGAAGAGCCCAATCCATGAATTTGGTAAACAAATATCAGCTAGGGAAGAAAACATCTTTGATGGTAATAGTAAAATATAGAAATATGAATAAAAATATCTATTCCAAAAATACAGAAAAACATTTTACGGTAACAAACTTAAAAACAAACAAACAAACAAACAAACAAACAAACAAAAAAAACAGAAATGTATCTTTTCTGAAATTATCTTTTTAACTCCTGTGGTTTTTTTGTTTGTTTGTTTTTGTTTTTGTTTTTTGCTTTGTTTTGTTTTTTCTGTGTTACAGAACAGTTTCAAGCAAAAAAAAAAATAAATGCAAGAACAATTTTATCTGTTTGCTAGTATGTTTTTTCTTTGTTATTTTATAATAATTCAATTAGACCAAAGGCTCAGAGGAATGGGATTCCCATTTCTCTAGGGATGGGTATTGTGGTGACTAGGGTCTCTCATCCTGTAGGAACCCTGTGGTGGGGACACTGAGGGTCCTGGAATCCCCAGGGTGGTGACAGTATGCCTCCCCAGATAGGGAACAATATGTCTGCCCCAAGATAGGGGTGACAGGGGTCACCCATGTTTGCCAGAGACTGAAGTCTCTGAAGACTGAAGGCTATGGGGGGGTCCTAATGTCCCCAGGGACAAGGGTGTGGGGACACTGAGGGCACCTGTAGAGGCACCAGTGGTCCCAGTGTCCCCACAAGCATCCACAAGGACAGGTATACCAAGACACATTTGGCCAACGCCGTCAGGCACATGGTTTAATTTTTTGGTAGTCCTGTGCAGAGTCAGGAGTTGAAGATCCTTGTGGGTCCCCACCAGCTCAGGATATTTTATGATTCTATGAATTTAACTGTCTAACTTGCAGTTTGTCATGCTTTTCTTGTGCATCTGGAATGCTGTGCCCTTGTAGAGACATTTCTCAGAGGCACTAATTGCTCTGCACTCATTGCCTTTCAGCTTTCAAGTATATGTGGATTCTAAGTCTAAATCCCTGAAACTTGGGTCAGCAGAGGCAGATTTATAATGGATTGCTGCTCTGCTATTTAATAGATAGAGACATTTTATTTTTATGATTTTCTGGAGCTGTTTGTACCAGGGTGAAGTTGAGGAATGGTTACTCTCTAGGAAAATAACTTTTGGATTAAAAGTCTTAATTTATATTTTATTATTATTAATATAAGATTATAATCCCCATATATTATATGGGAATATATCTATTCCATACACAACTCTATTACTTTTCTGGTGATTGCCTCCATTTCTACCCCAAAGACTACAAAATGGACATTCAGCGGAAGTTTCTTTTCTTAGTTTTGGAAGTAGCTATAAATCACACAGTAATTACATGCTGTATCTTGTTTATAAGCATATTTGAGAAGCTAAATTTTTTGTCACTTTAAGACTTAGGTACAATTTGTGTGAACTTGTTAAGTAAGAAGAAATACGGTGAGGAAGTTTAGAATATCTTTAAGTGCTTCCGATTCTTGTGAGAAATTAAATGCTTTCTCATCACCTTAGTGATGCTTACAGTGGGCACCTCCAAATGCAATGTTCCTGAAATATTAATCTGAGTTCCTGAAGTGTTATTAGCTTAGGAGACTTTTTAAAAAACATGTTAGAGTTGGAAAACAAACAAACAAACAACAACAAAAACAGTAGAATGTGGGTGGATGTTTGTCCATAAATACATGTTCATTCATATAATGTCCATTGTTAAAATAAATAAATAAATAAATAAATAAACTAGCTCAGATTTAGGGGTAAATCCTGCTCTCACTGAATGCAATGAAAGTTTTCCTATTGATTTCAAAGGAAGTACATAATCCATCTAAATTAAGATCTCAGCTTTGTAACAAGCAGTCGTTGCAATAAAATAAACAGGAGTCCGTAGGGGTACGAAACACAAAAAGGTTAACCAATTTAGAACGGTAAACAAGTATGATTTTAATTATCAGTTTGTTGAGACTGTGGGTGGATTTTTTGGTCTTGCATTCCTCTTTTTCTTTTCAGGCATTAGCCAAATTTCAAAGAGGCTATTGTTTAAGTTTATTTGTGATTCAGTTGCTGACGAAAGGAACACTGTATTTCTCTATTTCTGTGCTTATTTACACTCCGTAAAAGCATATTTTTGTCTTGGCTGTGGCATGCCAGGTCAGTTAAGCAGGAATTCCAGGGGCTGCCTGGAGGTGGAAAGAGTAATGACCAATCATCATCCCTTGTCCCTTTCACTTGATCTGGAAGCTAAATAGCACATAGAGTACTGTGCTGTCATTGGCAGCTACAAAGGCAAACATTTGCCACTCCCCAGTCCCACTTCACCCCCCCCCCCCCCAGCATACCTCTGCCCACCCACCCTTCACCCCTCATGCCAAGCAGCATGTTACTTATTGCAATTAAAATCCCTGCCTGAACTTCCAGCTGTGAATTCACATATTGACCAAAGAGCAAGATACCTCTCCCTCTTCAAAAATTTTACAGTTTATCCCAGAAGCTATGCAGAAAGGTAGTTTTAGAAAATCTCATTTCGGTATAGGGGACTGGTTCTTTGACAAGCTTTAAATGATGGGCATTACAGATATCTAGATTTCAGGAAAAATACTCTGGTTTTCCTCAAGCTCAGTTTAAGTTGTTTACTTCAGTCCCAGATTTATTTTAAGTACAACTAATGTAAGCATTAATCTGCCAATTCTTACAACTTTTCAGTACAGCCTATTTAGCATGACAAAGCATTGTAAAAATTCACCTGTTTAATCTAAGGGTTTACTAAAAGAGTAGGATTATTTTCACTGCACAGACTTTTACAACATCTACCAAATTTATTTGAGGAAAAGAGAGACGTATTTTAACCCCAAATAGGCCTTGATGTGTACAAGTAAACTTGTTCCTGCTCCTGCTCCTTTCCACCCAGCTGTCTGTATGGCATGATATCTAGCCAGAAGGAAGCCCCTCATACATAGCATACCTTCTATTTTCTCACCGGTCTTTTACAGTAGCTGAACTTGTTTTAGGCAATAGATGTAGCTGGTAAATTTTCTTAGTGTCTCTTCCCTTATAGAAAAGACTCTATAATATCTGGTGCATGCTCCTGAGAGAGAAAAATGTTTACACTGCTCAGACAAAGCAATTCAATGTTTGCAGGGTGTTGCCCAGACCTCACTACTATCCTGTTTTTGAAAGAGAGAACTGTGGCTAAATCTGATCTGCTGTCTTTCGGCAGGATGGAAGATATGGATTGATCTGGGAATTTATGTTCAGATGAGTGCTAAGAACTTTTTGGTTGCAGCAGAAGACAGTTTGAGGATTAAGGGATGAGTCAGGCTTTTAATTGGATGCATTTAATTTCTGCTTTGTTTTCCAGCTATAGTCTTTCTTTTTTTCTGAAAACATTATTTCATTGAACAGTTGCAGATAGTACATGCATAAAGCAAATGGATTAACGACTTGTAAATTGCCCATACCAGACAAGTGTATGCACACAATACCATAAGAACATGTTTTTTACAAATAAACTTCTTGCATTGGGAAGGGGGGTAGTGTAGTCTATACAGATCACATCCAAAAAGTAAAAATATGCTAGCTTAAAGTGACTTGGTAAAGTTATGATATTGAGTTCCTGAAAGGAAACTGCAATTCAATTTGTAAGTGAAATATAAAGGGAAAGCCAGTTGCTATTGTTTCTAGTGTGGAATCTTTACAAGTTACCTACTCACAAATTAATTGTACCAAGTCTACCTGAAAAAATATCATCTCCCTGTAGCATTACTTTCTACAGGGCTATAAAATTATGCAATGTCTTTCAAAAGAGCAAAACCCCTTATCCTAGAACAAATTCCCAGTTTTCTTGATGTAGACCAGTGCAAGACATACTTCTGCAGTAAAGGCCTGATTCAGAAAGCTCTTTGATACATGATAATCTGAAAAGTACTTTGTAAAACATGCCTCCAGTAAGATTTTCCCACTAATTTCAATTTCTATACAAGCTAACAAGAGTTGTATGATTATATTCTGGTGCAAGGGTAAAGAAAAAAAATTCCCAAATCTATATTTTTCCCTGTGATTATGTTAACATTTTCAGTTTTCCAGTGAAAGCTTCACATTCATGAGAATTCAATCTGTGTATTAAGATGCAAATGTCCCAAACTTAAAGAACCATTTGCAGCTGCTGAAACTGTGCAGTATTATTCAAACAATGCACTAAAGCAGTTCAAGTATCTATTATGTGGATTCAGAGTTAAAAAGAGAAATACATTTATTTATTTTAACAAAATCTGAAAGAAAACATGTTTTGGCTTTCCTGTTGGAGTGTAAGAAAAATTCAAAAAAGCTGTTTTTCCAGAAAAAGCAACATTCTTTCACTCTGTTGGATGAAAAGAAGAGGGGACATAGTGGAGGAAAACTTCTGAACAGTCCTAGGGCTGAGAGGTCTTCAACAAATTTGGTAATATCTTGTTTAAATTAACAACATTGTAGAGTCCCTAAAAAAAAAAAAAAAAAAAAAGCAATATCCTAGGACCCTGCTGGCATTCTCTGAACAGTGGAACAGTGTAGTGAGTGTTTTGAGTGTTTTTCCTTTCTTCTTCTGAACTGTTGCTGCATTTAATTTTTTGCCACCAAACAAACAAACAAACAAAACACCACCAAATTAAAAAAAAAAAAAAAAAAAAAGGAAAAACAAGGAAAAAAACAAAAACATAAACACGCACACAAACAGCTCAAGCAAGCCACAAGCAATCTGCTGCAAAGCTTCTGTAAGATTAAAGTATTTAACAATGCTCAGCCTGGGAGTGCTTTGTAAGGATAGAATAAATTAACGTACCCACTACTTATGGTATGATTAGACTATTGATTGATAAGTTTTATGCCTGAAAGAGGATGCAAGTTAAAACATATGAGTCACTGCTGGAACTGTAAGCTGCTAAAAAACATCCATGTGACACAGTAATGTGTATGTTTACAGGGTACTCTGCTCAAGCCGCATGGTCCTTGTACACCCAGAAGACCATGGGAAAACATTTTCATGCACTTATGCCAGTGCAATTCTATTGTCTTCAGATCTTCCCACAGTCTATGAACAGAGGAAAAATCCTTAAACATTTCAGGTTATTTTTCCTCACTGGCCCACAAAATATCCAGGAGCACTTCTAAATCTTAAGGGAGGGAAAATGTTGGGAATAATTCTAAAATAATTTTTCAAATGCCTGCCTTTTCTAAAAGTTCTGCTTTTCTGATTCACTGAACTGGACTGTGAACAGCTGTACTCTGCAGGATAATGAAGCCATGAAGACAAATTGCAGAGGCCTCTCTGCTCTCTGACCCTTTAATTCATTTGGGATATCTGAAATCTTTATCTAAGCTTGAAATCTTAGATCTAAGTATTCACTGACTGCGTCCTTTCACACTGGTTGCTGCTTTATGCACAGGCAAGACAAGTTTAGCTCATATATATGTGAATATGAAATATTACCTCAGTGTGCTATCACTCACCACCTTTTAATTTGGCATATGACCTTTCTAATAATTTATAATTAGCAAATAGTATCCTAGATACCTGAAGTGATCACTCTACTGAACAATAGAAATAAAAACTGCTGGAAACTCTTTGGACTGCATATACTGCTTGTCACATAATGACAATAAGTGGCTATGTCATTCATTTGAACTAAATTTGGTCAGTTTGGTATTTGCTTGAACAAAGCTCCAGCTACAGCTTGAAGAAGCAGTGGAGTTATGCTGTGGAAATACTCATCCTAATCTGCTGCTCTAATAAATGAGATTTTTCGGGGCTGGACAGGACTGCTTCAAATTTTGAAAGTGTATATGGTATAATGTGAAGTCTGTCCAAAAACTTCAAGAAAGTCCAACCTGAATTTTCTTCTTAAACAGTCTATTAGCTATTACAGGCAAGTATAAAGGGTAGTTTTTGTTTGTTTGTTTGTTTGTTTTTGTTGTTTTGTTTTAAGCTGGAAGGATACATGATAAATTAAACTTTGATCATATTTGGAAATATTTGAAATTTTTAAAAGTTATTGAAATTTTAGGGAACAATGGGAATAAATTTTGATAGTACAATTGTGTCCAATTTTGCTTATGTCAGCCAAAAATTTGTTCGAACAGAATTCATTTGCCTGGCATACTGCAATGACTTCTCCCTAAACAAGGGGAACCAATGAGAAGGAGAAACTGAGTTTTTTTGCTTTTTTTGGCCTCATGCTCTTTTAACTAACTAGCAATGTGAGTGCAGACACTTAAGATAAGCTATGGAGCTGGTATTCAACTTCTGAAGACAAGTCCCCTCACTTAAATCTATGTAGTACTGGTGTAAGATCTTTGCCCTTAAATGTCACTCTGCCATTCTCCGACACGGATAATAAATCAAGGCCACTGATCATGCTACAGTAGTTAG
Organism: Anas acuta; assembly: GCF_963932015.1. NCBI lineage: Eukaryota > Metazoa > Chordata > Aves > Anseriformes > Anatidae > Anas > Anas acuta. The sequence continues at coordinate 45,252,872 of NC_089017.1, read as the reverse complement.
TACGAAGGAGGCAACAATAATAGGAATATATGTTCTTCATGTGACATTTGAGATTCCTGAAAAGACAGTTGTCTTACTTCACTCTTCACAACACAGCCTGCAGCTGTTACTAAAGAAACACCTTCTCTCATGTCTTCCCTGCTTCCTTGCATTATGAAAGTGAACACTCTCTCCTGAGGAGATACACTGTTTGCATTCGCCATGTTCCTGTTTGAAATAAAGTAGCGTCCTGTCGTGTAAACAATCTGTACAAATGAATTGTTGTCGTGGGAAAAGGTCAATTTGGACAGCTTTGTTACAACCAGACCACTGGAGGTTATGGGAAATAAAGCTTTTAACGACCCTGTAATATGTTACTAAAATTTTAGAGCTAGCCCCTTGATGCTGCAGAGCTAACATAGCTCTGCTGACCTCCAGAGAACAGAACTGACTGACATCATTCTTACCCTTAATTTTCCTTAGGGTGCAGTGTCCCGCTGTAATCGGCTGTTTGTCTACACTGCATCTTTGAGACCAATGGAAGAGTTTGTATTTTGCTATATTCTCTATGCTTTGAAGACCATCATTTTCCTGTTTCTGCTCATTATAACCCCTATGTTCTCCTTCACATAAGGTCAAAAACAGCTGCATGGTGGTTGAAGCTATTTATGTGATATTTGATCCTCGTGGAGAGAGGAAAGAAATGAGGAAGCATAAAAAATAACAAGCAAGCAAACAAAGAAAGAAAACTTGGCTTTCATCAAGACATTTCTTTGCCTTCTACCTTTAAACAACAACTGCAGTCAGGTCTCTTATTTTCCAGCATGCCTCATACAGATGTTTCACATCACCCTGGACTAGGTTGGTCAAGACACTTAAATTATTTTTTGTTTTCTTGCAGAGTTACTGGTGTTCAAGGATTCTGTTTGTTTCACCAAGGAGAGATTTTAGTAATCATTTGTGGCACAGAATTTCAGGATGGCTTTCAGATTTTTTTCCCCACACACCCTGACAATTATCTCGTGCGGTTCACCATCATCTAAAGGTGAGGTGATGACTATTTAACAGTAATCATCACTGCGTTTTCCATAGTTTTGCTCTACTCTGTACTGCTTAGAAGAGGAACTGAGGTACCATAATGTCCATTCAGAGTACATTTATCAGATTACAAAGGTAGTATGTGTCTCTATAAAGGGCAAAATATCTCTGGTTCCCATTACCTACATATGAAGGAATGTAGTACACCATTAAACTGGCATTTAGTTTTATCTAGGCTTTACACAATATGTAGCACAAATCACTCTTCGATCAAGGGCATCAGAATGATGTGTTACTCCAAACAGGAAAAAAATAGTTCTGTGGGGAGAAAAAAAAAAAAAAAAAAAGCACAGTTTTTAGGTTTTCTGGGATTTATTCTATTTTCTGCCAAACTTCATATTTGTCTGCCATTTCTTTTCACTCTCTCTGTTTCTTTGCAAAAATTGAATTTGTGGTTAGGACAGTAAAGTTTACTTTGATGCATGAAATTCAAGAAAATTAAGAATATTCTACTCCTGGAGAAAATTATCTTCAAAAAATGGCCCAGAAAGTTCAGAGATTAGTGCATATACAGTGAATGGTACATTTGTATAGTTCAGTGTGGCTGTTTGAGAGACAATGAAAATGAACACAGAAGAAAAAAAATGTTTAACATTCTTAACAGTTTAAGCTGGATATTCCTTATTTCATACTATTCAGTTACCTAATGAAGATGTTGATAGATATGGAGCTCAAAGGAAGCACAATACTCTGTCATTGCTACCTGTTATCTACCATACAAAAGGAAGAATCCAAGGAATAATTCAACAGTGCAAGTTAGGCTTTTATAGTGAAACTCTGGATATTTCAACATAATATAAAAAATGCATCCATAAATGACACTAAGTTAGCACAAATAAACACTCTTCTCCCACTAAAAACAAAATATTAGAAGAGATCTGATCAAATAACTTTGACTGAAATGCTTATAAAAATACCATTAACTACATTACTTCAGGCAACAATGCTGAAGTGTACTGTTTTAGAATCTACAGTCTAGAGTAATACAGTCAAGAGAATATACTGGAAATATACCTAGGTAATTTAAGTAAAATAATATAGTTTCCAACTTAAAAAGATCTTAGAGAGAGAGAGAGAACAACCCTCCTTAAATGTGGATGCTAATTACAATAAAGCAACATTAAAAAAAAAAAAAGTTTTTTTCTAGTGCACTAATGGACTTCTTTCAAAATCTGTTGAAGGTAAATAAAGCATTTCACTGAAATTTATTGGCCCTGGATCAAGCTCATTATAAACTAATTCTCTTTCTGATTTGGTCTGAATACTGACTTTTCTACAGCAATGGAGATACAAAATTTTGTGACAACAATACTCAGAAACTTGCTATTGCAGGCAAAATGCGATGCATGCTGTAAATGACTGGTGCACTTGATGTTATGCAAGGTAACGTGCTAAATACATGCACACTGCTCTGGACACAGTTTTCGGAAGGGGATCACTGTTCCATCATGCTCAAATACATCACGTGATGACAGCTCATCCAGGCTGCAGCGTCACCAGGGTTAGGGAGGGGAGGGGTGCAGCCTCTGTTTTTTTCTAGGTAAAGTAATGCTGTTTCTTGTGTAGACCTGCCACACAGCAGCCTATATCCAGACACTTGCTCAGTTTAAATGTCAACGAATTAAACTGGTGGGATTATGAGACTGCCAAAAAAGGCAAATACAGGAAATGAGTCTATCCCTAAATCACTGACATTCAGCTGCTTTAGTATTTGTTCTGCAGGCAAGGGTGTGCAGACAGATTTTGTCCTTTAAAAGATCTTTCTCTTGTTGCCCCTGTTGACATACACAGGAGGATTTGGGTGACTTCCCTTTTAAAGGAATATCCATCAGTTGTGGAAGGATATTCAGCTTTGCAGTTGACAGAGCTGTGTACTACAGATGAAGCTGGAAATCCACTTACAATATTCTTCCATTATTTCCATATCAGGTCAAAATTTCACCTTCATAGTTCATATTACTTATCAAAAAATAATTTTGTCATATGATTTTTAGAAGTTACAAACAGTCATTGGTGTTTCTGAAGCAATGCTAACTTTCATCCCACTGAATACTGTAGAGCGTGTTGTAAAGAATTAACATGAAAATATGAAAAAATGCATACATGCAGTAGTTAGGAAGTATAACCATTCATTATCTTATGTTCATTAATCCATTTACAGTTTAGTTTGCAGGAACATGTGTTGAAAAAGTAATGACATGATTCTTTGTTTCCAGCCAAACTCTTACCCAAGGATGTGACAGAGAGAAAGAGATTTATTGAAAAAGATATTTGGAATTTCATCAGCTGAACAAGCACTGAAATTTTTGTTTTCCTCTTATTTTGGATACTTTTCTGCAATATGCTTAAAAGAAATGACTTTGCTTCAAAAATGAGGTCCTTGTGCCCATTGGTAGAGAAAAACACAAGCATTCACAAACACGCAACAAAATGTGTATTTGTCATATGATCCTGTGGGCCAGGTTCCTGATGTACTTGTGTGTGCTAATTGTGTTACCAGATGCCTGCATTTTGGTTATATGACAACAGGGGTGTGAGAATGACATGACCGTGAAAGACGGCAGCAGGGATTAATACCTCAGAAACGTTTGCGTGTCCTGGTTCTGGCTGGCTGTGAACATCTGAGTGACCTTCAGAAAATGAAAGCGACACTAAGGAGCCAGAAAACAGGTTCTGCCAGTCTAGATGTGGGACACAGGGACACAGTTGGCCACTGTCCATCTGTAGCATTTTTTTATACTTCAGCTTTTAAACACTGGAGACTGCCATAATACATGTATTTATGCTAATGTGTTTGCTCAATTTTTACATGTAATCTAATATGTCTTTCATATTTGTCAGAATATAATTCATCTTATAAAATCATAAAAAATGATGATGTGTTTAAAAATGTAGATCAGGAAAAAAAAAAAAAAAAAAGCTTGATATTTGTATCATTTTAAATGGAGACTGAAAAAAAAAATGGTCAAGATAAAAACAAACAAACAAAACAAAACAGAACAAAACAAAACAAAACAAAACAAAAAGAAAACAACAGGAAAAGATTACACAGGTAAGATACATCTCAGAAAATTTAAAGGACTAGATGAGACATTCCAGACTATCACAGACTATTAAGAAAAGTTGGAGAGAGGTTCCAGTGGACTGAAAAAGAACGAAGTATGTTTTGAGAACAGAGGAATTATTTTAGGATTTACAATCCAATCAATTTAGTTACCCAGAATCACACTTTAAACTTGTTCTATATCTTTTCAGGATATTTAGGGAATAATAAAGTCATAAAAGAAAGTCAGCATATATTTCTCAAAGAAAACATCATATCCTGTGCTTTTCTTAGGTAGCATATCTAGCAAAGAGCACTTGAGAAACTCTGCCTTGATTTCCCTAAGATTTTTTACAGTTCTGTGTGACATTTTCCTAATAAACTAAGGAGGTAAGACTTCAAGAATTTACAATAAGTCATAAATATACCTGATTGTAAAACAGGAGGTAAGCAAAATACATGTATTAATATTTTTCTATCAGACTGAAAGACTTCTCAAGTGTATGGAGGTATATGGAATATCTGGGGACTGGTCAACTGGAAAACAATCTGGTCTTTTCCAGGTCTAGCTCACATATTTGCTAACTGCTATAATGGAAGATAAGAGTATTTATAAGCAACCATGAGCTAAGAGGAGTCACAAGCACAGTGTTCAAATACAAATCGCTCTAAAATCAGGTGGGTGAAGTTCAGAAAAGACAAGCTGCATAACACATAACACAAAATATTATAACTTCGAAGCACCCTTGTAAAATTAAAAATAAATAGCTAGGTGGAAGTGCTGTAAAAAAGAATTTGTATTGTGTAGTGGAGTACAAAACATACGAATAAATATGTAAAGTGTTATTTTTAAAAAAGACATTGCCTAAGTATTAATGGTATTGCTACATGGAAGGTGTAAAGGATTACACTGCTTTGTTCTGACAATACCTTGGGTAGGTTGAATTAAGTTTGAGAGCTTAAGACATTGTATAAAGAGTTTGACATTGAAGAGAAGCGAGAGCGATAGTATCAGAAAAGATTTGGAAGATGCCTTTTTGAAGGCACTGAGTTTTCCCAGCCCAGACAAAAAAAAAAAAAAAAAGGAGATACAAGACATAAGTTTCTCCATGACCCCGATCACTGTGGGACTATGGAAATGCAATGAAAAGACTACATTAACTCTCCATTATCGAGGATAGTTAGGGATTTACATAGCCTACATACCAGAAATATCTGGATAATATGAATACTGTCCGATATGCACAGAGCTCCAACATTCAGTTCTGCAAGCCCTTATTTGCTGCTTCAATGCAACTCTCGGAATTCTAGCTCTGGCAAGATGAACTGGTTCAAATGTAGGGCAGTAAAAATCCAGGCATCATCCTAATGCCATCTACGTTGTGCTTAATCAGCCATATGTAATCCTACAGCAGCAGAGAGCACAGAAGAGGGATTCCCAAATCCCCTAGGCTGCTCACCTTGGGTGTTACTTAAAAATCACTGAACATCAGAGTTGATTCTTGACATAGTTAGTTGTGTTCACACGGCACGGCTAGTAAGGTTTTACTGGAATGATTCTTCATTAGAATGGCTTTGGGATGGTTCTTAGCTAAATACACCAAAGCTCAATCATTTTATAATGCAGGGATACAAAGTTCAAATGACCCTTGTCATTCACATGGCCTACGTCAGATTGTCAGATGGTGCCTTGAATCTATACCATTGCCACTAATAATATAATGCTAGTGTGAACATGGTAAGATAGAAAGAACTCTTTATCTGGTTATTTTCCAGGTGCCTGTCTGAAGAATACCCACCACCAGGATAAGCATCTTTATCCCACATTTATTTTTTGCTCTTTGGCTGAGGGTATGGCCCAATATAGTATAGCACTAATTTATGTCCCTTGTCTCTAAATTTAGAAATTTTCTGTTTGACTTTATGAGGAGAACAAAGGGTAAATTATTCCCCATTAACAATGAAGTAATATAAAGGCATCATATTCTATCTCTATATTATAGAGCACTTGTTATTTTATTAGACTGCTATGTAATAGTACTCATTTGAACAGCATTAATAATTTAAAGTAACAACATCAAGAATTTTAAGCATAGTTTGTCAACATTTTTATCATCAAACTCTGGATTTCTCAAATTTGATTTCTTCTGCTTGAGACTTGCATCAGGCAAAACAATCTCTTACTGCACAATTAATAATATTCACTATGCTAGACAAGGTAGCTGTGTGTGCAAGTCCTGTTTTGAGGGGGTAGGGAGAACAGAGTAGGCAATAAGGGAGAACTCCAGAGAAGAAGAATAAAGAGAAATAATCAGTGTCTTCTAGTTCATTTGCTGAGAGAGTTATGGGGGTCAGTGGAGGGGATCTGGGGGACCCCACCTTTTTGCTTGGAATGAGGGTTCTAATACCTAATGAGAGTAATCTTTGCCACCATATACAGAGTCAACAGCTCTGGTTCTTCATGTCTGGTTCTTTCCATTCTTCTGTTCCTAGGTCATAATTTTTCCAGATATCATCTCTCACGCCTTACAAATGCATAATTCTACTTTTTTTTTCCTCATATTTTGCCTCATTTGATCCCTACCAAGAATTAAGAATGTCTTTATTATTTCTTGCATATATGACAATGACTGTTGCTTTTTATAACACTGAAGTATGTCTCCAAACCAATTTAATTATCCCAGCTCTGCCTAAAATATGGGTAGGAGTATAACAGCATTGGGACAATATTATACCCAACAATCTAATTCAATACTCTTGTGAATTTTTTGATTTTGTCCATAATTCAGCAAAGAAGCTAAGTTCATTTCTACTTTGTATTTGGTTTCTTCATGGAAATGTACAGCTTCTGTGTGTCCTTCAAATGCAGCCAAATTCCTTCCACCCTGGCTGATTCCCAGATAAATCAAACATCTTTGCAGTGAAAGTACATTCCATCTTCTTGTCTTCTTTGCCCAAATTACTGACATCAGTAGCATTCTTGTTTCTACTGCACTTAGTAGCTTTGAAGACCAAGACTGAAATAAATAAGAATATAGTGCTTAGGAGTGATTTGGCAATTACCCTAAATAAGATGAGTGTTGTTCACAGGTTGATTTTTCTTATCCGTATTTCAGCCTCTGCTCCACTGACTATGCTATGAAACTGTTAAGAAATACAAACAACATAATGCAGAACTTGTAAAAACTTGAATAAGGATGGATTTAAAGTTTAATCAAATTCTCTCAGTAATCACCTACTGCCGACAATCAGTGAAAGATCTATTTTATCTTTCTGCTAATGCAGATTAGTCCATTCTAAGCTTTTTCTAGCATTTCGATCAGTACTGTGCACTGGGGCTTTCAGCTTTTACTATATTTTGCCACTACAGATTAAAACATTGCTGACTTTTAATTGTTGTATATTTGCCTATCCAGGAGGCCTTTCACTTAATTCATGTTTTGTTCCAACAGTACAAACCATAGCCAGAAAATTGTGCTTATTATACTACTGAACTAGCTTTAGCCTGATGGTCCTAGAGAGAATAACAGAGGATCCTTTCTTGTTGTGGTTGTCCTTTCTTAAAAGGACTAAACATACTATTTCCTCCTTATGAACATTTAGCTGCACACTCCACACAGCATGCTCACAGCCTTGATGTCTGTTGGTGATTTATGGTCTATTAAAGAATATTTTCCATCAGTCTTAAAGCTTTGCATGATTTTGATTTGGCTTACGTACATCTTTTCAAATACAATTTTGTTGACTTGCCAGCTTTGGAGTATTACTTCTGTCCAGCACTTATAGAGATCTATGTCCTGTATTTGCTGAGTTTACTTTATGAATGAGAGATATGAATAACTCAGAGCCTGGCTTGAACTCTGGGTGTTTGGAACTGAGTATCAGTGTGTATGTATTGCTGTTAAGTTTATGAATTTAATCTCTGAAAAGTTTATTCTCTGATTTTATCAGTACATATGCTTCAAAATCTGAGACGATTTAATCATATATACTCAAAAATTAGCTGTGAAAACATCAGTCTTTTTTCTTAATTTTAAGGAGAAACACAATTATTTGGTATTATTCCTACCACAGAGCAAGCTATGAAAATTGCATTCCATACATCTACTGTATATTACTGAGTTATTTTGTGTGTATAACCCTTTCATTCATTCCTATTGGAGATTTAAGAAAATCAACTTTTACACAAAAAAAAGTTAATTTAATATCAAAACTCAAAAACAACCGCCTGTCTTTTCATATCATACTTTATCACAATGTAATATTTAATGCTGTTACTATTTCAAAAACCTTGGTGTTGTTTATATACTAACCTTTTTCAGAATGTATTATATGAGTATTTTTTTTTTTTTTTTCTGGGAAAATGACATGAAGTCATAGATAGTATTTTTATATATATATATATATATAAATATATGGATTATGTCCCTATATTGTATCCCTATATCTATCTATATACATGTATATAGATAGATATACATATACATATATATATATAGGGATTTTGAAGGTTTATAATAAACAGTGGCTGAATCTTTAGTCTCATAACGGAAAAAAAATTCCAACACTAGCATTTGGCAAGCTAATACCTAGGGTTCTTTAGATATGTTTTTGCCCAGATTAATCTTGCTGTACATGGTAGACCTCTGATGTAGGTCTTGGCTTGGAAACTGATTCTGTCTACGACTCGTGCCCTTCAGTGTGAGTCCTTGCTAGTAGTGCTGGTTTGCTTGCACTTAGCAGATGGAGGGGAGTTGCCTAAAGCTAGGTGTGTCAAGTATTCCCATGGGGAATGAAGAAAAGCAGCTCCTAGCCTTCCTGGAAGATGGAGTTCTGTCTGAGCATAGCAAGACTCACAAATCACAATTGGTTGTGAGAGTGCTCAAGAGAACTATGGGAATATTCTTATTTTTATATTCTCTTCAGTGTTAGAGAGTAAGTTCTCATGAACCTTGCTTTGAAGGTTTTCTTTTTAAATGGAGAAAAGAGGAGCACATCATACATTCCTCAGGCTTGCCAGGTTTTGCCTTTTTGTTGTAATAGTAGTTTGTCATCCTCTTGCTATTTTTGAGACATAAGAAAGCCTGGTCTGACAAACCACAGTCAGGATGACAATTTTTATATTAACTTCCAAGAAGAGATTTGCTGTGTTAGACATGAATGCTTCACAGCAGCCCTAGTCAGAACTGCTGGCAACAATTAATTTACACTGACAGGAGATTACAAATTTTTAGACTGTGAGTGAATTTCATTTTGTTTGCTTCTTAATCAGATTTTAGTAATTGGGGTCAACAGCACTGCTTTCTTACAAGCTGTCAGCACAATTTAACTAGCATTTGGTATTCTGTACAGCAAAGTAACAGACATTGTGTGTATTTGTAGAAGTGTAAGTAAGAAAAAAGTCTTATAAGGCTGATAGCGAATGCACGTGTGGGATAACACTTCTTACTCAAAATCTGGTATTTTTCCTAATGTGCTTCTGTTTAGAAAACAAGTCTAACATTTCAAATAAACAATGTATTGCTGAGTTAATATGCACTCTGTAAGTGGTCTGCAGGAAACTGGAGCACATGGCATATAAGGTGGAAAACAATTAACAGTTTTGAAAGGTTTGCTTCACTTACTACCATGTATTTTGAATAACAAAAGCCATATTTGATGCCAATTTCATATTGTTTTGGTAAAGAAAACAGATATAACTGAAACCTACTAATTTGCTAAGAACTGGTCTACTGTCTATGCACACTTCTTCAACAGGGCCTGACAAGTCTCTGTGTAGGGCCTCTATCAAAGAGGATCTCAACCTCCCCTTCTGAAAATGCTGCTAACTTGAAAGACTGTTGACAGTGGTCAATGAACTGCAAGTCCTCACTCAAAAATAATTAACCACATGTCTTACAACACTAACTTCATAAAAGAAGAGAAAGGATAACATCCAGCAGCCTGCGATGCTTTTTCCTAACCTAAATCTTCCCTCTCCATTCTTGATCATGCAGCTACATGGACAAGTATCTGCTCCCCTCCTCCTCCTCAGTAACACTCCACTTACAAAATGTGGGTATCAAATCACAGGGCTCTATTACCTGCCATGAGAGAGGCAAAGCACCAAACAGGCTGCAGCTGAACCAGTGCTATACTTTGTTTTGATTCCAGTGCAGGTATCTGCTTCTCTTCTTCAGTGAATGTTTCTATAGACTGAATCTGAAGGCTGTGATGTTCTGGTGAAATTGAATGCTCTTCCCCTGATATACCTCAGAGTAGTTAGTTTGCCCAAATTTGTACATACAAATATAATCCTCTCCATTTTATCAACTTTTTTTTTTTTTTTTTTTTTTTTAAACAAAGGGCTGCAATGATAACAAAACATAATATTAAAATTTAACATTTTTACATGTGCTCATTGATCCTTTTAGTTTCAGCTTGCTTGCTCTCTCAACCAAGGGAGCTCAAACAAGTTTCCCTCACTTTCCATCCCTCCATCAATCTACAGCTTTCTGCTCCAGGAATTCTCTTTCCTTTCAGACCTTATGCTTCACTCTTATTCAGCAGCCCTGAAAAGCATGTTCAAGCATGACAGGACTGCCTGAGACTTTAGAAGCCTTCAGGTCTATATAGAAGTTTTACAGGATATGCACACTAGAAAATAGAACAAAGCCTGAGAGTATTCTGAGGCATTATCTCTGAACTGTCCATCCAGATAAAATGCCATGATTGCCTCTGGTATATTTTTGGCCCAAGCCACTTAACCCTTTTTAATAATTTCTGTTTGTGCTTCAGAAAAAAACAAGGACTATGGATCACTCCAAACAAGTGCTTTGCTTGCAGCACCTATGTTCTGGAGACAAAGAGTTTAACAGCATTTAGAAACCTTTATTTGTCAATTTATTTTAGCATCAGATAACAAGACTGATTACATTTAAGATTATAGTATAGATACTGCATTAATGCGATTGCCACATAGCCGTAGATGTAGACAGGACATGATCTCCCACAGTATACCATGTAAAAGCCATAAGAAATTAGGAAACATTCAAGAGAAGTTTGGCTTGAACAATCTGCACCATTTTCTAAGTGATTATCAAATAAATGTAGTTCCTGTTGGATAATGAATAACCTGTGGTATGAATCTTTCCCAAATAGTATTTTTATGAAACATGAATTGCATTGTTGCAAGAAATTACATTTTTTTTTTAAACTAGAGTTTGCAAATTTGTGAAGTTTACAAAGACAAAATTTTCACCACTTATTTATTGAAATAAAGTAAAAGATAAGAGATAGCTACCTGCACCTAAATATTCAACCTGTATTATTTGTTGACGGTTCATTAGGACAGTTGTTTTCATTAACTGCTGCAGAAATGACATTATCTATTTATCAAGTAAATTCACCTTAAGCACCTTAGGTGAAGTGATTTTTTTTTTCTAAAGGGCAATTCATTTGATTATTTTCCTTTAAATGAACATTATAATTATATTGTATTTATAAAAGCTATGTTTCTCTTTATGAATACTAGCATGTGTATGTGTACACATATATTTTGCATAATGAATGCACAGATGTCTGTATATTCTTTGTGTAAACTAATTTATATATTTTATGAGGAAATCTGCTCAAAAAGGAAGAAGTCTGTGAAGAGAACATAATTTGAAAAGAAAATCACCACTGGGTGCCACTGTTCTTCCTTGCCAACTATCTTGTCTACCACTGCAGAACAATTTTAGCAGTAAGGACTTGATCCAGAGCCCATTCAGTCAGTGGCAAAACTCACATAGACTTCAACAGTACATGAACAGAATCTAAAAGGAAATGGCCCTTGAACAGAGATGCATCTGTTGCATAACTATTGTAAAACATGGTAGTTGCCAGTGCAACAAAAATCTCTGGAATTTTATTCTGTTGCTGTACGTGGTTGGTGAGAGCAGCAGCTTCTAAGGGGTAAGTTGGCAAGCATTTGGGATATGAAAATATTCATGGACTGATGAGAATTCCCAAGAAGGGGAATGACAAGTCTGACCACTTCAGCAAAATCACAGGCAGATTTAGAAACCAGTTCTGCATATGTTGGGTGAAGCTGTAGAGTCTCCTTTCGTCTAGAGCGGCATACATTTCACAGCATCTACAAGAAGCTGTAATTCTTATTTCTATTTCTCCTAAGCTGCACAACTTGCCATGCAATAACATCCTCCCCCTGCAAGGAGGATATACGGTGGATGCAATTTAGTGATGCTGGCATTATTCTTCTGTTGGCTTCACTCTCCAGTGGTAATACTGTTGATTTATGAAAGACTCAGAGTACTTAGATAAGCTATTTCCTGGCTCTTTGCCTTCCCTTTCTGTTTCCACAGAGCCTCAGGTCATAAGGGAGAAAGGGAGAGCATTGTCCTAAGCTTCTAAAGTCAAGTTAATGCTAAATGCCTTTGGCATTTGAGGGATCTTTTCTGGATTCATATGTTATACAATATTATTAAAATCATACAGCAAAGGCTAGAAATACAATACTCAGAAGTACCTTGAGTATCTAAGGAATATAAGGACAGACTTGTAAAGATTTTTATATGTCTAAGGATCCAAATACTAGAAATTGTACATGCTTTAAAGTCAAGGGGAAGTAGATGCATCCAGAACTTCCTCAGCATTGGCATGTTCAACATTTCCTGAGCCTGAAGGAATTACCTGTCCTGAGCTATGTCTGTGATAGACACAAAAAGGAGTCTGCACCTTAGAATGGGGTTCACAGAAGTCAATAAACTGAGGAGAAGGTTGCTTAAACTCACCGTTGGGAAATACTGATAAGAGCTCTCAGCTCTCAAAAGCAGGTGGGTTCTTCAGCACCATTCAAGAATATCTGTTTGTATGAAACAAGGTCATAGAAACAAGGTCTCATAGAACTTCTCATAGATTCTTATTGCTGGACTTCATTTCAGAATATTGCTGATTTTATTCTAGTTTGTATAAAAGAAGTACTACCTGAAAAAGAGATCTTCCATTTTCTCTTCTGTCCTGTCTCCCTTGCTTAGTGAGCTTTAGAGACAAACAGGCTGGTGACATCGGCTGTTTAGGAAGCACAACACAGTCTTGCCAGAAACACAGGGACACTTCAGTTAAGTGTCAAGTAAGAGAGTTCAAAAATTTCAGTAGCATAACACTGTTGGTCATTGCTATCCCATTACACTTTTAAAATCCAGTATACTTTTTGAATCTAGCCTTTACTAAAGCAAACTATAGTTTAGGCTTTCAAGGATTAGATCCAAAAAAAAAAAAAAAAAAAAAAAAAAAAAAAGGATTTTGTTAGATTTTGTTGTTTTTTGTTGTATAACTTCTATTAAAATCTGGGTCTGGGGAGTGTTTGGTGATTGAAGGCTATATGCTTAATACATTTTTGAAAAAGGAAATGCTGTCCAGCAATGTACTTGCTCCTCACCTTTCCCAGGACAGAACATCTCCTCGTTGTCTACAGTGTAAATGTCACTGTCTACATGCCAGTGGTTCAGATATAGCTTCAAATACAATTCAGATATAAGTGCTCACTGTCTCTTTTTTGTTATTCTTCATTTATTCTACCATGAAATGCATAAAAATAAAGTTGCTCCTTGCACTGTAATACCAGCTAAAGACTTAGCTGTATTAATTTCAATTTAGCCTGATACCATTTACAAGAGTCCTCATCTTTTCTCTTGAATGGAATAATAGATGCAGTTATGCAAAACTGATTCATTTAAAATATGGGGAGAAAGCAGCAATTGTAAGGCAATAAAGAAAGGATTGTTCTAGATTTATAGAGTGAAAAAGCTCAGAGGAAACTATACATAATAGGGTTCATGTAAATAAGGTTAAATATTTTATACGCTGTTTATTTTGCAAGACAAAATTCTACTAACAACAAGGGGGCAAATAAGATGAGTCTTTACAAACAGCAGAACAAAAGCCCATATAAAAATTACAGCTCTGCACTTAGGATTTCCAAGTGGGACAAGAACTAATTGAGTACTTTCTGAAATTTATCATTGTAAATAACCTGCAACCTGATTTCAGCTACTCATCATTTGTTGTTGTTTTGTTTTGCTTTTTAAAATAGATATTGTGCCTGGATTTTTCATGATATATCATTCCTTTGTTTAGGTGGGTAAACTCTTTGTTAAGCATAGATGTTTGTGTGGTTTTTAATTAAAAAAAAAAAAAAATCTGTGGGTGATTTAATCTGAAGGAACGTTTGTTGAGTATTAATATATTAAAATATACAGCATTTCTAGTTGGAGCCAGAGAGAGCCACTTGTCTTCGCCTTGCAATCCTTGGTGTCACTTGAACTGCTCATGTGACAACATTCTAATATGAAAAGAGACAATAGCCATTGTTGGCTTCACATATTAATAAATAAGAGCTGCAGTGTGTGCAAACAAAGGCTGCTTCCTGGAACATTGTGTCACAAGATTCCCAGGGTCAATCCTGATGGCTTTACTCTGATGAGAAGCTCTATTGAAATCAATGAGCTCAATTCTCTGCAAATGAGTTTTACACCACTGTAGAGACATTACTATTACATAGTCCCAAATTCTGATATCATTTTTATTAGTGTGACTCAGATCAGCAATGACCTACTGTTATCAGGGTTATATCCGGTGTTATCACCAAGCTTTCTAAATAGGCTCCTGTGAGCAGGAAAAATGGGCCTGCTGGCTACCACTGGGAATCTCTGCAGAGCTGTAATTAGTAAAATCTGTTGGAATCAGAAGTGGCGAAAGAAAAACTCGAGGATTTTAAGCAAGTGTCCCATTTTTCCACTGAGCACGGAATGAGTGGAAAAATAAGCTGTATTTGACTGTGTCTGCAAGGCATATAACCCCCTGCTTTTTCTCTCAACTCACACTGTATTTTTACTGTTTCTTTTTAGTTATATCTCTTTCTTGTGTGCTTTTGAGTGCCCTTCTTGCCAGGAGGGCTCCCTTACTTTTTGCATTGCTAAATTATAAAACATAAAAGGCTGTCATATAAAAGACAGACAACAAGCAGTAAGATTGTTGTCTTAGAAATAACAGGCAACCTCAGGTTCATACCCCTAATTAGTACTTGTTCCTTTCTAATTGTTTCTGACACTTTTCTAATTATTTTCTAGACTACTAATATATACACATGTAAGGATTACTCCTCTAAACAGTTGTTAAAAGAAACATCCTGATAGCATGTCAATTGACTGGTAAAACCCACAGTAATGTGGGTCAACAGTTTCTGTTCATGTAAATTTGGAGAATGAAGGTTTTGTGTATCGTACTGTACTGAAATCAGCTTTTTCAACCTCTATCTGTTGTCCTATTCTCCACTACTCATCCATACAGCTCAGCTCCCTTTTATGGCAGTACCCCCCCATAGCAATTTTCCTATATCAATTTACTGCATAGTTTGGGTATGAATCCAGTAGAGAATGCAACATTGGCTCATGAGATAGTTCCCTCTAAAAATAAATCTGGTGAGAAAAGTAGTGGGATTCCTAACCGTGATAGACAGCTTGAGGAGAAAAACAAAGGGAGTATCCATCCAAGAGTACAGTGTACCAGGAAGAAGGAAGCCTGGAATAAACCAAGTCCTAGTCTTGAAATCCTTCAGGTGTTTTACATTCATAAAGCTCTGCCAAATGTGTAGTAGACAGAGTAACTGAAATATATTGTGCTATTGTAGACAGCTGGTACTCCTTGACCAGTACCTGCTAATTGATTAATCTGCAGTCTGGTCACTCATACTTAACTTTAAATGTTGTGAGACTGCCCAGACAATCAAGTATTTTTAATATATGTCACTAATGGTTCACCACTGTTTGGGCTAAGAGAATAAAAAGAATAAGAGGTAAGAGCTCTTACCAAGATTCTCATCTTCTTTTAGAATGAGTAAATACCATGGTTTGCATCGTCTACTTTGTCTCCAGCTCTGTCTCTAAATGGATCTGAGTTGACAGTTCAAGTTCCAAGACATCCTGTTGCCTTGCCCAGAGAGCCTCAGAATATACATCCAACAGGGTTTGTTTCCACTTGGCCTTTAAGCACTGTCAAGCAGGCATGACTAACGCTAAGTAACAATGGAATCTCCCTTACCTCTGATTTTATCATGGATTTGGGACTGCATGTGTCTGTGCCAGAGGCTTCTGGAGACTTAACCAAGGACCAAGAACATGTTAATAGGCACAATGCAGTAATATCTACTCATACAAATTTATGTAATTCATCAAATATTACCAATATGCCCACATAAACTTACATTACCAGTATGGTAACTATAACTCGTGTTTATCTACTTCTGCTTGTCTACTGTGTCAACATAAGGCTACATCCTTGGTAAAGTTGCAAGTCATTCCTACTATAGGTGAATACAAGCACAAAGAAAAGCAGAAAACTGTGCATTCACTTGCAACTTGAGAAGTGCCTGATATAAGACTTGTTCAGTTGATTTTCCTCTGAATCATGTTGACTCCTCTGTGTTAGTATAAACAATAATGAAGTAAGTTCAAGGTCAAGTACACATCAACATTTAAGTAGAATCACTCTTCTCTCCTCTTCTGCCAACCTGAACTCACTGCATAATTTTTAATTTGTAATTTGTAAGAAAAGTAAGATAATTCCACTAATGACAAATTTATCTCTGCGTTTCAAGCAGACTCTTTCTCCCCCAGACACCAGAAACCAGAGGCAGCTTTTTAATGCAGATCTTTCCACGTGATTATGGAATCTACACAAATATAGATGAGCTGGAGAAACAAAACAAGATTTTTGTGCCGTATCTGTATTCTGCTAAACTAGCCCTGACTAGGGAGATTACTGAGAATACTTTGGACACTTCATCAAATTATATAATGGCTCTGGAACACTTGATATAAATAAAGATTTGTGCTTGGCTGTGATGGTACCCTTTTAGGTCAGTTCCCATTTTGAGTGCTTTCCCTCTATTCTTTGTGAGTTCAGGTCTATAAAAGCAATACGGTATTTCAGCTGGTGCATTTCTAGGGGATTATTGTACTTGACGGGTGGTTAAACATCATTTGATGCATGCAATGATTGCCCAAATATGCACTGCCTATTGTGTTTTAACATTTAAATGGAACACTGGATCTAATGAGGATAAGTTTGTTTGAAGTAAGGTAGTCTTAGCAGCAGTGTTTATACGTGAAAGTGCATAAGCACTATGATTTCTGTATAGCCAAAAGTGAAAATTCCTTCTCTGTAGCTAGTTCTGCCTGAACACATGCTTAAGTTTTGTGTCAGACCCAGCTGATCACAGAATCACAAAATCATAATTATTAGTGACAGAGAAACTTATTAGGTAAATCCCGTGGGGACCAGCATAACATCACTGGCACAGTAATCTCTCATAATAAACGTAGTTATACAGCTAATGTAAGTAATTGGAATTTTCTATCTCTCTATCCAGTTACTTCTGCCTGAATGCAGGCTTAAGTTTTGTGCTATACCCAGATGATCAGAGAATCACAAAATCAGAATTATTAGTGTTAGAAAAACCTATTATGTAAGTCTCCTGGGGCACAGCATGGCATCATTGACACAGTAATCTCTCTTGATAAATGCAATTTTGCAGCTAATTTTAGTAACTGGGACTTTCTTCAAACAAATGTGTTACTTCAGAGGCCATTTGTATTTGATGTCACTGCAAGAGAATTGTTCTGCAGCAGGACCTCAGCTTTGTTAGTGAGGAAGGAACACAAACACTGGTACAGCAGTGCTGTATTTAGAGCAGCATATTGGCTTAAAGAGAATGGTAAAGATATAACAAATCAGCTTTTGTTCTTGTTTTTTTTCCAGGCAGGATGTTTGCCTCTGCTAACTAATTACATAACCAATGGCTTTGCTTAGTCTTAAATGTCATGCTGTAGGTGATGTGAACGGTACACGTAGATAACGCTTGTGCTTTCAATGGACAATATCATCTGTGTTTCTTTCTCTTTTCCGGTGGATATTGGGGGTTAGACAAAAAAACTGATAGTATCCTCCATCTGAAACTTTCCCAAGAGATGCACAAACTTCACTGGAAATTAATGATAGGTAAAATGACTGCCAGTTAGTCAGTACGTAGCAATTCAACATGCAGCAATAGAACGACACGTAAATATCAGTATGTTGGTGTCATGCCCCAGGTACACTTTGGCCTATCTTTGGCTATGATCAGTAGTACAACAAGCAGCTTATCTCAGGACTTCTAAAACTGTAAGTCATGGTATTATTCCACACATTTCTGGAGGATATGATGGACTAGCCTGCCTGCCAAATCAAAAGATCAAAGAAAGAAATGATCTAGAGCAGAATGACTCTGCTCGACAGCCCAAGGGGTCTGAATTCCTGCTGTGGAATGCCAATTCCCCATGGCCAGGCCAGGTTAGCAGGGAATAACAGGAGCAATAGAGTCTTGCTTTTCAATACAGAGGGTAAAAAAGGTACTCTTATCAGCCACAGATACAGGAAGGCATGCTCCTAAACAGCTGTTTTCCTTCTCTAATTGATAAAAGGCATCTGGCTGCAGAAAATCAAACAAAAGGCTAAAGCTGACCCTCAGGCTACATTTTGACTGTCTGAGTCTAGACCCTGAAAATCTGGTGTGACCATGTTCTGTTAAATGCTTACCATAGGGATCTGTTCTTCCCTAAACAACTGACAATTGCTAAACTTTTAAACAGCAATTATCTGATCGTGCCTCTGCCAAATGGCTGTTATTACAGAGCTGTGTCTGCTTGGCCTTTCTGGTACTTACTGTGGAAGAGATCCCTGGGTTACAAGCAAAGGCCAGGGAATTCCTCTTGACTGGAGACGTGTGACAAACCTTTGAAGGTGTCCACACTAACTAGACTGTCAGAAAAAGGCAGGTCTGTATGTTGGCACCAGATCTCTTATTGTTATCCACGGCCTTTTTATCACCTCTGTGCACTGCCAGCTGGTTTGCTTGATCCTGTTACCAGTTCCTGCTACTCTGACATAACAACATTGCACAGATTTATAGTGTCTCTGTGGGAGATTAAAGCCCTTGTATCAGGCTACTGATGAAGCTAGATTCTGACACAATCCTCATTTTGATATGTGAAAAGAAAAAAAAAAGGTTTCATCACCTTCTAACTGAGGCTGAAGCATGTTCTGTGTTTTACCTAATACCAGAGAGGAGCACAGGCATAGAAACCGACTTCCAGAGATGAGAATGAAAATATTGAACCTACCTATGAAGCTAGATCTCTACTAGCAAATTGGGGTGGAGGTTGGGGGGATGGCCACACAGTGGGAGCACAAGGAATATGTGCTTGGGAGGGTGTATTTGAAGAAGCTCATGGAAGAGTTTGGAGGAAAATCGGGTATGAGTTTCTGTGATAGCAGCGTCAACACATTTTCACAGCAATTATCTTTGTTATCACTTTTCAGGAAGGGTAATTGCAGGTCTGCCCTAGACCTCAGAGCACAGTTGATATGTTGATATACATCCTTCTGAGGACAAAGGCTGCAGCAAAGACAGGATCATAAAAATACCGATCTATCCACATAACACCTGCAAGAATTAAACAGCTCACTGTATACAGTCAACCTAAGTTGACTATAAAGTAAGTTCCATGAATGTTCCACAATGGCAACTGAAAAAATTAGTAGAGCTGCTGGGAGAATTTAAGCGAGCAGAATGAGACAGAATGAAGCCAGGAGCCAGGGTGTACATATACATATCTTACATTGGTGAAAAACAGCAACAAAGAAATCTGAAATGCCCACAATCAATAGGAACCTTAGTTGTTTTGTTGGTCTGAAAGACGACCTAAACCATAACATCTAATAATAGTTACTAAATGATGTATAGACATTAATTTCAGAATAATACCACTTTCTTTTTTTTCCTTGCAGTGAACACCCTCCATCATGGAAAAGTTTTTTAGAAGTATTATAGCTGTATTAACATGTAAATGCATGGCCCAAACATAGACTAAAATGCAAGCCACAGAAGATGTGAGTCATAGAAGTGAACGATAAAGAATATCTGCCAGATACCTACTTCTTCCGTCTATATGAGTTTTAGCCAGTAAGTTTAACTTCATTTAGTAGACTATGAAAAAACAAAAATAAAAAAAAATAAAAGGTATACAAAACAAGGTTCATAAAATCTAAGAAAACAGTAAATCTGAATAAAGTTCTTCTATATCAAGAAACTGATTAACCCACTGAGAAATTAATATAATCTCACCCAAATTTTGCTGCCATAAAGATATATGTTAGAGTTCACATTTCCTCAGTAGGCTCCATCTCTAGCCAATGGAAAGACACAGATGAAGCCTAACACCTACTCAGTTTTTTCTACTTTAGGTGTCCAGGAACTGTTGTCACTGATCTCAAGCAGAGGCAGAATTAAAGATTGATTTTAAACCAGGCAGCTCATATGGCTCAAGTTAAGAGGAAAGAATCCCATGCTCAGCTTACAAAACTGGAGTGACAGCAGAAGATATGTAAGAACTGTTAGGTTTTAAGACACAGAACAAGAAGATACAGGATGAAGAAAGGATATCAAGTATTTTTTGACCTGAAAAAAAATGGCAGACAATATTTCGTGCTGAGCATGCCATTTCACATAGTATGCAGCTGCACACTGGAAGAGTTTCTCTAGGTTGGCTGATGCAACATAATGTAATGTGTGATAGAGATTTGTACTATCAAATCTTCTTTTACTAGAAATATTAATGTTCTCAAGCACTGGCACCTTTTGTTTCAATACAAAATTAGGAAAGGATAAGTTTAGTGCCCAAGGCAAGAGATGGCCTTGTTTCCATGTGGTCAAATTAGTACAATTTAAGTAGAACTAACATAGGAGATACAGTATATTTAAGGATATTGTGCAATTTTGCCATGGTCACTATGAAAAATAGTTATGAAAATATTACATTATGGAAAAATGTTTTCCATAATGAGAACAGTATAGAGATTTTGACTCATAAGAGATAACATTTAAAATAAAAACAAGACCACCATGGGAGAAAAATGTTTAGCAGAGAGGGCTGTGGAGGTGTTAAAATGGAAAGTTAACAGGCAGTAACAGCCTTTTCATTTAATATCATATAAATAACATATGCTACAATTAAAAAAAAAAAAAAGAAAAAAGCAAGCAAGCAATCTATTTGAAAACAATCCCAGTGGAAGGATTATTCATGTACAGAGGATCTTGTCTTGACTGTTTTTGTTTCTAGGTCCTGATATCATATGGAATGTGATATTTGGGATTTGTGATGGGGACATCCAGTTGGAGTGGCTAAAAGTTTTATTATCACTCTCAAAAGGCATAAATAAGATGCTAGAAGACCTTTCTACAACTACTAAAATTATTTTTGAAATCACTCGCTGGCTTGTTCAGTCCCCAGCCAAAATGCAGCCAATATTGAGCCATCAATACAATTTATGGAAACAGTGCCTAGCACAACAGACTTTGATTAGATTGTACTTCAACTTTCCTTCTGTCAAAGCATTTTATTCTGAAACTTCTAGGAAATGAAAAGCAATTTGTTGAGGTAAGAAGCTGGGGAAGAAGACAAGAAGGGGGAGGAAGGGCAAGAAGTACTTTTTTGCTCTTTTCCTAAATTAGACATAGCACGTACCCTAGTCTAACCAACTCTGCATACTTCTGTATCTGGAAATACTTGTTCTATAGAGGGGCTCAGCCTGTATTGTTAAAATTCTTTTATTAGTTACACTCCCAGCAGCATCGGTAGTTACTAGCATAACTGAACCCTGCAAGAGATTTGTGAACTCTGTATGGTTTAGCTGGGATTTCGCTTTGTCTCAAAAGTCACCCACTCCCTACATGTGGTATAACATCTCCCAGACTTGCTTTCTCTTTATCTGATTTTGAAGACAGTACAGGTCCTTTTTTTTTTTTTTTTGTCTGCCAACAAATAAAAAGGAACTCGATACACAAATGTTCCTCTTTGTTCTTTACTGGTGGGGTCTTTCTTCAGTGTTTGAGGACATCTACTCATGCAGACTACAGGGGCTATATTAAACAGTTAATCACATTAAGCTATAGTGACATCTGAAAAATTAAAGGAAGAAGGCAACTGTGGCAAAATATAGTCCTTCTCCCACTTCTGAGCAACTTTAAGTTCATAAGCCAAGAAATGCAAACATTTCTTCCCTTTTATTTATTTATTTATTTATTTATTTATTTATTTATTTATTTATTTATTTATTTAATGTAGAGGTCAATTATTTGTTCTAATATTTTCCCTGGATTGTATTATCAATTTAAAACCTTTTAAACAGAGATGACATTGATATGTTTGTCTTACTGTAGCACAAAGATTTATTTTAAACTTAAGGAAACATGGAAATTGAATCCAAAATGGTGTCTGTGCTTTTGTGAATTAAAGCTCAATTCTAGGAGGCTAATACATCTCTTAAGTCATAAACTTTATTAAATGTTGTTAGGATCCTCTTACAGCAAGGGCAGCTTTATTTTGTTAGCTAGTAATAGCCATAAAAGCAATTTGTCCCACTAACAGATAAATGAAAAATCCTATACAAGTCCCCTGCACAGGTTGTTTTACCCAGGCTTGTTTTGAAAAACAAGAATAAAAAGGACAATTTAAAAATGAAACTGATTGCTGTAATTTATCATTAGATGACATCAAACTGGGGGTATTAATCAATATGCTCTGGGGCTGGGCTGCCACCTAAAAAGACGTAAACAAGCTGGAGAAATGGGCCAACAGGAACCTCATGAAATTCAACCAGAACAGGATGGAAAGTGCTACCCTGGGATTGAACAACATCTTGCAGAGGCACAGGCTGTAGACTGCCAGACTGAGGAGCAGCTCTTATGAAAAGTTCCTGAGGGTCAGGGTGTGCAGCAAGCCACGCATGACCCAGCACTGTGCTCCGGACAGTGCAAAGGCCAGCCACGTCCTGAGCCGTATGAACAGGAATGCCACCAGTCAGTCAATGGAAGAGTATCCTGCTCCCTTCAGCCCTCATTAGACCACATCAAGATACTGCATCCTGTTCAGTGCCCTCCAGTGCAGGAAAGACATAAACTAGAACAAGTTTGGCAGAGGACCACTGAGAGAGATGGCTGGGGCTGCAGGACCTCCTGTGTGAATGCAGGCAGAGGGACCAGGGCTGGTTCAGTCTGGAGAAGAGCTGGCTCTGGCAGCACCTAACTGCAGCTGCACTGCCTATGGGGCCCTGCAGGAGAGCTCAACTAGGCATGCCAGCAGGTCCAAGAAAGGTTAAGACTGTCTGTAAGGAAACTTTTCCACCAGAAAGAGAGGCAAACAGCGGCACAGGCTGCCCCAGGGAATCATGAAGGCCCCCTCGGAATCATGAAGGCTGCCCTCCTCGGAGGGTAGCACTTCCCAGACAGACAAAGCCCTGAGTCACCAGGTCTGACCCCACAGCTGAACACGCTGTGAGCTGGACATTGGATCAGAGACCTCCAGGGCTCCCTCCCAGCCTGAATTACCCTATCAGCCTGTTATCCCATGGTCCCATGATGCTTTTATTTTTAAACACATAAATATTCCTAAATAAACCAAATGTCTAAATATATTTTAGCATTAATACTCATTTTATCTCAAAAACATTATAGTAAAATATCCTAAGTAACAGATGACCTAGTTCTTGCTTGTTGATTGTATTTAATATCCCAGTTAACTTGTCTTGAGTGATACATGAGAGCAGCTTGGCAGTAGCTATGCAGGCCAAGCAACCCAAGGCAGTGTGCTCTTTTCTTTCCCCATCCCTCCTCTTATGTGAAGTTTTATTAACTGCCCAACCTGCTGCTTTAAGTTGATATGCATGGAAAGAGATTTGATTGCAAGTGCTGTGTAAAAGAAAAAATCACATTCACTGCAGCTTTTTCTGGTTCATCAGTCAACTGTGAGCCAAAGGAGCATGTTGCCTTTTCTGGCCCTGCTGTGTTCAGTGACATTGGGCTGCCATTAATCAAACACGGCTGTCAGACCAAACTCACAAACTTCAGAGAAAACCAGTCTTGCAGCTGACCACAGCCTTACCAGATGCCTTAATAGGAAGCTGTTAATAGACTATGGGAAACTGTTAATAAAAAGGTGGAGAATTTTAAGAAGATACTGAGTGGTCATGCAGGCAGCTACACCACCAGCGCCAAGCTAAGCTGCCAAGCCTGAAACTCACTAGTACAAACCAGTTTTCATTTAATTTTCAGCTTTCATAAAAGCATTATGTCAGACTTCTGTACGCTGCTCAGGGGAACAGGAAACTATTGCAACATCTATCTCATACCAAAAGCAGTGAGCAAAATCAACTACATGTCTCAGGATGTGTCCAGCAACCCAGGAAAGCTCCCAAAGGACTAACTCCTCTCAAATGGCAGAAATTTTAAAGAAAGCCGAACAATCATCTGCAAGACCTCTCTCAGTCTTTCCCATTCCACCAGGTGGTGCAGAGGGCTCTGCCCTACCTGAAAGCAAAGGCTGTGGAAAAGCTGCTGCTGGCAGTGGGGCTGATGGCATGCAGTCTCTGGGCCCAGGCCCCAGATGAGGTGGCATGTGGCAGCAGTTTTGTGACAGCCTTGGGATTATTTCCCCCCACTGGGCACCTCTCTCCCCTCAGTGTGGCTACCACTCCCTCAGGGCTGCAGTTTCAGTAGTTACCAGCTGTGAAAGGCCATACCCGTTTATACGTTGTTTGTTTGCCATTTATTGCATGTGTTCCTTTGTAAGGGTGCAGCTTGGCAGCATAGGAGGCTGCGGGCTCACCTTGTCCTTGCTGGAAGGACATGAGGATCCAGAAGGAACACTGAGCCTTTCCCAGGCAATCATGCAGAGGATTGTGTGTGTGATGGGGGGAGTGGTGCAAGGAAATGACCAAGTGAGGAGTGAGCCCTCTGGAGCAGCAAAGCTTGCCAGCCCATGGGAGAGAGGAGAAAACAGGTATACAGCCAGGTGCCTCAGAAGGGAAAGGAGACGGACACGGAAGCCTGGCTGGGGCAGCACCCAGTCTGCTGCAAGCCAGCCAGCCCCTGAGCTGGTGAACTGGAACCAGCCTGGGAGAAAGGACATGACCATGGAGTCAGGGTGAGAGTATTTGTTTACAGTTCTTTTACTTCTGTTTCCTTTCTGTTCAAGTCACACGGGTCTTAAGGGGCAACTTGCTCCAGTGTATGCCTTAACAGATTGAAATGAGTTTGGGGTGGGGCAGGAGGGAGAGTGCTTGGCCTGAGGGCGAGGTGCAGTGGCACAGTTGGAGGCAGGGCCAGGGCTCCACTCCTGGCTTGGTGCTGGCACTCATGCTCGCGCCTGGGGACATGCTGGTGCTGTGGCCTCACCCCCAGGTATAAACTTCATCCCAAGGTGTGAAATGTGTCAGTAAAAACTGATGTCCTCTAGCTAATACTACATCCTCTGTCCATCAGGCACAGAGCATGACATGCACCTCCAGCAGGTTATGCATACCACATTTCCATTTAATTATAGAAGACCATATTTAGAAATTGCATTGGAGCTTCCACCATGTGACAAATGGTGAAAATTTGCTTGAATACCCAAGAACAAATTTATTAAGTTTCACACCTCTGTGTTCACAGCTTCTTATGCCTGTTCATACTACACATGAGAGGAAACACACTGTTGGTCTCCAGCAGCAGCATCTTCAGAACAAAATCTATACGGTGATGATATGAATAAAAACAAACAAACAAATAAATAAATAAGTACAATCAAAATCTACAGTAAACTTAAAAAGTAGCACTTCAGAATCCTAAAAGGAAGACTTAACATGGTGAAAATTACAGTGTTTTGATGTTGCTCGGATGGTGATGGCTGTGCTATTCTGCATCATACCTG
The DNA here is from genome assembly GCF_963932015.1 of Anas acuta. Lineage (NCBI taxonomy): Eukaryota > Metazoa > Chordata > Aves > Anseriformes > Anatidae > Anas > Anas acuta. The sequence goes on along the minus strand of NC_089017.1, from coordinate 45,226,925 downwards.
CTTGCAGTTGTTTTTGTTCAGGAGTGAATCCACAGAGAGCTCCAGAAGTGGCTCCTTCTGCAGCTGCACAAAGCCTCAGCTTTGTTGATGAGCAGAGGGATCTGCATTTATACCTTAGCTGACAGCATGTTTCCTGAGGTAATGGAGAGCTGCTTTTGCAATCAACTAATTCAAGGTAAAAACAATTGCTGTCATATTGAACTTCATATAGATGCCCGGTGACAGTCTCTGTAGGTACAAACAATATCTAATTGCTGCAAGCAATTAGAAAATTCCCAGCATGGTGTGAATTCTTTCTGTCTCAAATGGCTGTAAATCTGAGTATGAAGAAGAGCTTGCTTGAAAATTAGTTTTTTATCAGATGCACAATATAACTCATGGAAAAAAAAAATCAACTCAAATGTTTTGCAGTTCAAATAAACCTTAAATTTTAATGAAGGTTTGTGTGGGATAGCGGGTGCCTAGTATATATTAGTTCTTTGTAGAGAACTGCCTCATTTCTGGTTTGAATTAATGGGAAGTGATTTCAATGAATTTTAAATGAAAATAAGTATTCTGAAGATAGTTCTCAGTTTATTCCTTTCTTTTAAAAGACGCTTTGCAGAAATGTAAAATATTGATTACATTTTAGCCTGATATCTCTAATAAGGACAGGACTATGAGACCAAGTGTCACAGTGTTTGGAAATAACTACCATTAAAGCAGAATCTGTGAAATATTTGGAAAAGTAATAAATGCCAGAAGCTAGGTACATTCTGGAATAGTTTAAAAGAACCAAGATCCCAAGTTTGAAAAACCACAAGCTCTGTGAACAAACCTCATTTATGGTGGCTAAAGAAAAATAGAGAGATTTGTGCCAAATCCTTTTTGCCTAAGGTACATGTAGTCATTCAAGGACAGTATTGCAAAAACTAAATATTTGTCTTCCTTGAGACCAGCTATGTGATATTTCCTGCAGAACATTTGCACAAATAATCTAAAGATCCAGTGTTAACTGGAAAATGGTATGACATTAATCCAACACATGCAGCTTTTTTTTTTTTTTTTTTTTTTTTTTTTTTTTTTTTTACTTAGGAAAACTCTTTTAAAATGTTCAAGTAATATTTCATAGCTGCAGATGCAAGTATTTACACAAGGTCCAGGGAAGACTAAGTTAAACATTAGAAAGAGGAAAAAGAGGGAGAAAATAGAGAAGCCATGCTTTTACGCAGAGCTTACAACCTGGGGAAGATCAGCAGGCCACATTTGAGAACAGATTAATTTATCCTTAGCTAATTACTATGTAAGGTTCAGCTGAACTGCCACCACCACTAACAGTCAAGACATATCACAATGGATTGTTCTGTCTGTTTGATAAACTCATTCACTAAACAAGTTGCTTTCTGGCTGTGTATGTGCAATAAAATCTAGCCAGTCAATAGTGCTGCTACTGATCCCATTCAGATAATTTTCTCCCTTTTTGTTATGGCTTGTCATCTTCATCCTGTTCTTTGCATTGTTCTCTCTAGTTTGAGGAGAAGCCTGGTAGTCAAGCCTAGTATGTTCTAGTTGTTGCTCTTCTGACTATTATTTATGTTTTAGCAACTCTGTCTTCAGTTTACCCATCTGTAAAACTACAATAGTATTTAAAAGTCTCTGGGAATCTTTTAAAGTAGAAAGCAGCTCAGAATGAAACAGAGTGCAAAGGAATTTTAGAATTACAAGTTTCAAGAAATATCCTGTATGTTCATTAAATTTTAATAAAGGAATTGTGCCATGACAAGGATATAGTTTAATTTTGATTTGAAATGTGTACTCAAAAAAAAGTGATCATTCAATAAGAAGTCAGGGCCTGTTTTGTCTTTCCAGTGTATAAGGAGATTAAGAGAACTGACAGTTTCATGGAAACAGTTTGAAGATCAAGTTAGCTTGATTTTTTTTTAATTATCCAATAAAGTGTATGTAAACATGAAAATTTTTCAAACCATTTAAGCTACAGTAATAGAGTAGGCCTTTTGGGGCATATCTATGGATAAATATATATTTATCCATATGGATAGTCTTGCTAAAGCAGCTGTTTTCTGCAGAATTATAGCATTTTTTTCATTGCTATGGACCTGCCATTAGTGCTGACATTAATGAGGACTAAATCAGGCCCATTGCACTGAAAACTTAACAGTGTGCTTAATCTAAGTCTAAGGATGGAGGCAGCTTGCTTTGAAACAAAAAGGTAAGCAATTAAGTTTAACTGGTTTATTGCTTTGTAAAATTCTGTCCTTAGATTCACAGCAGCATTAAGCCTTTTCAGTTATTTTTTGTTAAACAATGAAGTAAAAATGAACAACAATTTCTTTAAAAACTGAGATAAAATATAGCTTCCTACCTGCAGAATAAAATGGGCAAGGTACTCTCTTTTTAGCTTAGCAACATAATAAAACTAAAAAGTAAACATACCTCTTACTACGAACAAAGAAGTGCTGTTCATTTGATTACAACAAAAAGGAAACTTCAGAGAACTGATTTAATCACAACAATTGGAGAGTCTGAGAAGAAGCATAGGAACATGACTTACATTAACACACACCACAACTAGAACTATACATACAAAAACCACATGCATATAAGAGAGAATTTGAGAGAGGTTCATTTACTACAGCAGCCTTTAGCCATTAAAGGGGCAGATGGAAAAAATTTCCATGTCATTAAAAGCACTTCAGGAATTAAAAAAGAGTTGAAGAGTTTCCTCCACCACTTCCTCCCTTCTTCATTATCTTTTTTTTTTTTTTTTTTTTAACCAAACTTTCTAACAGATAAAAATGAAGTGTAATATGGGGTTTGAAGAGATCTCAAGAGATACTATGCTATTGTCATTAAGTATCTGGCCTATTGTTTGTCACCCTTTGATATTCAACAAATGCAAGTCCAATTTGTCATGAAGACCTGCAGTATTACAGCTGATAGTACAAAGTCTTTCAAATGTGCCTTATTGAAAAGTTATAATGCCATAGGTTTCACAGGTTATGTATTTCTCCAAATTTGACATAAATGGGTAGGGAAAATAATAGTGCATTCAAAGAATATGCATCCCCTGGATTCATATATATAAAGAAATCCTTTTAATTTTTGTGAGGTGAAATGTGCTCAGGCTGCATCAGTTTAAGCTTGGAGGAACGCCAAGGAAATCAGTCTAATAACTCAAGAGTCATATGGTGTAGAAAAGAGCAGAATTTGGTACATGAAGTCCTATCTTTTCTGCAAGGACGGCTATTTATAGTTCCATTTTCATCCAGCAGTTCTGACTATCTTTTTAGTAGTGAGTGCCACATAGTAAACATCTTTCCCCCAAGCAAGCCAGCAATCTCTCCAAAGCTAAAGACAAGAAGAAATACACAGTCAAAATTGCTAGAATTTTCAATATTCTCAGTTTTATGTATGGGGAGTTGGCAGTTTAGAAAGAAAATAATAGTAATAATAAGCAAGCAAGCCTTTCTTCCTTGCCTGTAAGTACAGCAATATCCTCAGGAAGCAAAGTGGTTTTTCATAACTATGTTGAGTTAAAAAGAAAAAAAAAAGCAGGAGAACAAAGGCCAAGAAGTAGACATGTCATATAGGATATGAAGGGGACTCCTTCCTCACTGGATAAATCACTAGAAGTACTAGAAAATTCAGAACAAGCAATGTGACATAAAATTAAATGGTGAGAAGAATCTGACTATATGCTGTCATCCCCTTTTTGATCTGAAGACAAGCTGAACAGCTACCATCTGAAAGTGCAAGTCGCTAAGCATTGCAGATATTTCTGAAAACATAGGCTGAAGCTATTGCGTTTCCTTGCATCATAGCAATTTTGCAATAATTTTCATTACTTGGCTTCTAAGTGTTCTATGTTCTATGTATGTATTAATATCTTTGCTCTATTGAGAGAAAATATCACACCCCAAAGGTAATTACAGGAGGGTTTAACTAGGAGTGCCAATGCCACCTTTTGAGTATGATCTCCCTAGTTATGTCCAGGGATATTTTTCCAATATTTGAAATGTTAAGACTTCTTGTTCATTTTCCTCTCTCTGCCATGATTTGCATAGTTGTCCCACTCTCTCCAAATGCAGTTGTTCTATAGTTTTCACAGCCATGTGATCTGTGTAATTCATTGTGATGCTTTTTCAGCTTCTCTACTGATAGAATATACTGCAGAAAGAGGTTGAATTTTTAAAATAGTCTTTGTACTGATTTACTTTCCTTGAAGTCTTTCTTATTCTGGAAAAATTGCTCTGTAGCTCTTCAGCTGCTCTAATAAGGAGGGGCAAATGTGTACCTAGTATTTTCATTCTTTGACAGCATTTGTTATGTATATGACGTAAAGAACATCTAAACCTTGGTAGGTGTATTGTCATTCTGACTTTTTCTGTATTGTTTTTGATTTGCTTAAAACAATCATTAGGCAGCTTTGTATGACAGCCACTGTTCATCATTCCCTTGGACGGGAGCTGGTCTGCTGTTTCCCAGTACTGACGTTCCAAAGCACTGGTGTGTTTTTGTTTTCTTCCATATATTGTAACAGCTGTTTATTTGAGAACTAAAAATTTGCTAGCCATTATTTCTTCCTGTCATATCCTTATTCCCTTTCCTGCCACACTGCTGATTCTGTGATCACAGTCTCCATTAGACAATACTTAACCTCGTCAACACTTGACCTGGTTGAGTATTCCAGCTCTGATATCTAGTCGAATATCTATTACTAGTTATAGCTATACAGTTGTTAAAAGTAATGTAGTTCCAAGTTTCAGCTTTTTAATCTGTGTAAAAGTGAAAAAGTATGTTCTAAATTAAATTCCATGATGTTAAAAAACTGAAACTGCAAAGCAGTGCAGTTCTTTAACTGTTTACTTAATCAGTACAATTCCTTAACTAGTCTAATGAGCAGTTTTAAAAAAATCTGTGTAAACAGTCAGCACTCTGATTGCTGCTTATTAGGAGAATTAACATCCAAATTCATATTTTGGATTGGGGCCATAGTGTAAACTATGGAGCCAGTAGTAAAGGGAATCCCCCAGCTGTACTCACTCTCATATTGGTTTGATTCACAAGTGGATCTGGTTTGCACAAATCTTAGATGCTTTTCAGAAGGAACTAAAATCTAATCTGCGTTCAGGATGCAACCCACACCCCTTCTAATTGGGATGGACAGATTCAATTAACAATGGTTTAAGTTTGTGCAGCTAGAGACATGTATGCAATGTGATCATTAAAACCAGACAGCCAGGGAACATTTAGTCTGAAGTTAAAACCCTGAACTCCATATGGTGTTGATGTTTCGGACCTCTCAGCAACACCTTCTAGCTACTGCTTCATGCCTGTTGTTCCAAATTTCTTGCTTAGAAATAGCAGATTTATGAGTGATTATGGCCAATATATCTAGTGTTATAATACCATTGCTCTTAAAAATACATCAGAGCTGTGGAAGCTGGGATTAAAAGTCCCTTGTTTGACTCAAATTGTGGTGAGAGTCTTTTGTGGCATTTCAGAACAGTTTGTGCAAGGTTTTTGCCTTTGCATTGCTGGAGGCTAGCATTGGCTATTTTGATATTTTCTTAAGAGCAGAATACCATTGTTTCATGGCATTACAGAACAATAATAGCATTCAGTTAACTTCTGGAACCATCATCCATTCTGTTGACATTATCTTTCAGTTATTTATAATTGATTTAAAATCAAACAATAGTGTTATATAACATGCATCTTATAACACCACTGTTTTGTTATTGAAGTTCTCATATGACCTTGTATGTGTAAGTAGTTACTTTTTTCTGGTCTAGAGAGAGCTCTCGGATGAAACTTTCATCAAATTCTCAGGGGTTATGTCTTCATTGCTGTAATAATACAGCTGATCTGCCACTGAGCATGGTCATCTCTGGTCTGCCACATTGCAAAGCTGTACGAAAGTCATTGTCTCTTAAATGGCATTGTCATCACTCTGTTAGGACAAAACATGGCTGCACTCCATCATATCATAGGTTCTTTTAGCCTCATGCCCAGTGTTCAGTAGTCACAACTGGTGGTGATACATGAGAAAAGTGTAACAGCATTTTGTAGCCATACTTCTGCAGTATTTCCCAGCTACCAGTAATAGCTACTTGGAGTGTCATTTGTTCAGATGCACCATAAAATACATTTTTTTCTTTCATTTAATAGTCCTTGAGAGAATGCCTTCCATCAGTCTGGCTACCCTTTTTTGACTAATTTTATGGGAGGATGCAGAGCATCATGTGGCGATGAGTTCCACAACTTAAGTACATGCTCTGTAAAACAACAACAACAAAAACAATGAAACAAAAGCCCTACTTCTTCTTGACGAAGTATTTCATAGTTACGTTCGATGCACATTCATTCTTGTATTAGGAAAGACAGTAAATACTCGTCTTCTCTTTGCCTTTTTTGTTCAAGACATGGTTTTCTAGTTTTGAGTCACATCCTTCTCAGACATTTGTTTTCCAATCTGATATATCTTCACATGAAAATTGTTCCATATTTTTGATCATCCTTTTGCCTATTTCTGCATGATTTGGGGTTCTACCATGTACTTTTAAGATGAGTAATGTCATAAATCTTAATAAATCCACACAATGTTCTAACCATTGGTATAGTAACACTGCATTGTGTATGGTAAAACAATGAGATTTTCTGTTCTGTTCCCTGCTTTGCTTTTCTGTTATTGAGAACTAGTAGAACATTTTCACATAATTAGATGTCATAAATTTACAGTCCTAGTCCTGACTGTTACTACTTTTGCAGTCACTTGCTGTACATGTAATTTTAGGATTATTTTTTTCCCGTGCCTTACTTTACATTTATCTACTCAGAATTTCCTCTGCTGGTTTATTGCCCTGTCACTGTTTTCCTTTTGCACTTCCTTATAGCTTATTTTTACTCTCCTGAATAACCACGGATTAAAGAGAAAACTGTCACTTCAGTATCACTCTTCTTGGATCATTTATTAACATGCCATGAAGATGTATGCCCTCTCTTCATAGGATTATGAACGACCTGTAACTCTCCACCACTTTATTGTGAGATTCATCTCTGCTATCATGAGCTCTCAGCAGGGGAATGTACTGGAAGCCTCTCATCGCTGAGTAGTTTACATAGCTACTTCATAGCAAAACGAGTAGTTACCAGACCTATTCAAAGTTGCACCTGGTTCCAAACTGGCATTTCTTTCTAGGCTTACACATCCTCATATTGCCCCAGCATTGTAAAGGAAGATTTACAAAAGCTGAAGCCTTTTCTGGCCTCTATAGTCTGTATCACTATCAATGTAATGACTCTGGGAATCAGCTTTGCCGATAAAAGACTGGCATACTTCAAACAGTCTCAAGTGTTAAAGTGTTTGGTACAAAACAAGCTTTGAAGTTTTATCATGACAATAAATGCTTATTGCTTTTCTCACTGTATGTGTGTTCAAAGATCATGTATTGTGTATGTGGTGCAGTAGCATTGTATGAGAGGACTGAGACTTTTTTTTTTTCTCACACATTTGGATCTCATTTATCACCTGCAAAGATTTACTGCCTGCTAGTTACACTCATTTATTTTTCTCTGTCATAGCCTTTAAAAGTGGAAACCTACTTTGGCTTCTAGGAACCTCAATGATCCCAGGGATGGAAAGAACAAAAGGTGATTAGAGTAGGAGGGGAGAATGGGGAAATCAGGGAAAAAGTTCTCATTTTACAATAATTAGTTAAATACTTTGAAACATGTAAAACCTTTTAAGTAGTCCAAATAAATAGTAGTCACATAGTAAATGATATACAGTTGTTTGAATAGTTAGTTCTTAAGTCTTCTTTCAAATTTGCTGCGGACTAACTTTGAAAAAGATGATTTAAACTCAAAATGAGAAGAGCAAAGAGCTTTTGTTTGTTTGTTTGTTTGTTTTCTCAAACAAACAACCTCTTACAAATTACGAGTCTTTAAAGGTCAGGTGTGCAGTGGAAATATGTCTTCAAATATACCATTTATTCACAGCTTTGCAGTGGAAAATAACTTGAAGATTTCTAAAACATACAAACAACAACAGAAGAACCCTATGCCTTGTAAGCTTTCAGTAAGTCTCAAGAGGAGAGGATGAATCACGTATTCACAAGCACTTCATACTTGCTTATCTTTATAAAGAGGAGACCTCATTCAGGGCTGGAAAGATTCACAGGATGGGAAAATTGGCTACCTACAGACCAACAGAGAGTGAATAGAATAACAGATGAGGCTAGAGAGGGGCCGAAGTCACTTCAGTTGCAGCAACATATTAATTTTCCCAAAGACATTATAACCCTTATAAGGTATGTAATTACATCTCTCACCTATACATGACTATCAGCAAGTATAAAACTAGAAATACTTCAAAATTAGGCCTTCCTCATTCAAAAGGATGAGAGAATTGTCTCACATAATGTCATACAATCAAAGTTAACCGAGTTCTGAAACATTAAGAGTATGATGCAAACTCATTAAAATCAATGGCAGCTTCAAATGTACAGCACTTAAAATTACAGCATATGTTTTGGTGCTGAACAGTATATTTTAGTTGCCTCATTCAGGGCTCTCAAATATGAAAATCTCGAGTTTACTCTTTCATGAGAACCCCATATGTCTTAGCCTCAGAACTTCAATAACAATTTTATTTTATTTTTTTTGGCTTCAGAGTGTAGAAGTATACATATAATTATCATATTTTCATGTTAATTCTATTTGTTAAAATATTAAATACTTAGACTTGGAAAACTGAATTATTTTGTATTTTTGTATAGTCATTGTAATTTACAGTTATGATGTTTTTTATTAGCTCACATTTAATATCAAGACAGAACAAACTAGCTATATGTCTGTACAGCAGCTCTAAGTAATTAATTTTTGTTTCCTTTTTACTACATAATCTGAAGGTTCTCCTTCTGTACAGTTGTGCATACACTCAACTGTTCTGCAGTGGACGTCACTAATGAAATGATCAAACGCTATAGAAATCTTCAACTGGATTTATTGGATGATAAGCCACAGCAATAAAATATATTGGCATAACTTGACAGTAGCATACATTTATAAAATTCTGTCATATAGAAGCTGCTGTATGAACAGGATCAAAGTCTGGATGTCAGGGCTCTTTAATGAAAACTATAATAGTCCACTCTATTGTCCTTCTAAAATGATGGTAACCATCTTCTTTCATTTCTATGGGGTATTTGTTCAGAACTTAAATGAAAGTTTGCCATTCTGAGATATAAAAGTAGGACATTCTTCACAGAATTTCTCACTTCAGAGAAGAGAGAGTGTTCTGACTGAGAGGAATGGCATTTTGATATGCTTGTAGAGCAAAAGACCTTCATGGTCTTGTGTCACATCTAAAAATCCTTTGAGGTCCTGAAGTCATATTCCTTTTCTGTTATACAAGTAAATGAGCTTCATATGTTTCACTGAATGTTCAATAAGGAGAACAGTAACAGGATTCCCAGAGTTGTGCAGATCAGAAATGCAAATGATTGGTTTTACATCAAAAGCAAAACTGGCAGCTAAAATATCCTCAGGACAGATTGTCTTTGTGGCTGTTGTTCTTGTGCCACACTGCAATTCCTTTTTGGTTTAAATTTCACTGTGTGCCACAGCATGTAGTAGAAGACGTAGGTCAGGAGTGTTACCCATAAAAGTGAAGAATATGTAAGACAGAATTTAAAATATTGTTTGCCAGACTTGCTGTCGGAGCTCATGCAGACATGGAATAATGTCATTTCAGCAAACTCAGCAAACTTCCAGATGAAGAAAAATTACTTTTATCAGACTCAAAAGGCCCCAAATTCCACTGTTGTTGCTCCTCCATCATTTCTGTCATGACAGGTAGAAAGCCTGAACTTTCAGAGACAATATTCAGAGGAACAACTCCTTCTTGTATCTAGAAAGCTGTTTTTAGGTGATTTGTAGAGACCTTGATGCAGTTTCAATGTTCTATAAATAACAATCTGATCTGTTTGCATTAAATTTATGAGCACTGCATGTGAAAATTTATATGCTAATCAGATGCGGCTCTCAGTTTCTTATCAGTCTGCTTCTCTCAGTCTCTCCTGTATGTAGGTTAGGCTTTTCTACTGTGCTTCTTTATGTTTCTTGTGGATGGTGAAGTTAAAAGGACTTCTAGCAACTACATCAAGTAGCAGTGTGAGAGCTTGCTGTTTATCTTAGTTTGAAAAATGAAAAAGTGCTTAGAAATGCATTGCTTTGTTTTGTTTAGCACATTTATGTACAGCAGACTTTACATTTGATTTCTTAATGTAATGCTTAAATAAAACTGTGTTTATGCCACATCTTTTCTCTTTTTAAAGGGTCTGGATAGTGCAAGTAACCTAGTTGCACTTACAGGGAAGTGGACAAGGGTTTTCCTGCTGGAAGCTCTGATGGATGTAACAGCCCATTTCATTGGTATCCAAAGGGGAAGATCCCAGGAAGTCTGGAAATGGGCTGAAATTTTGGGCATTAACTTATAAACTGAATTTAGTGGCAGCTCATGGAAACCTACCCAGCAGGTAATAAAATTTGTGCAGTGGTCTATTTGGAAAATGGGAAGGAAACTTTTTTTTTTTTTTTTTAAATGTGCTAATTAGAGGGATGGGATTTGCATTATTTTGTACAGTATTCATACTGTACCGTATCCATACTGTACCATATGCTAGTGTACATTATGCACACCAGATACAACATGAGAATCCTGTAAATGGATAGCCTGTCCTGAATGGCAAAGGGTGCCACTGGCAATAAAGCCAGGAAGGTGTTGCCCCCTAGGATGGAAGGGAACTTGCACCCTGGAGGCAATAACTCCAAATTAACAACTATTGAAGACCTGCAAAGCCAAAGCCCCCTTGAGACCACACACAGAATTTAGTGGACTCCAGATAATCCTCTACTAAAATTCTCTAGCATTTCACAGTTTTGCAAGGTGGTTTATACCTTGGTTAGGGGTGAATAAATTAGAAAAAGCTATTTTACATATTGCAGCCACAATTGAAGAACTAGAACACAGTCTAGATGCAAGAAAAAGGAGATTGCATAACTAGTACTCAAGAATCGAATGGTATTAGATTTATTAATAACCTCATAAGGAGAAGCGTGCACTGTAATTAATACTGCTTGCTATATATATGTAGATCAAATGGGACAAATTTGACTTATCTCAAAAACATTTGGGAAAAACACACACACACACAGAGAAAAAAAAGATCCTACATAGAGTAGCTCAAGGTGACATGTCCTGGGAAGTTAGAGACATCTGAGAGAAACTAACGTAATGGTTACCTAACTGGAATTGGTTTAAGCAACTGTTTGTTGGTATTATAATAATAGTGGTATTGTGTGGTTTTTTGCTTATTCCTTGTATTAATTCCTGTATAGCATCTTTTGCAAATTGGAGCTTTGAATGGAAACAATTATCCCCCAATGCATTTGAAGAGAAGTATTGCACCCTAATGCTAAAGAGACTCAAAAGCTAAGAAAGTGAGGAAGTGCAAAACACTTCAAAAACAATAATAGAAGTAAGAAAAGAAGAGGAGGGAGTTATGAGAAACTAAGTTGCGTTTTTGCAGTAAAGAACTAATTTTCTGTATTCAAAGGTAGCTGTGTAGTCATAACACGTAAAAATGCTAAGCAGGTAAGTGAACAGCCTCACTGTTCCAAAATAAGGTAGAACCTTGAGAAAAACAGGATGAGCAGTGGGAGAACAGTAAAACAAAGATCACAAGTTCTCAAAACATAAGAAAGGAAAAAAAAAAAAAAAAAAGAAAAAATGTGAAATTAAAGGGTTGATCAAAATAAAGTGTACATATGCAGTATAGAGGAGTGTCGAGTAGCTTGTGAACCTGTAGTATGGTTCAATGAGGAAACAGGGAAGGTGATCAGGTGTTGGGTAACAGGGAATAAAAGGTTATGATTTATTTACTGTAATGCACTCCTAATTGGCAGGACACCCGTCACTGCAATCGCAAATAAAATAGCTTCACAGAAGATCCTATCTGAAGAAAGTTATTGAGATTTTTCTCACAGACACAATAAAGATTAAAGACTACTGTATTAACAAGAACAAGGAGCAGTGTAGATATTAGGAACTCTTCTGTCAAACTACTTTGGTTGTCAGCCTGCTCTGGTCAAAAACAGTTATCAGAGGACAGTTAGAGCTGTTGGTTGACTCTTTAAAACTTTGATTAAGGGAGTGAAAACTTCATACTCAATTCACACTTTTGTTACTCCACTTTAAGCACATTTAGAACAAAAGGACAGCAAATGAACTACTTCTAAAACACAAATGTGATGAAGTATGGAATGAATGTGTCCTGTAATCAGGTTTGTATGAGTGGGATTATCCACCCATTGCACTATCTCCTGTAGCATGTTAACCATCTATGTTGCTAAGAGAAACAAGAAAATATGAAGACAAATATTGGTATATTCGTTGGCAAAAGATCTGGACAATTATCTGCCTTACTGAGAAATAATTTGTTCAAGTTTCTCTGGCCTACAGCACAGTTCCTGGACTGTGTAGTTTCCTTACAACCTACAACCTATTTAACCTATTTGTTTTCGTTGCTGGGTCATGATGATGTAGGAGAAAAAGGAATTATTATTATTATTTATTTTTATTTTTTACTGATCTCTGCAAAGGGTTCTCATGAAGAAGTAAAGTGAGTCCTGAGTCCTACATTTGCCACTACTTGATGAAGTTCGTATGGTCTATTGTGTAATTAGTAAGTCAGCATTTATTTCTGGTTCTTTGCTCATTTCTACAAACAAGCTTTTTTTTTTTTTTTTTTTAACTGGAGTCTTTTGATTTAATTAGTAGAGTGTGAATACCACTGTTTTGCCAGAATGTCAGTCATGCAGAAGTGCTCAGGAGATGATTTAATTAAACATGTGCAGCACTACATATAATTAATACTTTTCTACTGCCACTGGCTATTAAGCAAGTGTATGAGGCAGAGAGATATATAGGTAGTGCACTAGACCACATTCTGTCTGGACTGACACTATTTCCAAATACTTTCAAAATAAATGAATCCTCTCCTGACTCCAAAATAAACATGCTCCTAGTGGAAAGGAAGGCCTATGCAATTGAACAGCATATTTTTGATTACTTTTCTTATGCTGACATAATTAAAATGGGTTGCTAAAATCCACTAGGACTTTTCTGGAGGTAAAGCCTCATCACTTTTACTTCAGTGTAACTTGGCAATTTCAACAGTATGTCTACCACAATATCCCCATCAATGGTTGAAGTAGCTTATCTATGCTGTGCCAAAAACTATAGAGCCTTATCTCTACAAAGTTTTTACAGAAGATAGCTAAGATGTAGATCTCTTCCTGCCATAAAAAGCACCTCTTTGGGAGGGAAAAACAAACTTCCAGCTTGCAGTAAGCTTAGTTGAGAAAAAAATACATGATACACATTTGTACTAGAGTTTCAGGTTTTGCGTGTGTACTTCCCCTGTATCTCACACACACCCAATTATGCTATACTTTGCTTAACAAATTCTGTTTGTTTTCAGATGTGGAGCTGTACCCCATGACATGTTAAGTGTGAAGAGTTACGGTGCTGAAACAATGAAATTCTGCAGCGTCTGGTTTGGCCATCAGGGAGTTGCCAAGACATTTCTGTGTTGCTTGAAGATAGTGGCATGCTATTGTAAAACACTTACGTTACACATATGTGTAGCTCTGCTGACAGTTGATTTATAACAATGGTTTTGTTAGATTTTGGGGGGGCTGTGTAGCACGCAGCTTTCTCCAGCCTGCAGCCCTTCATCATTTGACACGGAAGGTGCTGCAAATGCAACTTAATTACTGCAATAAATCGGTCCCTGTCTATTAGCATGGCCTACTCCACTCTTTTGGTGTACTTGAGAGTTACACCAGGCACCTGCTACTTTCAAAATTTTGCATAACTGTAAGTTACACAGAAGCCAGGCCTGAAGCATTGCATTACATAGGTTCCTTTAGTGCATGCATGTCTCTATGATGTCTGCAACATACGGTCTAGATGTCTGTGCTTTAATAACATGATTCTTCTGAAAGCACTGATCAGAGAAATATTTTACTTTGTTGGAGAGTGGGAAACTGTGGGGAGGCACTGAAAATCTGTTAATAGTTGAATGATCTATCCTGCAGCTTCACTGCATAGTTGGCTGACTTGAAGCAGAGTCATAGCACTGTGTTACATGTTCAGCAAGACCAGTTAGCCCAGTTTGCAGTGCCGCTTCACCTGGATGTGAGATTTTTATTTGAGAATGGAAAGGCAAAAGGGCAGTATCTCTGGCAGTATCAGTAGAACGAAGAAACGCTTTCCATGTCCTCGTATTGGACCACAGATTAAAATGACTGTCTTAGGTTAACAAGCACCACAGCTGAGCAAACACTGAGCAACGTGCTTGCTGGTAAATCTTAATCAAGTAACAGTTTTAACCATTTGGTTCTGCCAGTGCAAGGAAGGAGGATGGTGGAAGAGAATAGTTGGCCAAAGACACTTGCCGCACTTTGTGAAATGAAAATAATCTCTGTGCAGTTATAGTAATGCCTGTGTTATTAAGCTCACTTACCTGAGACTGCAATTAGGATGCGTGTTAATTTATGTAAATGTGGAAACTTCACTGGTAGTAGGGGAAAGCCTCACTTTGCAGTGCAAAAAAAGTAGAACTAAGCTGTACGTGGCTGGGAGAAGACCACAGAACAGGATGATGAAACACTTGTTCTTAATTTTAAACAGTCCACATGATTTGTTTTTTGAAATTGAAAAAAAAATAAAAATCAAGTGCATACAGCAACCACAGGTAAATAGTGACTGTAAGGATACCTTACAAACATTTTATATACATCAGTAAACATAAGGGGATCCTGAGATTTCAAAGCTAACTTTGTGGGTGCAGGCAGTTATTACAACCTACAGGGAGAAAAGTCAGAGTTAACATCTCATTTAAGTGTGTTAATATGCATGGTATGTGTGTGAACAACTGCTTCCTGGTGACAGCAACGATGGTCTGCTGGATGATCCTGCATCTCAGTCAGGTTCTTGCAGTATCACTGCAATGTCAGACCGTCACTCTTTCTCCTTAACCCTGACTTCAGCCTTGTTTTCTCTGTTGTATTTCTTGGCAGATATTTGGTGGCCATTGGCAGAATCACTGGAAGAAATTGACCACAACAAAATCAGAGCCCAGCCTGAACCAAACACGGGTTGTAACAGCATATGGAAATAAACCTGTATGATTTAAGGCAAGAGCTTGGTCCAGTTCCATTTGAAATCAGTTTGCCACCAGGAAGAGACCACGAGCAAATAGCTTTTAAGAAGTTAGTTTAAGTTCCCCAGTTACTGAATCATGGACACTAGGACTCCTCTCCCCTTTTATCTCCCCAATTTTTCTTGAAAAAACAGGTTAGGACAACTCAGTTTTTTAACTACTATTGAATAATTACTATGTACTGGATTTTTATTTTTTTTCCTTTTTCAACATAGTAGACCATAACTTTGGAGATTTATTTCATTAATAATAAGTTCTCGTTTGCTGTCCGCAACAAAGATTAACTGGGTTTTGAACGTAATTGTATCACAGTTAAAAGCATATGGGAACTTGACTGGGAATTTTTAATAGTGTTATGATACTAAGAGCTATGTGGAGTGAAACCTACTGCAATTAAAAATATATTCAGGTTATAAATATCCTTTGATGTGTAGTTTAAGTAAAACACTGCCATGACTTTTCCATTGTTGACTAAAGTGCGAGGTTAGCATTTTTGCTGTTTGAGACGATCATAACTTTCCCTTCTTGTCAACATGACAAATCAACATCTTCTTTATTCCAACAAAGTGCTTATGCATTTATGTCATCTGAAGAATGCAAGTTCCATCAAATTAAACTATTTACATTCTTAAGGAACTACACATGTGAAAGTGCTTTACAAGATTGGACTGCAGTAATTACTTTTGATCTCTGCTATCTTAAAGGAAGACGGAAAGTCTCTAACCCTCATCCATTCCAGCAAAGTACCCAATAAACTACCAGCACCCTTGCTTTTGAACCTCTTTCTGTTTTCTGCTATTTCTCTGCTAGAAACAAGTTCTTAGTCTCAAAGAAAGCAGGAATAAATCAGATCAAAGCCCTTGTTGTCCTGTTACATTAGACTTAAACTCTATCACTGTCACAAATTATTACATGTCCTCATCTGTAGCAGTGCTCACTCTATGCAAAAGATTGCATTCACGTTTTTAGGATAGTCAATATTAGAAGAATCCACAATAAAATTGTTGAAGAGATGGAGACAATGGTAGTTTCTGTACCCTTTAACTCACTGCAACGCAGCACGATTAAAGACAAGTTTAAGTGTAGAGACAGTTGTGCCTTTATGGAAGGTTCAAGGAAGTTGCTCTACACTTACATGCCTAAGGGATCTGTTAAATAAGATTAATAATGCCTTAAGTGTTTATACTAACTCAAGACCATTATGGGATGATTCTGTGCCTAAGGAGAACATTGCAATCCTCCCACTACTCTGTAGCATACTGTATGATAAGACCCAACACATGAAAGCAAAGACATATAAAAAAAAAGCAAAGACAAATGACATGACAGCTTTTAACTATCCATATTAATCAGTAAAATCAGGGTGCCACAGACAGGCTATGTTAGGCATGACTTCAGCACAGCTTGGTTTCTGTTTATCATCCTGATGAGGGACTTGGCTTAAATTCTTTGAGCCCTAACAAGTTTTAAAATGTCATGTTGATTGGAAAGGGTTACCAAGAAAGTAGATATATAACCCTTCTGCTCTAAAAATTTAATCACTGTAAAAGAATTAGGTGAGGCCAGAAGAACTTGTTTGGCTGCAAAGTATCATCAACACTGCCTGTCTTGGTAGATGAAATCTTTCATTAGAGCTGGAATGTACACAATAGTACAACAACCTTTGTCAGTGGCATGACCTTTTCAGGTTTGTTTCTTTCTTCAGCTGAAAAGGCATTAGATATTTTTAACTTCTACATTATTTTAGTTGTGTGGCTCTACACTTTTAGGGGGCCTGTATGTTCTTTACCCTTTGGTTAACTAATGTGGTGTCCTACCAAAGACGTAAGAATGGGACAGTTTAAGTTCAAAAAAAAAAAAAAAAAAAAAAAAGAAGAAGAAAAACAATATCTCCAAGGCTAGTCACGGTTTACTTGAACAGAATAAATGAATTTACAATCACTTCCTTTCCTTCTTACTGCTACAAAAATTATATAAACAAAGTGTGAACTGTAGCAATCACTGGAAATTAAAATATATGTATGCTGGCTCTGTTTTGTTTCGTTTTATTTTGTTTTCACTCTGACTCCTATCATTCACTGAATTATTTGGTAATATTTTGTTCCGCAAGGCAGTTCCATAGTTCTTTATTGTCTTAGCAAAAGAGACTCAGTCCTTAAGTCCCAAATAATTTGTAGATACCCAATGCAGACTTACATGTCTGTCTCAGCAGTGGGAGTTTTTGAAATGATATCCCCTCTAACAGGGTTTCATTTAGCTTGTGCTGGATTCATATGCCCCAGGTAGAATAAAGAACTCAAGAAATTACAAGGCTGCTGATGAAGGGGTATGTATTTCTCAGGAAAAAACACTCAGCCTGAGAGCCTTTACAACTTGATCATGATGCCACAGCTAAGATCTGGAGTGACTCCCTTTCAGGTTATATGCTTTAAAGTAACACCAAAAATATTTTGCTAAGGTGAGAAACAAGTATTTTCTAACTATAGGATCCAGCTCTTGGTAAATCTTAAATATTCAAGGACAGAAGAGATAAACTGAGTGCTAGCACTATAGAGACCTTGACTCTCACTTAGTACCTTTTAGGTCATTTATGATTCAACTATGAAGTCAGTAGGAATTTTCCTATTTGTAATGAGTTGTAGAATTGGCCCAAACATTTTATTATTACAACATAGTAGGCAAATTGCCAAAAAACAGAGGAAATATTAACTACATTAGTATTTGCAAAAAAATGCATCGGGTACTTCGGTGTTAATATTATGTGGTTTCATACTAATTTGGTTGTCAGTTACTTCATTATTCCAATGACTTTTGTTTACATTGTAATTTAATCAATAGTGAGCTTTATTGCTGCTTAATGACTATTTTGCTGGTGTTTAGCAGTTGCCCAAATAAGTTGTGCTTTTTCCAGAAATGTATAGTTTCTTTTACTGTGAAGTTTCTAAAGCTTGATGAGTTCAATATACTACATGATTCGGCCTTTGAAGATCTTGGATTCTGTCAATCTTTTGTTTTATTCCTCATTTACCTGCTAGCTTCACTCTTGAAGGTAAAACAGCTGACCTGAGACTGCATTAATCTGGTGTCTTCCTGCAAGAACTTACTGTGGAAACCGCATTTTATATGATATCAGTCTTCTAAGAATACAAATACTTCTTAGTGCCACTGACCAAAGAATCCTCTAACCCTTGCAACTCAAACTTCTTGATCCATATTGTGTTCAGCCTATAAGCAAGACACACTCTGGAGGACCTGCCAGTATTGTTTAGGGAAGAGGACAGGTCTGAATAGGCACTCTGACAAGGTATTCAAGGATCATCCAGCCCAGGCCCTGCTGAACTGGCAATAAGTTCTTGGCAAGAATACTCTGCAGACCAGCCTTTTCCTTTTAAACGTAACGAAACAATTAGTTCAAGTTCAAGTAGCTCATTTTACATAATGAGAGAAGGGCATGCAGATGTCTTTCAGATGATCAGGGCTAAACCTGTTTTGTTTTATACACCTAGATTCAACCAGGTATGCCTCTTTAAATATGATCTCGCTCATTTCAGAAAGTTACAAATCTCTTTAAAATCACACATGCGCTAAGCAAGCAAAACCAATTTGGATTAATAAAATGCTGGTTTCAAGACTTCACAGAATCACAGAATTGAAGGGGTTGGAAGGGACCTCAAAAGATCATCGGGTCCAACCCCCCTGGCAAAGCAGGTTCCTTAGAGCAGGCTGCCCAGGTAGGCATCCAGATGGACCTTGAATATCTCCAGAGAAGACTTTACCTTTAAGAGTTTAAAGAACTTAAGGGAACACACATAATTCTATGACCAGTCCGCCATTGGCAGATTTATGCAGAGTAGAAGACGGTGACAGATTATTAGTCTTCCAAGCAAAAGATGGCTGTCACAAATTTCCGAAAGAGTGTATCATACCTGCTGCATTTTTACCTTATGGAATAAAATGTGCTGTTGGATTTCATGCTGTAGGATGTTTGCATTTTAGAAATGCCACACCTTCCTTGTTTTTAGTGGAGAGCTGGAAAACTGTGCATATTATAATGGGCTGAAACTGAATCATAGAATCATAAGTTGGAAAACACCTCCAATATCATCTAGTCAACTGTACCTATCACCAATATTACCCACTATATAATCACTCTATGTACAGCATCCAAACTTCTTAAATATTCCCAGGGTCAGTGACTCCACCGCATCTCAAGGCAATCCATTCCCATGCCTAACCAACTCCTTCTGAGAAGAAATTTCTCCTAATTTCTAACCTAATACTTAATGAGGATTATCTTACAGAGGGCCTGCCCCAAGGCTAAGAATTTAAGTTCCCATGTGGGTGTGATGATTGAAATAGGTTTCAAAGTACTGAACACAATCTAACTGAACTATGTCTTTCCACCAAAACATGCATTCAGCTAATTCCTGCCCCTATTACTTAATAGCTGTGAGTTCTCTCCAAGTAAATTTGTCCACTGACTCTATTCAAACTGCAAGTGAAAGGCCATAGTAGAGTAGCTAACACTTAAGGTTTACATTCAGTACTAGGACGAGTTTCACTGAAGGAGTCTGTATTCCAACTGCTTTGGCTACAGATAGAATTTACCTTATTTTAATGCTAACAAAATACCACTGCTTTGAAGTTACTCAAAGGATTTACAACTGCTTGCCCCTGTAATACTGCTATTCAAAGTAATAGGTAAGGTAACAGGTTACTTTTTTGGTACTTCTGAAGCCTCCAGTCTTCATTCTGTTTTATTATTTCTACTGTAGTGAGGCCTGGCAGCTAATACCATGCTTCAAATTTTACTAGATCTGTACACAAAGAGATTTCTAAACAGATAGGTCTTTTGCTATAATTCTGCTGTACTAAATGGTCATTACACCAAAAAACTTCTGATTTTATATACTTTTTGTAAAGTTGTGGCTTAATAGTACTGTTGTGGAAAAGAAAATCAACAGGTTCTCCTTTTCAGACAGGGGGGTGGGAAAGAACCTTGCAGAGTCTTTACATACCATAAAAAATTCAGCACACACATAAGTATGTTTCATTTTGTATGGTTGATGTTTGAGCTAAATAGTGTGTGCCTGTGAGAGAGAGGAATTGCTTTAATGAGATGAGCTTTTGCAGGGTGCAGATGAAATTGCTGCTCTTTGTGTATTTAGCGTGTTGGCCAGCCAGCAGCCAAGCCACTGTTCCAGTGTATTTGTTTTCTTTATTGTTTTGTACAATGTTGTGCCAGCAGTGATTCTGGAGGCTGACTGAGTCAGCAAGTGCCACAAATACAAAATAATGGTGAAAAAGAAAAGAAAGGGTTCAAGAGTTGCCAGGCATGATGCTATCTCTCTACACTCCTCAGGACAGATTAAACAGACATGACACCTTTCTTTCCCTTGCTTAACAAAGAGTCTTTTGATTTTGCTAGGTATACTTGAAAAAGCCTCAGAATTTTTTTTTTCCCTAAATTGAGCGTTGAGTTTTGAAGGAAACAAATGGGAGTATCCAGAAGATACCTTTGTAGTGTAGAGCTATGATTATGTTTCTTGTTGTGCTAAATGCTTTGCTAATAAAATAATAATGAATATAGAGTATACTCAAAAATGCTCTTGAATTATATTGTGTATGTAAATATACAGTGCTACTCTTCATTATAATTTACTTTTGCTTACCTTACTTATGTTAGTATCCAACCAAACTTGGTGGGTAGCTGACATGGATAAAATAACCAGAATGCATCCATAATTTTAGGAAAGAGAGGTACACGGTTTAGGTTTTACATGTTGTTTTTAACTAAAATGTTTAATAACATTACTGTTGAGCTAATAGGATACTAAACTTTTCTTACTAGTTTAATTTCAAATTAACAGCAGACATTTTGAATTCAAGCTTATTTTCAACATTTCTTGTATTAGATTAGTTTTTACTAACTTTTCATTTTGCAGAGTTAAAACAGAAAACCAGAAGTAGGCCTTAAGTTTATAAAACTTTTTGCAGTAGCACATTACTAGAAAAGAGTTTAAATTCCATTAAAAAAAATATTTATTCAGCAACTATTAATGTGTCCATGGTATTTTTCTGAACAAATTGAATTTGTCTCCAGGACCAAAATCATGAACCTGAACTATAGTTATCTGTACATTAAACTGGTTTATAATCATTTAGAGACTCTAAAGTACCTAAAAGTTAACAACAAAATTAAAACAATGTCAAAACAAGAATTTGAATGGACTAAGATTTTCCTATACAGTTCCAGTATGTTCCACTTAAAATGTTTATAATAAATGTCAAATAGAAATGATATTTTTAGCATGTATTATAATTCTCAGTGAAGAGGAAATCATTTAATAAAGACAGCTTATAGTTTTTAATGTGATGCTTTTGGTGTGTGTGGCTTTTCAATTTGTTCTTTTTGTTTGTTTGTTTAATCTGACATATAAATCTTATTACCTTAAAAATCCATAGCTACTGCCCTATATTAAGTAGATGTTAATTTAATTAATCTTTTTTTTTATTATTTTTCTTATTTATTTAGCAAAAAGTCCTCCAAAGTCAATATACAATTGCTATGACTCTGGTAATCTCTATATTCCACCATGTTTTCTAGTGCATCAGAAGTTACAGTGCAAGAGGTGAAACGGGTAAGCAAGACAGAGCTGGAAACTTTTGTAGATGTTACAGAGAAAACTTGCACTAAAGTAATTATGAAACATTATATAGGATTTGCTCATCATAGAAACCACTTTGAATACAATAATAATAAAGGAAACCAAGAAAATTTCTTCCCAGGTAGAAGGACAAATATGACCACACAGTAATTCTGCAATTTAGAGAAAGAAAGATCTCTCAGTTCTCTTTCATATGCACACCCTCTACAAACAGGCTCTTATTAAATCTTAATCTGATTTGATGTTAATTTACCACAGAAACATCAATAATGATTTGATGAATCCAATAAATTTAATTTGGCCTCATTATTTGTGTGAAAGCTCATATAGCTGAAAAGTCTCAACATTGTAAATTAGACTTTAAAACTTTAAAAGGGAGATTTGCATATTATCTTCCCATTGGTTTGGAAAATTGACTAATCTAACCTTCAGGTTGGTAGTACTCCAAGACTCCCTTTTTATCAAATGAGGGGAAAATCTCCTTACAAGCTGTTAGTCAATGGGCTAAGAATTTAGGAATTGGTTTTTGGCCTCATTTTCTTGATTTCCATGCTTGAAACTATGCCAGCCCATTGAGAACTTTACGCAAAAACGCTTAATTTGTCAGAAATCAACTTTTTATATTTAAGTGTACAATACTGTTTTTGAGGGTTTGGTTCACAAAGCCAGTCAGAGAATTAATACCGTTCTTAGCTAAAGCATCATTTTTTTTCTCTGACATACTTAATATAGTATGACAGGTCTTGATAGGCAAGTGGAATTGGCAAACAAACCTTATAAATAATAAAAAAAAAAAAAAAAAGTGTGTATTTCAATGAATAAAAATTAAGCTGATATGGGAAATGGGAAAGGATTCTGCTGTACTTGTGCTGTTTGTTTTGGCTACCATTACAGAAAATATTCCAGTGGTGAAATCAAAGGTTAAATGCAACTGTCAGGAAGTTATAAAGGTGAATTGCGTAAGATGTTTCTGAATAAAAGGAGTTTACAACTCTATCTATTACTTGTGTTCATGGTGCTTTGATGGGTTGTACAATAGTAGCATATGAAAGTCAAATTTTAAAGTTTATTGTGCTAAATTTGACAGATTAAAAGTGAATACACATATTTCTTTTAGAAGTATAAAATAAGGCATTTCATCAGTTTTAACAATAGGTTAAATATGTTGCTGTTTATAGACTCATGGTTTGTTTCTGAGTTTCTCGTGCTAAAGCAGCTTGGGAAACAGCCGAAAGAACTGCTATGTGCCTGGTACACCTGGCTGCAACCCAACAGTGAAACAGTTAGGCACACTTAGTGATGCTACTATATATCTGTAATTTAAATACTGAATGCCTAGTAGCCTTGCTTCGTTATGGTGTTCTGTCCAAAGTTTGGTGGTGCTTAGGGATATGGTTTAGTGGGTGATATCGGTGGTTGGACCGGGGATGATCTTGGAGGGGGATGGTTGGACCAGATGATCTTGGAGGGCTTTTCCAACCTCTATGATTCTATGATTGGCCCAGTGAAATATGAAAAATACCATTAATATGTTCTGAATCTTTGTTTTTATTATATAATGTGACAATACGTAGATGCCTTTTCTTCAGGCATGAGTAACTCATATGCAGAGTATCTATAAAGTTAATGTATTTGATATTGAACATGTATTCTTAAGATTTTTCAAACTAAGTGCATGTTGTTAAATTTCTTCTTTTTACATGTCACATTCAGAATTGTGACCCAACAAATGGGAAGAGGAAAGCAGCAGGGCTAATCAGATTACACGGCTTGAAAAGAGCTAAGGTGCTAGGCTGTAGTATGGCATTGGCCAATTCAGGAACAGACCATCACTGTATAGTTTACCTTTAACTGCAATATAGTGCTGCTTCATGACCTGTTTGCTCTATGATACTCCTCTCAAAGTCAGTTACTGTATTAGGATATTTTTCATATAGCTCTGTGTCAAGGAGGCCTTTGCTTGTTTCTGGATATGACTGAGCTAGCTGATGATCACTAGCAAGCTGAAAAGCTACATCTGTGAGTCTTGCACTCAGTGTGTGAGATTTATTAAACTTGCACGAAAAAGAAATTTTAAAAATAAATGACATCTGGAGGTCATGATATCAAGAGGAATGCCCTTCTATGCTATTAAATGCAAATGCACTTTGTGAGATGCATCACAGTTATTTAAGAGCTTAGAAATGTAAAGGAAAAATTTCCACTTAAACTGTTAGAAGGAATTCTGGTAAAAAAAATCAGCTAACTTACTGGTCACCTGCAAATAAATAAATAAGATCACTTAGCGTTAGTCACCACTATTGGTAAGGATTTCACATTCATTTTAACTCTCTGGCAATTTTTAGCACTTGGTTTAATTTTGACTATCATGGCTGACTTTCCTCTGTTGTATTTAGCACCTTTTAATATACAGATTTGGGGGATTTTACAGCAAAACAAGGAGACAACCATCTTAGCTTGAGAGATCTCACTGAGTTTGTATTGAGATTAATCAGATATAACTATGCAAACACTACATGTCCTGCACCATTTTTCTTTCAAACTCTAGGTCCATTGGGTTGTCAGCTTTGTGGTTTTATTATATAGTATAATCTGCTTTGTGATTATAGCACAAACATTTTATGACAAGTAATCCAAGTAATTTTTTTTTTAATCTATACAGAACTAATTGTAAGAAGCTACAATAAAAGCTGTCAACACACTTGTCTTACAGATGTTATTTCAAGTGCATCATAATTCTAAATATCCTTTGGTGCATTCCTTTATATATATATTTCATATGTGCTGAATGAAAATGAGGTTCTTATCAGTGCCAGTGGTAACATTAACATAGCTACAATGACAAGAATTTTAGTTTTATTCAGTGGGATCAGGTCCCAGGTCCTTTCATTTAAAAATGCTGGGGGTTGGGGGGGGGGGGGGGGAAGGGGGGAGAGAGAGGGGGAATAAAATATTGAATACTCCATTTGTCTCCTGATTGCATTATTTACATGCATTCATTTCATCCTCTACTCCCAAACCCCCTCTACCCTCACAGCTCCCCAAAAAGGAGAGACAGAGAGAGAGAATTATTCTACAGAATTTAAACAGGTACTTCATTGCATCAAAGCATGGCTGTCTGGAGACCAAATACTGAAAGGAGGCTTGTATAACAGAACACCAGATATTTTGTCTTTCAAAAAGAATTAAAGATGCAATAAAATAGAGTCTCAAGATTTATATATTGTACATTTTTTTTCCAGCTTACATATTGTATATGTGCAATTCATTCAGCTAAATATGCTCAGCTTTGTTCAGGACTGACTTTGTCAACAGTCATTAACTGGAAGAGTTAGTTAATAAGTATTTACATTAAAGCACTTTGCTTACGTAGTAAAGAGGGCCATATAAAAATATAATTTAGATAGTAAAACAAAACGGGTATTTATCATACTATAATATGCTTCATATACAAATCATATCTCAAATGTTTTTATTGTGTGTTATGATTGTATGGCTTTGTTCTTTGCTGTGTTTTATTCCTTTCTCTACCAACAACAATCTTTTAGTTGTAGGTAAAATCATAGCCCACTTCTTAAAGGTGTAGTTGTGAAACTACACAGTTTCTTCATTTAGCTCCCTAGGCAGTGTAAGGAAGAATAATTTTAAAGCTGTTCATTACTTTGCGTCTGTTCCTTGCTAATTCTTATTTGGGTTACAGCAACACAGAGTATTAGCTTTAGGCAGCACCTAGCAACATAATGTTTAGAACTATGGACTGAATTCCTCCTCTGTTTACAAGTGAAAAAAAAAAAAAAAAAAAGAAGAAAAAAAACACTTGCAAGTGAATTTTAAGTGTGCAGTATTTGTGCTGCTTTCTACTTCAGCCTTTTGATCAGCATATATTTTATTTGATATAAAAACAGGCCTGATAGGATTTTTATCAAATAGAGCTTTGCTATGGCTGTGTCCCTAATTTTGACCAGGTTACACCCTGTTAACCATAGAGAAGTTGTAGTCAGGTTTCTGCATCGAGATCATCCATAAATTGAACATTCTGTAATTGAATACCCATGAGCCCATAAAAAATATTGCAATTTGGGGCGTCAATTTTCTATATTGATCCTTACATGACCTACACAGAATGACTTCTTCAGTCCTTTTCAGACCCAGAAATCTCAT
This sequence comes from Anas acuta, assembly GCF_963932015.1. Classification (NCBI taxonomy): domain Eukaryota; kingdom Metazoa; phylum Chordata; class Aves; order Anseriformes; family Anatidae; genus Anas; species Anas acuta. Next base: position 45,200,803 of record NC_089017.1, on the reverse strand, counting down.
TTGTACTTAATGTGCTAAACTGTGTTAATGTGCTAAAATATGCTCTTTGGAACTAGGCTGTTTCAGAGCAGCTCCCTTAACAGAGGCTCCCAAACTTGACAGCATCAGAAAAATTTTTGTGGGAATCCCCACTGCTCCTGGGAATGGAATAGCAGCTAATTTCCCTAAAGAATAACACCCATCCCATTCATAAGATGATTGGGGAAAATGCAATGGAATTTGCTTCTTTATGCACTTATTTCTGTAAGATAGTCTTAAAAAAAAAAAAAAAAAAAAATGCACAACATTTGAACTTGTTTTGATAGGATTTGGTAATAGGAAAAGGATAATTCTGGATGATTCTGGATTCCAAAGGCTATAATTTAAACTGGTTGATGCTATCTACATAGAGTCTTCAGTGCTGTTCAATAAAATAAAATAAAAGAAATAATAATTCACATAGAGGTATTGGCATATATAAAATTGCTGACTGTGGTTTGCTTGCTGAATTTGTTTGCAGCGGAAAAACAGATAGGAATTACCAAAACTGAAGGACTGGAGCCAGAATCATTTCAAGTATAATACAATACATTTGAAGACAGAGGACCAGCCAGAGGACTGAGGCAAAAGGTAAGAAAAGGCTGGGTAAACACAGGCCTAGGATAGAAGCCCCCAGATGAAGCATAAAAGGAATCTGAAGATGGAAGACCAGGAATTTGAATCTGATGAGCAAAATGAGACATGTCCAGTCCTTGACTGGAATTCGGCTTTCCTCTCCAGGTGTTATGTTCTCTGATATTATTGCCTGAGGCTGCCTTACATGGGATTTATACAATACCTATGAATTCCATCATACTACTGTAGTAAATTAAAATTTGCCTGTCAGATAAAAGTCACCTGCTTGTTTTGTTTCTGCCTTTTACTTATACTTTCCTACTTTAAACTTTTTTTTTTTTTTTTTTTGTTTTTTTTTGTATATACTATATCTAGTCCTGTTTGATAGCTAATATGGTTTTCCACAGTGGAATTCCCCATCAGATGAGATGAAGAATATAGGATTTCCCATTTTCCACCTACGGATTTCCTGATTACCTGGTGATTCCAGATGTACAAGTAAAAGCAGAAGCTGGGAGTGTTTTATTTTGGGCATGAAGCCAGTGTGGTGTTCCAAATTTAGACAGTAACTTTTTGGCCTTGTTAGTCTCTGTTCTGTTATCATAGCTAGAGCACTGGTGGTAAGATTTGTCTATGCTGCCTAAGTATGTGCATCATAACAGTAAGATTTAAACACAGTGAGGGTTAGAATTCATGAAGGTTTTGCAGATTTTTTTTTTTCTGATTTGTCAGAAGCGATGATGGCTTAAAAATTGTTTTTCACTCATAATTAATAGTTTTGGTGGGTCACTGCCACCAAATATAAAGTAGAGAGCATTAGCAAGGAGATTATACACATGTCTGTGTTAAAAAGACAGAATTGTATGCATTTGAATGCACTCCTGTAATTAAACATAGTCTCAGTATGTTTCCAAGCAGTAGGTATGACATCCGCTTCTCCGTTTGCTGACCCATTGTGTTCAGATGAAATTTTATTGTTGCAGGGTTAATATGGGTATTTTCCATGGAAGACTTTTGCTGCTGAGAGGCACTAAGGCCACTGTATTTTTTTTGCTGAATACATGTATTGCTGGTGCACTCTGAACGATGTTATAAAATATGCCAAAAAAAAAAAATAATAATGTCTGGAAACATTTGTATTGTTAGACAAAATGCTGAATCAAATTCAGCTGTATCGAATTCTTTGTATCAAAATGCAGCATTTTGGTATAAAGAATCAATTTAATATTCCAGAACCAATTTTGCATCACTTAAAGGAACCAAGTTGTCTTCCTGTAGGAAGACAAAACTCAGATATTTGACAAAATGTGAATTATTATTTAAATTGTCTTCCTATTAAAATTGTTAATGATTTTCAGAAAGAACAAAGGTCTGTGAAATAAAAAATAGTTGTGTTAATCTCATGTATATAGCAGAATAAATGTTAGCCACAGTGAAAAGATTTAACAGCATAGTTCTTAGTATAAGACATTGCTTCTGGAAGACCTGCAAAGTCTACAGAGTTAGCCCAAAGCTTTCTTCATTGCTGGAGGTACTTTTACATGTTGTCTCAGCTGATGTTCTACAAATAATGGTGTGTGTGCTTTTCTGTCTTGACATTTGTAATGCACTCCATGGCTTACTTTTAAGGAAACTGCAATGTCTAAGTGTAAAGATAGTTCCATGTGGCACAATTCAAGCAGGAAGCTGTCCTCACCATTCTGTAGCTTAAGAACATAAAGTCTTTATGGTGAAAACCAAACCCCTAGAGGTCAGTATAATCATAGTAACATTAGCACACAGAAATCTAAATTTAAGTAACGTTAAGAATAAAATAAACCAGCAATAGAAAGGAGCAGACACTTAGATTATGAACTGTCCTTAAGTGACCTCTCTGAAGTCAGTAGTTATTTGTAGTACAAACCATTCCTGTACATTAGGACACAATGTCAAAAGGTCACCAAAGTGGATGTGAAGCTCTGAGAGCTGGTCCTCTTTGCAGCCAAGAGGAATGGGATGAATTGACCAACTTTACTTGCTGGTGCTTGCTGATGCAGTGAGTAAAGAAGTTCATGCCAGTTCATCCTTCTTACCTTGTAAGGTATGAAGGATAGTATGGAGGGAGTCAGCAGCAGATGTGAAGGCAAGCTGTCTGTAGACAGAGAAACTAACCAGAAAATAAGCTTAAAAGAAGCTGTGCTTGTCACAGTGACTTGGACAAGGTGACAAAGTTTGCTAAACATAATGGACCTGCCATCCATATTAAATGGTTGAAGCCTTTATATTAGTGACAGCTACAGAACAAACACTGTCTTATGTCTGTGTATTGCAAACACTGTCTTAAAATAAGCTTCCTCATACACTAAATGGAAACAGATCACTTGGATACTCTTTCATTCTGAAATAGTAGGGCAAAATGTATTCCTAATATTCATAACAAATGCTATAGCAAGGGTAAAGTAAGCACTGGATCCATCTAGAAGGAAACAAATTATTTCATAGTGTAAACTGAATTGTTAAGAATATTTCACTTTCTTTCTATGCTGCTTATGTCTAGGAAGTAGGTTATGATACAGCTGTGACCTAATCTTGAAAATGTTGATGGAACTAAAGCCTTCAATACATACATTCAGCAATTGTATTAAAACCCAGATGAATTCAATACCAACCAATTCACCATGACATGAAACAGCAGCTACTTTGCAAATGTCACAGGAGCTGTATCTAATTATGCAGTAGATGATTTGGACTTCTGGCTTTTATGTGGTTCACTGAGGTTCCACAACATGGTTGTTTTTGTCACCATGGGAATGTGTTATAATTTGCCAGCACGCAGAACAAAGCATGTGGCATGAACATGCTGGTGCTTTGCTATTCTTATGTTCATGCTTCACAGACTATGTAAAATCCAGATTGATCAAAAATTCCAAAAGATGTTTAAAACAGTTAATTTTAGGTATGTCCTTTACTGACAAAGTATAAAGCTAATTTGTGTAGTAGTGAACTAAGAGACAGTTAGGGAATATACAGACAGCTAGGTCTTGGTGAAATTGCTTCAACAAAACTCTCTCATGTCATTTAAGACACGGGACAGCTTGTAGAGGCCTGTCAGATATGACACCCCAAGAAAGTAAGGAACTCTAACGCCTTTTTGGATTTGCATGTGAATGCCATGTGGGAAATCCTAGGACATCTCAAATGTCACTGGATGTTTGCATTTAGGAAGCTGAATCAAGATTTTAATGTTCCTATATTCCCATAACACTGACGTTCACTGGCAGCATATGAAATAATTCATTTTTATCCCTTTTGTTGGTATGGACACAGTCTTGCTTCATTACAGTAGTTCTTTGTGTTAACTTCATCGAGTTTTCAGCGCTATGTTTGAAAACAAGGAAAATTCCAAAACAAAATTGTATAAGAGCTTAGATAACAATGGCTTCAAAAGAGAGCATTAATCAAGACCTAGCCCCTGGTGCCTGAATAACTTTCAAAAGGAGACAAACAGTGTTTGTTTAGCTTTTTTTTTTTTTTTCTCAGCTCAGACAGTCCAAACTGAACTTAAGCCTGGGGCAAAACGAGCTATTAAAAAAGAAAAAAAAAAAAGAAAAAAAAGAGAGAGAGAGAGAGAGAAAGAGAAAAGAAAAAAAAAAAGTTAAAACTGAGTTAAAAAGAAAAAAAAAAGTCTGTACTACTTATAATGCTTAAAATTAAAAAGATTTGGAATGTCCACACCAGATATCAACCCAACTTTACAACGGTGTAATAATATTGAATTCTGTGTGATTACATAGATATAGTTGAGATCAGATCCGGTCCAGTGAATGATACAGAAAAAGCCACTGAATTTACTTCACAGACAATTTTAAAATATAAACATTTAAAATAACCTAATACCCATTTCCATTGTTAGAAATATATTTGAAAGGAAACTTCTGGTATTTAGAAACTCAATGGCACCTATTGCATTTCACATTCACATGTTAATTTCTGTTTATGACATCACAGTTGTTTCAACAGCACCTCAGGAAGATGTCACTAAGAGGCAATGAACATATGAACTAGGAAATAAATGGTTAAAAGAGAAAAAAAAAAACTGATCAGACTGAAACATTATTTCATATTGTTAGATTTTTGGAGGACAAATATTATCAATGAGACTAAAAAGGCATTAATGACTCGATTAATTTCTTAATACCTATTTACTTTTTATGACACAAACTTGATTGGTATTTGTTTTCAGTAAAACATTTGTTTAAAAAGGTTATATATTTTCCTTATCTACACAAAGAGAGAGAGGTGTCGATATGTGTTCTGTGCATTCACATAGCAAATACATATATATAAGTACTGTAACAGCATGCTAATACAGAATAATTCAACAGAGCAATTCACCTTTTTTGCCAACAGAGGCCACTTTCTATATACAGACATTGATTCTATATACAAAGAGTGATTATTATTTTACATCCTCTAGCTGGGTTGCCTGGTGAAATGGAATGAAAGGGATTGGTTAAGCATTTTAATTCTTCATTCAGTATTTGAGTTATCGAAGAGTTCAGAAAATCTTTGTAAATATCTGCCGGTAAAATGGTGCTATACGTTATTGGCCAGTATACCACAGGATAAACTTGAGAATTTACATATACAAAGTAAACTACCTACCATATTTTGACAATGCAATACTCATTTTAAAAGAATCTCAAATTTTTCAATGATATTTATAAATCATAGAAAAGCCTCCCTCTCTACCAGAAACCAGCCCCATTATTTCAAATAGCTAGTATTATGTTGGTTCTAGCTTCCTTGCTATTCCTGATAATTATAATTATTATAGTACATAATTTCCATAATTATATATATATTTAATTATTATTGCTCTGTTCTATTAAGAGAGGATTTAGAGTAAATTATGCAATTGCAATGCCAGCAAAAAGTGATTTTAATAAGTCTACACACTGCAAGTTGTGCATGGATCTACCTGGCAAAAGCGGAAACCAACCTGCTCTTCATATTGCCAGCAAAAGAAATCATGCCCCAGGCATCACAGTTTGTGTCCTCATTATTTAGTCTTCTGACTTTTCCCAGGTGATTTGCTGTTTAGATAATGTAGATCATCTTAGCAGGGCTCTGCTTATGGCAGTTTAGGTATCATCTGAATTGCACAGGTAGGGAGAAAAAGCAGGTGGACAACTTCTCTGTCACATTTGCTCACTTTAGGCTTACATTGAGACCCATTTGTAACTGTACTACCACAACCAGGTTCAGAGTCCATCAATGTGTTTTACAGTTACATGAACGCAGTTTCTCATATGACACATAATTCCTGTAAAACTTCTGTGTGCATCTCTCCCATGTTTTCTCTTTATCATTTCACAAGAGGCTTGCTCTCAAGAGAAGTGAATTGATCCAAAACAAGACTGAAAATAGATGTATGAAAATCTGGTTGGTGCTTGCCTTGTTGAAGGTCAGTGATAATCATCGTGCCTGGGAGAGTAGATTCCCAGGCAGGCCATTGGGTGACATTTCTTCTGTGCACTTCTTTCCCACAGTTTGTGGAGCTGATTCAAAGCTCACAGAATCACTGGGAATATTGCAGTTATCTCCTCTGTGTCTTAGGTCAAGTCCCCCAGGTCTCAAAAGGAAACCATTTCTGACTAGTACGCTTTATTTCACTAGAACACTTGTGTCTCTTCTGCACTGGCAGAGTGGTTTTATTGACTCACACCGCATGATCGGGCAAGCATCTGATGGTGGCATTGTGCCAGGAGGACTTTCAGAAACACCTGCTGCTCCTGCCACTTCCCCGCAGCACCTGTGACCTCAGCTGTGACAAGGAGACAGCTGGGTGCCTCCTGCCATCCTTAACCCTACACTTTTTTCTGCCTTCATCCCAGCTTGTTCTTAGCTAGGAAAAGTAAAAACTGCAGTCTTCATCACTTAGCATCTGCCTTCGTTCCAGTTTTTCCTGTAATTTTCATAGTACTGCACTAGTGTCAGTAGAGTGTTGGCCACCCTTTTCTCTGTCTGTCTGTATCTACACTGTGTGGTAAATCTGACAGGATCCACAGGCACTTTTCTCTCCCTCTTTTTGGCACTGATGGAGTTTTTTCATCAGAAATTGGAGAATTACAGAGAAAAAAAATGAGGATTTTTTATGTCATTTTATTGTTGCCATGTAAGCTGGAGGGAGAAAAATGAAATATCAAGATGGAAAGTAATCAAGACAGAAAAATAAAATGCCCATTTAGCCAGAAATATAGATGAGTTTAATGGAGGTACGTGTATGTGTTGTTAGGTTGCACTAACATCTTCTTCTTCAGAAACAGAAGATTGAACTCTCCCTTGCACACACATAAAATGATCAGTTTGAATTATACTTATTTAGTTATAACATTATTGTAGCAGTGATGCTGTAAAAATATGAGGCACAGAAATAATTCTGGGTAAAGGTAGTATCTTCTGTTAGAGCAGCCAGTTAGTAAGTTAGAAAAAATAGACTTTCAGGCATATGATCCTTTCTTTGTATTTCAAACTGAAGTACTTGAGTTCTTTGTTCTGTGTGGTACTGAAGAACTGCACTTTCTGTGACAAATACAGTCTCTGAATTTTAGATTGAATTCATTTACTATTTACCCTTCCTCTGATGTTTAATTTCAATTCAATGGCTGTTTCTGAAAGACTAAATAGGTTTTGTTTGTTTTGGTTTGTTTGTTTGTTGACATTTTAAACCTTTTTTTTTTTTTTACTTTTTTTTTCTTACATTTTACTTACTTTTTTTTTTTTTTTCCCTTAAAGAGAGAGTTTATTTTATTATGCATTTAAATTAGTACCACCATAAGTGGCATTATATTCAGTAGAAGATGCTGAGTTCAATTTCTGTTTGCTGAATTTCTTCCTAGGAATTTTACAGAGTAGAGTAGTGTTAGAAATGGTTTGTGCATGGTGTTTTTAAATGAGTTCAGGGAGAAAATTCCCATCTCCTTATTTTTAATATCTTATGTAGATGTTTATCTGGTCAGAAAATGCAGGCTTTGGGAGAGGGCAGACTGTTCAGCTCAGAATTGTGGGATGTTTAGATAGACTAATAATATGGACAAGGGTAATGGGTCGGTCAGCCCCAGAACTAGGTTGCTGGGCAGTGCTGTGACTTTTTTCCGTCAGTTTTACTTTGTTGAGATAATATGTTTTATCTTATACCTGTTTTGAGGCGGAAATTCTTTGCAATGGCTCAAAATCTCAAGACTAGTAGCTGTGTTGTATGAATGATTTTTATCCACTTAGCTGCAGCTGAACTAGAAGAGTGGACGGCTCAGGGTACATGAGGTACACAAGAAGATTCTTGAATTTGCTGTTCCTTGAATTCTCGTAGAGTAGAAGAAATGTTAGAGCTTTGCTTTTTTTTAAAGGAAACTTAATGGCTTGTTCTTGTTTTTCCACATTTTGAAGGAAGTCTCCCAAAGGAAAGGCGTGGGTTGTATCAACTGGGAGGAGAACATCAAACTCCATCTGCCCCAGCTGTGATAACCGTCTTGCAGCCACTCATGGCAAAGAATAAGAGTTAGGGACTAAAACCTCAGGGAATGTATTTGAAATGCTGCCAGTTTCACCAGTTGCCTCCTACTCCTAAATTAAGCTGCAATCTTTCAGCCAAGGAGTTGGATAGTTTGGAAGCACAGTAAAATGTGAGCTGGAAAAGAGGTGTTATCATGGTAAGAAATAGATTAATCTACATTAGATGGATTGTTTTGAACAGAGAAGCAATTCTTTTTGATGGTGATGCTTTTAGGAACAGGGGACTAATGACAGCTTTTGAGTCATCTCATCCAGTCCTCCAAAAGAGTAATTGTCAAACCCTGAAGAAAGGTAAAGCTCTGAACCCCAGTATTTGGGTATTGGTTCCCAACAAAGGGAGAGGTGTGAAGTATGGAAGAGAGTTCACTTGAATTGGAAAGACAATTGTGACTGCTAAGGACAGAAGACCCAAGCCTACTTCTTTCAAGAATTTATTTACTTTGGGTGGAAAAAAAAATAAAAATAAAAAAGAAATCCACCTCTTTGTATTTACTAAGGTAATCATGCTTCAGAGCCCCAGAATATATATAAGTGCCTATTACTCCAGGCTCTGGGGAAGTAATGTGGAGACTTAAGATAAAAAGTTTGAAGAACTTCAAAATTATGAAAGTCTTTGCCGTATCTGTTTTCTGATGATGAAATGGAACTAGAATGTAGCTGTCTCATAAAAGTCTGAAGTCCGCACTTCGGGTAGGCACTGAAGGTATTTGGAGCCTTTGTCAACCCCTATCCAAAAGTGTGAGAGCTGAGTTAGAAACCTGACAAAGTCATAAGTTTATAAGATTTTCAGTATTTCATGTGTTCTGTTGAAACAGAAAAGAAATTGGTGCTTATTTGTTTGCTTGTTATTCACACTTGGTCCCCTATTTCAAAAGAGAATAGGAAATGAAGTTTGTTTATCTTTCTTTTCTGTAAGTTTTTAATTAGTCATATCCTTTGAACTTGTTCAGGTTGGCAAAATGATCTGCTAATTTGCAAATTAAGTTCAAAAGTACAAAATATTCTGATAAGTATAAATATAGAATTAGAAAAAGGTTCATCTTCATGAAATTGAATCTGAGCTGTCTTAGAAAAGAGAAAAATAATAATGATTGCTTTTATTGACATTCATTTAAATTGTTATAACATAAAATGTTACGAGGTAATGAAGTGTTTGTCTGAAAAGGAAGAGAAAAGGAGATAATCCTAGTATGAAATTGCCAAAGATGAAATTAATAGAAATCCTTGATTCTCTTTATCAGCTAAGCAGAGAATTATTAATTTTTCTGCTAAGACATTTTAGATTCAAAAGTGCCTGAACATTTTCACTGATTTTATTGGAAGAACTGCAGGATTTTTTGTTATTTAGTTATTTAGGTATCTCCTTGCCCACTTTGGTGTCAGGTTTAGCACCCAGCAGCACTTTTAACCAGAATTGTCCTGTTTTCTGCAGGAGCTATGGTGCATCCATTTCACCTCCCACCACCTCTCTGCATAGCCATCACTGAATACAAGTACCACAGGTATGCCACCATTGTGAAATAGTGGCAGTTATTTAGTGAACTGAGACACAGCATAAAGCCAGCAATGGAAAATGTACTCACTTGGTCTCCAGTCTGGCTCTGCAGATGTTGCAATGGTACACTATGCTGTTTTAAGTTGTGAACAGCAACTACGAGTCCCTATTGTAAAGGACAGAACGCAATTATATTCCTCATGGAAATTATTTTACAGAGATTACTGTTTTTATATGTTTTTAAACATGGAAGGACCCAGTTTTCTCTAAAGGACTTATGACAAATACAATGGACTACATTTAGCTCAGAGGTGTGTTTTAGTACTGTCGGAGACCTAAATGTTTTCTGATGTTCCTGAAGTAACCAATGATAATAAATGGCTGTTCATTGTATAATAAGAATATGATAATGAAGATAGAAGGAAATAAAACTTTATCAGAACTTCAGAATTCAGAGAATCTTTCATAAAATGCTGTAAATGTAATTAATTATATCTAAGAGTTTAATTGCTGCAGGTGAAGACATGACTGCACTCGCTATTGTGAAGAATGGATGGTAGTTTGGGGTGTTATTTTTAACTTTTTCTTCTATTCACAAAAAAAAAAAAAAAAAAGTAGCCATGATTTGAGGTATGACACAGAGATTGATAATGTTTTAATTGATTATGCCAACCATAGTTTGAAGTACTGCAATTTAAGTACGTCATATCTGGAGACTTACGTTGGGATACAAGTTAAATTTGTACAGATAGATGGGAAGAAAGAATAGAAAGGTAGTGTAATGCTTTTAAGCCAGAACAAGTTGTAACGGAAGTAGGTGAAGTTGCACCTGTTTATGACAATGTGGTTCTTAGCCTGTGATAACAGTACTAGATTATAATGCAAAACGTGATAGAATCATGCATATTTACCTTTGGTATTTGATAAATGCCAAGAACAATTCACAAACAAATCCTACATGATTGCTAGACACACTCAACCCAAATGATTTCTTTTATTGCATGAAAAAAATCAAGTTTAATTTTTTTAAAAAGTGATTAAGAGAAAATTTGTCATCTAAATACACAGAAAGAATTGTCTATCAAAGTGTCGCTAATTCATCTGCAATAGACTTAAGTAGACATTGAAACCAGTATGTGGATTGTATTGTTTCTTTTTATTTCATTTCAATAAAACAAGCATTTAACTAAAGAAGCCTGAATGTAGGCCTTTATTTTGGTTGTGTAAGCAGTATAGTTTGTTTTGTGGGTAGTAATTAAGCAATATAAACCCTGAAACCTTATATCACAAGTCCTGGGCTCATCATAGCGTATAGGACCAACTTGAGGAAGCTGTGAAGTGCACATACTAAAGGTAGGGTTTGGTGAAATACTGGAACAGGCTTCCTAGAGAGGTGGTTGATGCCTGTTGGTGTTCAGAAGGCATTTGGGTAGTCCCCTCAATAACATGCTTTAACTTTTAGTTAGCCTGATGTGAAGTGATCAGGCGGTTAGACTTGATCTTTGAAGGTCCTTTCCAACTGAACTTTTCTATTTTAAATTACCCATGTTGTAAATTTTCAGTTTATACTTGAAGTTCAGAACTTTGAGTTGGCAATAGCTATCAGTGACTAGTTAACAATTTTGAGACATTGACCATGGAGAGAAAGGGTTAAAATGTGTTCTCCTGTATGACAAAGACTGATGATGCCTTATCCAATCCAAATATAGGGGAGGTGTGAGTAAAGAGGTTAGAAAGAGAAATGCTGGTGTGGTTTGAGCAAGCCTGAGACAAGAGCCCTGAGGGCATTCAGGTTGGGGCAAACGTTTACTGTTTTTTGAACAAAGACAAGCACCAGTAAGAAGTAAAGTGTTGACTGTAAGACAGTCACTAGGGATGTGACTCATGAAGATAAGTGCCTATTTCCCATTGACTTCAGTGGCATTAAAATGGGTGCTTAGATGTTTTCTTTAATAGTGGTAATTTTCTGAAGCAGGGGCTTTGCTTCCTATACTTTAGAAACAAATGGGGAAGAAGTTAATAAATATAATTTTGATGGAAAATATTTTTTTACAAGAAAACAAAAAGGCAGATTGCCCTTAATAGCTAATTTATTAATATTTGCTCCAGGAATTCTGTGTTGTATTTTTGCATGTTTGTTTGATTAAGGTTACCTTGGCCTTGAGAAGCAGTGCCTTTTGGTAGAGTCATAATTCCAGTAAACTCATAAACTGCAATGAAATATAAAGTCTGACCAGTTTGTTTCTACCAAATAGTCACAATGGCACTCAACAGAAATGTTTATAATGCAGGAGAAATGCCATTGAAACAAATATTTAATTAAGCTTATGCTTTAACAGAAAAAAGCATCAGAAACAGAAAAGCATCTTGACTGAGAAAAGCATCTTTTTGTGGAATATTTCTTTTAGTTAATTGGTCAAAAATCTTCAGATGAGCCTGACTACTTTAGAATGTGATAAAGAAATGCTGTTTGCTGCTGTGGAAGAGTTAATAAACTCTTAGTATGTCTCATAAATTTTCTTGAAGGTCCTGCAGATACATACTATCTGAGGTGTCCAGCTCAAGACTGGACATAGGAAAAATAACAGTCTTATCAGTAAAAATATTTATTCTTAAGGTAACAGTTCTCTAAAAAGGCAGAGATTTAACTAATGACTATTTGTCCAACCACCCCTGGGAACTGCTTTTTATATGTGAATGAAGAAATCAGACGGCAGCAGATGAGAGTAAGAAATACACATTTTCTTAGTAGGTACCTGGAAACAGTATTTTTAGATATTATGACCAAAAGTGTGCAAACAGCACAGCTGATGATGCTAAAATGAAACTCCTCATACAGCTGATAAGGTGTGGTTTTTGTTTATTTGCTTTTAATCAAGCCTTATATTAACAAATTACATTTTAAAACTGGAGTATTTTTATGCTACTATTCAGGTGAACAAAAAAAAAAAAAAAAACAAACCAAAAAACTACACTAGTCTAAGCAACCAGGCTAGAATTTCATGTTGGTTATAGACAAATTGCTCATAAGGAGCTGAGTTACAAAAATAGATGGTGATAATAGTATTTTTTCTTCAGATTTGTTGCAAATGGAAAAGTAGAGCCTAACAATCTATCATTAAGGTCATTAAACAATGCTTGCTTTCTTTCAGTAGGGAAGAGGAGACTTAAAAAAAGCCAAATACAAGGAGTTAAAATTAATTTTTTGTTATGCATATATTTTTATGTAAGTAAAAAATATTCTTTACTCTAATAACACATGAATCAGCCATTTCTGAAATGTTGATATTTAAATGGAAAAAAAATATCTTATTTTGAAGAGAGGGCACTTGAAGTATTTACTAGTTTTCCCTGGAAATACAGTAAAATATGTACTGATGCCTTTGCCATGCCAAGGCAGTAGCAAATAGGGATAGGTGAGAAGATATCAAAATTTGGGGTGAAATTGAATAAGTTTGTGGCTGACCTGTTAAAGAATAACAAAATTGATTCGCTTTGGGTGTCCCATAAATTTATCAAGGAAAATGAAGTACCATTTAGTGAAACTACTTGTTAAAGTGTTTTTAAATGACAGGCAGAAATAATTAGACTTTGCTTTGCATCAGAACCTTGATGTCCCAGATTGGCACAAGAACCTATTCATATGGAAGAACAATTAGTAATTTTCAAATAATACTTTAATCCAAGAAAAAGAGAGAGTGGGATGAGAAGTTTTAATCTCCAGTGGTTTACAGAACACATCATAGAGGGAAATGATGAAAAAACCTATGTCCTTAGATTTGGATCTTGGTAGGTATGATGTGAAGATTTAAAAACAAAAAGTGAGAAAACAATCAAAACCCTTTCTACCTTTCCTTAAACAGAATTTATGAAGTCATCTTTTATCTGTTTTCATAGATGAATCCTGTTAGACTTCAACCTCCAGCAACTTAACTCCTGAACTTGTGAAAATCTATACTTACTCGTATTTGGCCACAAGTGCTGCACTTTCTGTCTCAGGTGCATGACACATGGTTAAGCTATCACACTTCATTCATAGTGTAACTTTGGTGTATTTGAAAACCCTTTATCTGAGAAAGAAAAGGTGATAAGATAAAATACCTTTTGCTGAGGTCTTGTATTCCAGGTCTTGGCCAATACAGCCTGTAGTATTCGTACAGTAATCCTTTCCCTTGGGTTTAATTTTCTAAAGCAAAGGTTTTAAACAAAAATTGAACAGTATTTAGGATACTGACATGATTTGAAGCACACAACACCTGTTCATTAAATTTCAGTAAGGCATGGGGTATGTTGGTGCAGTTTTTTAGTGAAGTTCTCTCTATATGTATTGTTCCAGAAAGTACTAACTTTAAAAGGAAAATAGTTTCAGAATAAAAGTGTTCTTACTGTTCCGGTTGTTTTTCCAAATGCCTAAAACTTACTGTGACAAAGTTGCCCTTGCCACAGGGATGGGCTGTCCATTCTGTGGACTACAGGCCTCTTGTTTTTCTTAAAAGCAGTGGAAATTATACCTACAATTTTACTTTAGGAATGGCTTTTCACACCACTCAGACTTTTTAATTGCAATGTACGCTGTGCAACTGTGATTACAAAGGACACTCTTAAGGAATTATTCTTATTTCTAGCTTGGTAACCACTACACCCTCAGATATATGCTTTATATATATGTTTATAAAACATATAGGTGTATATACACCTAAACATACATGATTACATTAATGTAAAGAATATGCTTATATGAGATCATTGATTTTATATTATATTTCATATTTACATTCTATTGTTATATATAATATGTGTATTTGAAAATTACACCAACACACACGTATACACATGTAATATTTCAAATGGAAGAACTTAATCTGGTTGCCTTTATTCAAATAAAACTTGTTTCATTCTATGTGGAGTTATTTTTTTCCCTTGAAAAAGGGGTGCAGAATTTCTGAGTTGCATAGTTAATACATATTTGCTAAATGTGAATGTTATGTGCAAGACAGAATGCTTGTATCCATATTCCTACTATTCATGGTGCTACTGAATCACAAAATGCAGCAAACACAGAGTACTAACACTAACTGGAGACATGGAGTTCTGGAGAGTGTTTATTTCAGAAATTCTTATATACATGTAGTCCAGAGGTCTAGGAATGGAATGGAAAGACTGCCTCGAAGAGATTGTGCAACATTGTGGAACCTGATATTCGTTTGTTACTGCTTCAGCTTTACCTCCAGTTCCCCCTTCTGCAGATCTCAAAGACTGACATGGGTAAAGACACAGTCTGTATGATGATGCAATCACAGTGCTGTTTGAAAAACTTCCACAAAATTTGTAACTGTTTTTCCCATCCCCATTGGCAGCCTTGAGGGAACCAAGCCCACTAATGGGCATGACCTTCCTCCATTCCAAGAAACTGCTATCCCTTCTTTATTGCGGAGAATTTGGCGACTGATTGAAAATTTTCCGATTTCATGTTTTTACAGGCTGACTAACTTCTAAGTGACTGACTTCACTTTGTTATTTGAAAACAATGTATTATTCATAATGATGCTTTCAAAACAGCTTTGTTCTGCATTTATGTGGTTAAGTCTATACAGCTGTGAACAGTCATTTGGCTTCAAAATAGTCTAGCTTTAGGTGACAGTTTACGGGGGTTTATTAATGCAGTTTAAGGAAAATTTTTATTAAGATAATCTCTATAAACAGCTAGTCTGTGTATTACACAGGGTATTCTTTCTCCTGCAGTATGGTGTTTTGTTCTTTCTTCGTACCAGGTGCTGTAAACTGAATAGAGTACTTACATGTGCTACAAATACAAAACAATCATCAAAAAAAACAAAACAAAAAAAAAAAAAACACTTGCCTTTCTTTATTATTGTCTTCTTCCCTTGCCAGTCTATCTTCATTTAAATACATATAAGATCTAATTACAGTCTTCCACTATGAGCTCTCTAGAATGGATGGTCTGTAGTGCTTCTTTATGTCATGTTGGTGCAATGTGACAGTAATTCATGACTGAAAGTTCTTGGTTTAACCATACACCAGAATTCAAGGTTGTGTGTGTGTGTTTGTTTGTTTAACAATTGCGGGAAGGCTAAGCCAACATCCCACTAATTTAAACTAATAACATGAAGGAAAAATAAAATGTCTGAGCTCCAGGAGGAATGTTGTTACACTTTTACTAAAAGAAGGCATAATTATATATGCAGAAGGCTACTAGTAATCAGCACATTGTGTTATAGTCAAATGCTTTCATCCAAAGTAAGAGAGATCCTTTAAAGGCTAAAATCACTTAATAATAATAATTAATCTCCTATCCTAGTGAAAATTTTATTATTTGATAAATGTCTGATTACAATTATGATATGCATGAAAAACATTTTAAACATTAACAATGTTAAGAAGGCAGAGAATGCATTCCAATCCCGTATCTCCACTTCCCCTCTCTCCTCCTAATTCCTTGCTAAGACTGAACTATTTATACTGAGTTTTCATTAAACTGATGTTATAAGATTTTCTGTGAAAAAATACCCTTGTCTTAAGCATTTTAACTTCAGCTATATTGCTGCTTTGAAAAGAGACAATTCCCATTTAATTGGACCAATATTACATAAATCATATGGTTATTTTTTAACAGTAATTTTCATTTTTCATGACTGGTTGAAAATATTCTGTGAATTTGTCATTGCTTTTCAGTGGAAAACTGTGTCTCCAGTTGAATATTCAGTATTTGTTTTTGAAAGTTTCTGCTGCCTGTGAAAATATCCCAATATCAAGTTGGAAAAGTCAACGTAGTAAAATGCTTGCCTAGTGCCTGAGTTTCAGTGGCCCATGCTGACTTCTCTGTGAGTCAGGTTTTACAGCCTGACTTAACTGTTCATAATACCTGCTGGCCTTGTTACCACCGGAATATTTCCCCCAGAACAAACACTGCTGTGAAGATTCATATATAAAACACAAGATACCATTAGGATAAATTTGGGAGTGCTCAACCTCTGAACTAAAAATGTTGTGTACAATACCAAAAGAGTTCCAAACTGAAAAATATTTCTTTGGAGTTTTCTACCTCAAACTGTGGCTTTTCACTCGGGAGAAACAGGAAAGGAGAGACAGAAACCCTCGCATTTGATTTTCAGCAGAACTGCTGACCCAAGGCAGTTTTGAGAGGATAAGCAGAAGTCTCTTACTTTTGGTTCATCACCTCCAGAACAGTCTGATAAAATCCTGCTTGCTGCATTCTGCAGCCATCAGTGCAAATGTTAGTTCTGCATTTTTGGGAGAACATGCCAATCCCTGTTCCACTGTTTAGCCTGCTGGAAGGGAAATATTTACCTGTCTTCTCAAGGTTAAAACAGAGTGAACAATGAACAGATGAATGGGACTGGAGATACTACTAACAAAATAGATTCATAAGTTGAACCTTTGTGAGATGGATTAAAGAGAAATAAATAATGTGCACAGAAATCCCAGAACTACTTTTTCAGAGCCACTTTTTGAAGGAGAACGCAGTAGTGAACTCTATACCAAGTCATATCCTATGCTTCCATGACTAAGAGTTAATCATGACATGAAAGTTGTTCATGTCTTTAAACTGTGTACATAGATGTGTGTGATTTGAAGACTCATGTATGGTTTCTGCCCTTCTAATTCTAATAAATGTGTAGAAGGAGCCAAGAACTCTGCCTGTGGTCTTTGCATTTTCTGCTTCTAGGATCTTCACAAGGTGTAGGATCTTTTCAGCTCTGCTGGTGGGGAATTGTTCCCTATTCCATGGCCAAATAAAGGAAACTGTGATATCATGTCTCCTTTCCTCCTACATGTTAGTAAAGCCATTCAGTCAGCTATAGACAGGCTGTCCTCATAGTCTCAGGCATGATTCAGGCTACATCATGCAGTGAGCTGTGTGAATAAAAGAGCAGTTCTTGCCTACAAGATCTAATTGATTCAGATTGCTCATTCTTGATTAGTTTAGCTCTGCTCTGCTTTCACCATCGTCTGGATTTGTAATTTATATCAGCTGACTCAAACAAACATTGCAGTTGTACTCCCCTCCACACACACACAAACCTGAAAATTTGGAGTGAAAATGTAGAGGAAGCTCAGCTACTAGCACAGAATTAGATTTCAGTTAGGCATTCACATTTAGAATGTGATGGCTTTCTTCAGCATTTTAGAGAGATTCATCACCATTGCTGATGGACCCGGTATAGTCAGTTTCCAAAGTGCAGAGTAATGATTGCACTGGAAAAAAAAAAATCATAAGACAATTAATTATAATAAGGTTTATGATTTTCACAGTATTGTCTACCTGTGTATATTTGTCAGTATTCTTTTCTGTGTATTTTCAACTGGAAAGTCTCATGAAATGGGAGACAAAAGGTTCTGGTAAAGTACTACCTCTTGCTCTGTGTGCAACAATTTTATCTTATGATTATGCTTCATAAGCAATGTGAGTAAAGTATCAGATTTCTCTACAGCTCTGTCTGGACCACACTGATAATGATCTCTTCTTGAGAAGATAACCCTTGCAAGGCAGCTGCTATCCTTTACTGTGAAATTTGCCATATATTCTCCAACTACTCGATACATCCACTGTGTAATTAATAATCTTTGATATCTGGCTATAAATCTTGCATGTTGGACCTATACTCTTCGTAACATCTTTCTTTGTTTTAATATACCTTGGGCAGTATTAGCTAAAAATCTTAGTGTTTGTTTTTGGTTTTGTTTTTTAATAGTTTCTGCTGTAATTTGTCTTGATTTGTCTTAGAAAATACTTAAAATATATTACTTCCTTTTCATTAATATTTTAGGG
This sequence comes from Anas acuta, assembly GCF_963932015.1. Lineage (NCBI taxonomy): Eukaryota > Metazoa > Chordata > Aves > Anseriformes > Anatidae > Anas > Anas acuta. Next base: position 45,182,348 of record NC_089017.1, on the reverse strand, counting down.
GGAAAAAAATCTATGTACTTCTTTTCTGTTTTACCTGCTTCATAATACAGTTTACCTGCTTGATACTACTTGTCTGTCAGAAGAGAATACACTTGATTTGCCTTTGGAACTTGCTTCTATTTCCAGTCACTCCCTTATACACCTAAATAAGACAATTACTTTTTATCATTATATTTTCCTCTTTCATACTACTCTTGATGGCTCGTAGCCCAGCCAGTTTTCCTTTGCAGTGGCTTCTCTTCTATCAACAAAATGCACATACAATGAAAGTCCACTGCAGCTGCTGATCTTCACAACCTGTCCTATAGGTAGTTATCAGACAGCAGCAAACAGTTGCTACTGAGGGGTTAAAATCAGCAGGATTAAAACTGAGGGGTTAAAAACTATCATTTCACTCAAGTCCCAGTGCTCTGGGGTTAAATGCCATATGAAAATGTTAGCTTTCCTCTGATGTATGTATCTAGCCATCACAGTTATGAAGAAAAATTTTGAAACACAAGTTATTGTAGAAACATAGAGGTCAGACATCAAATATAGAGATTACAATTTCCTGTAATACCTTGACTTTTTGAGAACTCTGGATTTTTTTAAGGTAACAGGTAAGGTACTTTGGTACTTTAAGGTAAGGTACTGTGCCCTTCACCGAAGTTTCTGGAGGTCAGTCAGGAACCCTACATGACAAAGGACTATCTGTGGCTGTAACTGCCACTGGTGCCTGTTGACTTCAAAGAAAAAAATATCAAGGTATGTAAATAAATCATAGGAGCCACAGGTTTAGATTAAAAAAAAAAAAAAAAAAAAGGAAAAAAGAGAACAAAACAAAACAAAAAGTCGTGCTGTTATGAGTGACATGGCCCTTTCACACTTCATCATCCTGAATGCTTGGTTAAAAGAGCAGCTGGCCCTCAGAAACATGTCATATACTTTACTTCCCTTGTTCTCTATTAATGAAAATATTTAGATAAAAAGGGATCCTTGTTTCCCAACAGTTCATCCGCCTCTCCTGTTTATTCTCTACCTGGTGTTACAGTCCTCCTTGGCAGAGTAATAATTTCCAGAGCAGTCCTGCTGTAATGTCACAAACAGAGGATTAGGATTTCAGATTTTTAATAAGTAGAAAAAGAGATGAATACTTAAACAAAGACTCTGTCTTCAAGTAAATATCCTTAGTAATGCACCATGAGGAAAGAAAAATAGTATGGCTTTTTCAAACTTTTCCACACACTCCCAGATGAACTTCAGGAATGCCATTGTCTTTTGTCTTTATCCTTCATTAAAAAACTGGTTCTGTGTTTCTGGGCAGAAGAAAGCCCTTGGCAAAATTTCAGACTTCACTGAATTAGATTTTAATGACCTTTTTGTAATGCTGAATGGCAAAATCCCACCTTAATTACAGGGTGGGATTCCTGAAATAGTGCAGAGAGAATTCCCCTCAGATGGACATGGATCAAGGGGAATATGGTGTGGACTAGGGAGAGCAAGGCAATGTTGGTGCTCAGAATGCTTCAGGCTTGGGTCTGTGAAAAAATGTGGTTCTAAGGAGGTCATTGATTACACTATCATCCAAGGTTACTCTGACTTGCATTACCTATCACATATTTCTCTAAAGTAGGAGTTTTAGTCAAATTGGGTGGGTTAGTCAAGCACATAAATAATTGAGCTTGTACAATTTTAATTAAAAGTACCATGAAGCAATTAGAGTTTGATACCATGAATACAAACCTCTAGGTATAGCTTACATAGCTCTGATGCAGGTTAAAATGATCTCTGAAGGACAGATTGTGCCATCAATATTCCCATGGGGTACTTGTTTATTCTCCATCTAGTCCCTTTGAAACAGAGAGTGTTTAGAACAGCAAAATCTGCTCTACGTAGCTACTAGCAACTGGCTGTGTGGCAGGTAAGAACCCTCTGAAAAAAATAGAGAATGCTTCCATGTTTTCTCATGTCTGTTTTACAGCTAAAATAAGGCTCTAAGTGAGATGTATTTTACCTATTGCCAAAACAGTATTTCAGTGCTAGCTATCCAAGATATGGCATTTCACACAACTTCATAGATAGGAAGACCATAATATTCTGGTACAGTTATAGCCCTGGGACAATCTGCTCTTGTTCCTGATTGAAGGTACAGCTTGCCTGAGACACAAGCATACTGTTATAAGCTAAGTTTTTATACCTTCAAAGAATAATGTGCTGCTTTCCATGGGACATCAACAATAACATGTTCCATTGCACTCTTATGGAGACTGTAATAACAGATTATTTTTTTTAGCTTTAGTTAAAAGAAACAGTGCACTGTTAAAAAAAAAAAAAAAAAAGCCTGTTATTTTACATACCATACTTGATTTTCCAAGAGTGATAATGTCTTACATGAAATGCATCTCACCAAAGCATAGAATGGCTTACTCCATACATATATTTCAGTTGTTGTGAGATTTATTCCTCTCTAATGTACATAAAAGTAAAAGAAATCTACCAAGGATCTGCTGTGAGAGAAAACCAGGCCCTTGGTGCTCAGCACCTTGCTATGAATGTGCAGTCTCTATGTATATATATACATATTTATACTGAACTCTATACCAGTTCAGTAGCCAGAGCAAGGTGTAAGGTCAATCCACTCTGATGGTATAACTAACCCCCACAGCTCTAGACAGCCTTGTGTTAGAAGCAAACTAGAAGCATGTGGTGTTGAAGTTATGTTGCTCATTGCAAAAAGCTTCCAAGAACTCCCTCATGTATCCCTCTGTATCACTGGGCCAAGTTGTCTGCCTATCTGTGTGGCTTCTTTCTTAATTCCGTTTCAGAATACAAGAAGTACTCACCTGATAACCTATCTGCTGCTGAGTCCTAGTTTTCTGAAAACAAACCACACAAACAGAAAGTGGACTGGATAAAGAGTCTGCTACCATCTAGCTCAATCAGGTTTTCAGGACTGTATTTGCATTTCAAGTATGCGTTAATATTATGTGGACAAATTAGTAATACTGTGATGTGTTTATGTATGCATGCCTGTAGCAAGTTATTGTGTAATTTGGCCATACCGTGGATTCATCTGCATATACAATTGCTACAATTATATATGCAAATTACATATATATTCATGTGCATGTGGGATAACTGTAAGTACAAAATTTTGACTATTTAGCCTTTATTTTACATGATTTATTATCAGGTTCACTTATCCACCCAATTTGCATGTCTTCTTTCTGGGTAAGAGCTATCATAACCTACAAATTACTTTATTCTTATCTGCACTAGAAGATAGGTTTGCTGTCATTTGCACATCTTTCTCTACACACTGAGTTGTCTGATATGGTAATGTCAAAACACTCACACCTTCTCTTCATTATGCTTTCTATTCCCAACAGTTTAGAGTGCAAAGCCCTCCATAGCTGAGATATTCCCTCTTAACTGTTTTGCTATGGCTGCATGATCCAATTGAATAAGCATTTCTGTAGCTTTTGGGGGCAGTTTTCTGGTTGACATTGCACTCTGTGTTGCTGTGGGTGAATTAACAAATGGTTAACAGTACTGGTTGAAAGTGTTAGGCCATTTTTCCCTACTCTGTGATAATCACAGTTTTGTAGATATATGTAAAGATAACCAGGGAAGAAAAAAAAAATGCCACTGGAGGCATGTGGGGACTTGTAGTTTCTTTTGTTTGTTTCTTTGTTTTGATTTTAATTTTCTTTTGTGAGAAACTAATTTCTCATTATAAAAGATATGGTGTCATAGGGAAGGAGAGAAGGGTAAAAATGATAGTGGAAGTGAATATTGAAGTCACAAAAAATTGTTTTCTGTGCTGTGTCAGAGGAGAAGAATCTGCTACTTGTAGAACGATTTCATTGTGACAAGTGGTGGTGGGATGCAGCTGCTGTGGCCTTAGGCTGGTGGGGGAAACCATTGTTGGTGATTTGCGTGCCACCGTAATTCCCATTTCCCTTACCATCTCCTCCCTGTTCCTATGGTATATAAATCAGCAGTTTTACTACTTAAATTTTCTGCTCAGGGAGCAGGAAAAGACCAAAGCAGGATGAAATAGGGAGAACAAGCTCAGCAGAAAGGGGAAAGCTGTTGAGGTATTTAAGAAACAAAATATGCAGCAGTAACCTTAACCTACTACTCCCTGAGGGTCTTCAATTGAAGGAAATTCAGTAAAGAATGTAGAAATTTTTGTTCACATCAACCAAATTATCAGAGAGAAGTGGAACACTCGTGTCAAGTCCCCAGCCTTTCAGAATGAGACTTGGGAAACAGGATATGGGATTCACCATGCTGAGCAGGGTGAAACACTGTATTTATTTAGACAACACAAAAAATAACAGCAGAATAAATTTCTCATAGTGCTGAGGATCTCTAAGGATTTAAAACAAGGATCGTCTTTCTGCAATAACACACCTGCAGGTGCAGGTGGAGAGGTCCTTCAGTAGGAGCCACAGAGTAGATTTTTCTCAACTACGGGCAACACAAGGGCATATGTTTAAAAGTCAGATGGTTTTCCACATGGTTTAGGATAGCCCAAGTTTGGATTAGCCTGCTATCATGAGTTTGATCTGTTTGATCCTGAAAATTTAGGCATGAAAATATATATACATAGAGCTTGTGGAAAACATACATGTATTTATCTGTAGACAGTCCTCTGAGCATACTTGCTAAAATTAAGAAATTAAATCAATGCTAAAATTGGTAAATCTTTTACTGAGTACTTCAGAAGCTTGAGTTACACTTTCAATTAATTTGATTATTTTGATGACTATTTAATTAACAAACCAATCTAAATAATGTCAAATGCTTTGTAGTCACCTCCAAGATCACTGAGTCCAACCTCTGACCTAACACTAACCAGTCCTTCAGTAAACCATATCATCTAAACGTCTTTTAAAGACCTCTAGGAATGGTGTCTCAACCACTTCCCATGACAGCCCATTCCAATGCCTAACAGCCCTTTCAGTAAAGAAGTTTTTCCTAATATCCAACCTAAACCTCCCCTGGCGCAACTTTAGCCCATTCCCCCTCGTCCTGTCACCAGACACGTGGGAGAACAGACCAACCCCCAGCTCGCTACAGCCTCCTTTAAGGTATCTGTAGAGAGCAATAAGGTCGCCCCTGGGCCTCCTTTTCTCCAGGCTGAACAACCCCAGCTCCCTCAGCTGCTCCTCATAGGACTTGTTCTCCAGAGCCCTCACCAGCTTCGGTGCCCTTCTCTGGACTCGCTCAAGCACCTCCATGTCCTTCTTGTAGCGAGGGGCCCAAAACTGAACACAGTACTCGACGTGCGGCCTCACCAGAGCCGAGTACAGGGGGACGATCACCTCCCTAGCCCTGCTGGTCACGCTGTTTCTGATACAAGCCAGGATGCCGTTGGCCTTCTTGGCCACCTGAGCACACTGCTGGCTCATATTCAGCTGACTATCCACCATCACTCCCAGGTCCTTCTCCGCCAGGCAGCTCTCCAACCACTCATCTCCCAGCCTGTAGCTCTGCTTGGGGTTATTGTGCCCCAGGTGCAGGACCCAGCACTTGGCCTTGTCAAACTTCATGCAGTTGACCTCAGCCCATCGGTGCAGCCTATCCAAATCCTCCTGCAGAGCCTTCCTACCCTTGAGCAGATCAACACACGCACCTAACTTGGTGTCATCTGCAAACTTATTGAGGGTGCACTCGATCCCCTCATCCAGATCATCGATAAAGATATTAAAGAGAACTGGCCCCAGTACTGAGCCCTGGGGGACACCACTAGTGACTGGCCTCCAGCTGGATTTGACTCCATTCACCACAACTCTTTGGGCCCGGCTATCCAGCCAGTTTTTAACCCAATGAAGCATATGCCAGTCCAAGCCTTGTATATTATAAATATACAAATTCAGCAGCTGAGACAAAATAAGACACATATAGTTCCAAATCTCACCTGGTGGCCTCAGGGGTAATAGTTTAGTAGTAAGAAAGCCTATTGTACAGGGAAGAGAAACGTGTTCTTCACAGAGAGTAGAAGGTAGTTTAGAGCTGCACAGAGGTTGCTGTTGAAAATCATTCTGCTATGTTCAGGCACTGGAGCTGATCTGAAATTTATGTCTGTGGTTGATAGGCCTGCTATTTCAATGTACTGTAATTCTTTAATTATGTCTCTGCATTATTATGCATTTGTGTAACTGTAATATCATGTAATTACGTGTAACAATGTGTGACATAATAATTAATTCAAATATGTGCACTGATTCATAACACACAACTGACTCCTACACATATATGAAAAAAATATACTTTAAAAAGCCCCAAATCCTCATGCCTGTTCCACTACTTCTTTTTACCGTAGAAAGTTTTATACGGATTTATTAATACTACAGCATTCTAAGAAATTTGATTGTATTGCTTTTATAGGTAAGCAACATGAAACACTGTAAGAACTACAGTTATGATTAGAATGATTAGAATGTTAGTGCACTTTGGTGAGTTACTTATATACCCAAATAGCATATAGTTAAGGAGTTCAGAGTGTAATTGGCAGAAAAATGTTTAATGCCCTCAATAACAAGAAATTTTATAGTAAGGAGATGAGTCATTTTATCAAAAGGAACCAGGAGAAATACTAGACCTCTAAGGCTAGTCTTATTTTTAAGAGCTGAATTGTGCAAATATTAATTTACCTCCGAGTTGCCTACAGTAATGATTTTTTTAAGTGTTTATGATAAATTTGATGTGGAAAAGACCAGAGAGATTAAGCTTGAATTAATCTAGAAGAAACACAAATAACCTCTATGTGCAACCCAGGTTCCCTTATTGAGCAAGCAGTGATTGTTGCTTAACACTGTCAGCAACCCAAATAAAATATCACATATTGCTTTATCACCAACAGCAGACATGCAAAGGTTTTTCATATACTGCTACACTTCCCTAGTAGAATGCACTGCAGGAAGATACCTCCTTTGAAATTCAGTACATATGCAGTTAAAATAAATAAATAAATAAATAAATAAAGGATAAAATACGTGTTTGAGGAGCATGTTTTTTTTTTTTTTTTTTCAAGTTTCTTACAGCTGTAACAAGGCAAGCTACTGAGAAATATTGACAGCAGTAGTAGTGATAACATGGGTGAAGGGTGTATGAAGGAGGACTCATTTAAGACATTGGTCTGGAATATTTCTTCTAAAAAAACTTTCTGCTTGACAGGCCACAAGGAAGGATTCCTTCCTCATATTACTGCCATTTTCCTCTGAAGAAATATACGGACTGACAGTATTAGAGAACAAACAATGTTTTAATATTATTCATAAAGAACAAGGTACTAAATCCACTACAATACAAGGAAGAGAATTGCTTATACTTCCCTTTAATTTGGACTCTACACTCTGTTAAGAAAGTACCATCTTTTTGCTCTGTATTTGCACAGTATCATCCTCAGTGAAGATCGTGGAAATCCCAGAAGCTCTAACAATGCAAGCATCAATACCATGAGGAATAATTCTCTAATTTGACTTTAAAAAGGGGGAAAGGACTCAGAAAGTATTAAGTATTAAAAAAGCTTTAGCAGATAAAACATTTTTCTACATTTTTGCAACTGAAAGATTTTTTCTCTCTTATTTATGCTAAATAGTACTACTAGTTTGTAAGCAAACTAGTTAGATTTCCTATTTGTTCTCCCATAACTCTGGCCTGGGAAATTGATTTGACCTGGAAAGTGTTAGATGAGTTATTGCTGCTGAGTAACAAGATGACTTGCTAGAATATGTTGCAGGAAGGTGTTTCCTTTATTTAATTAACTGATTATCTAAATAATGAAACAGTCAGGTATTTGCAGAGCAGCATTGAACAATATGACAATTGAGTTCACACTGTTTTCAGTGTAAAATATCACTGGAAGAATCCTACACTTTCAGCAAAACTAATCACGAATCTCAAAACAAAAGAAAACGCTTGTTGACCTTTTTTTCTTGACCTCAGAGAATGTTGAATTGCACAGCTGAAATAAAAAGTAGATTTAGCTTTGTGTTTGCACTGAAGCAAGGTATTACTCCAGCCTTCTGTTTATGCACTTGCCGCTTAGATAAGAAATGGCAGGCAAAGAAGGTAATTTCTAGAAGAGTTTATTACTGCATATGTAAACAGGAAATGTTTGTTACATAGGGGCACTGTTATGCTTATGATAAAAGTTCAGTGTGTATGGTGGGAAGGACAGAGTTTTGCAACACAGAGAAAGCCAGCTTCTTCTGGCAGGACCTAGAGCATTCTAGGTGAAGAGTTTGTACCACTGGGCTTTATTTAGCAAAGGTTTGGTGTCTCATTGTATGGTGAAACGTTCAATATTTCTTACAATAAATCCGGCTTCAAAGGCTGTGTTAGAAATAATATTTTATGTAAGCAGATAAATTGCACAAGCAATGTGGACTCGATTAGGCTTGAATTTGACAAAGAAGTTGATTTTAAGTATAACTGTACTTTTTTCTTTAAGAGTTTTATTCAGTTGGCATTAACAAAAAACAAAGCATTAATGACCTACAGTGTTAAATGATAACATGAAGCTTACTAAAGTAAACTGTAGATGTGAACACATGCAGAAATATGAGGAGAATGTCTGGTAGACTTGGGGAAACAATATTTCCATAGAATATTCTTGAAAACCTTGTCTCTTATTTCCATGTGACTATTCTAGGAGCCAATGAATTCAAAAAGGAGAAGTAATCAGGATTTTTTTGCTGCTGGCATTTCCTGGTTTTACCATCCCTTAGCATTTGCACTTTTGATATTGCTGAGTGAGAACTGTAACTAGACAGTCCTACAGATCATCCAGCTCTGTAATAAGTTGTACTTTCACATTTATTTGGGGGGCTGATAGGCCATGTAAATGTAGCTGTAACTAGTTCCACCAGCTTCACAATGGTCTTGTGCCCAGCTACCAGCATGAGGCTGTTCTAAATAGACACAGAATCAAAATGTGTTTCTTCACTTTTCTGCAGGTAAGGAATATAATAAAGATGTTTCCAAATAAGCAAGGAAGTAAAATTTTAGAAATCTAAATTTCTTTAGAAATAAAAACAACAACAACTCACAAAACATACTATAATAACTTAAGGGGCTGTTTTTCGAGGTGATGCAGATGTCTTGGACATGGAAACAGACCAGAAAACAAACAAATAAACAAACAAACAAACAATCAAACAAGCAAAACACATTGCTCCCATTGATTTAGGTACTTAAATCCCTTTAAAAATCTGTTATTCAGTCATGCATGCTGTACTTAGCTGTCATAATACTTGCAGCCCTCCCATGCTTAAGAGCAAGGAACAGAAGAGACAGGGTATGTTATTTCTAAGATATCCACAGCAGACAAACATATTGGGTAGGACTTTTTAGTCTGATATTAAAGACTAAACCTGCTTGGATAAAGCTCCATTCCTGACAAAAAAAATAAATCTGTTTCTTCAGGCTTGAACAAATCACTTCTACCCTTTCTTCTCTAGGTAAGAGCCTAGAATAGGTTATTGATAGTTTGCTAACATTCCACTTAAATAATATTAAATAATATTTAATAACCTGACCCCATATTACACCCTGTAGTGGTTTTACTCGGGTGGGCAGCCGAGCTCCACCACAACCACTCTCACTCTCCCTCTCCTCAAAGAGGAAGGGGGAGAAAATACAACACAGAGAGCTCAAGGTTTGAGATGAGAACAGTTTAATTAAAGGGAAAGGGAATGGGGAGAAAAAGAAACAAAAGAAACAATAAGGCTGCATGGAAGCACAGAGAGAAGGAAAAAAATATATTCTCAACTTCCCATCAACGAATGATGTTCGGCCATGTCCTGGGAAGCAGGGCCTGAAAACGTGTAGTGGTTGTTCAAGAGGAACAGCCCCCTCCCCCACGAGAGCCCCCCTTTCTGAGTGTGACATCAGGTGTTATGGAATATCCCTTTGGTTGGTTTAGGTCAGCTGCCCTGGTGATGTCCTCTCCCTATCACTTGCCCACCCCCAGCCTGCTGGCTCCTGGGGGCTTGGAAGGAGTCCTGATGCTGCAGCAATAGACACAACACTGGAGTGATATCAGTGCTGATATGAGTGCAGAGCACAGCACTGTGTGGGCTGCTGCAGGGAAAGGTGACTCTATCCCAGACAGACCCAACACACACTCACATGCAATTTCTACCAGAAATAGCATTTTATCAGTCTATAGTGTTACAAGAAACAGCAATTACAACTGTTTTACCAAAAATGCTGCAACAAAGCAGCAGTAGCCAATAAATATTGTTAACTACTTGCTTGCTTATTGTATTTTTTGACTTTTTCTCTCTTATCTAGTGAGTAAAATAGAAAATGTTTAAAAATATGTGATACAGGTATCTTTTCTGAGACAAAATCTATTTTGTTAAACGTTGTGAAGACGGCAGTGAAGCAAGTAGTGTAATGTCTGTCATTACTGTGCTTTTACTGATGTATGTTCCTTCATTTAATGAATGCTTCCTGGATTATGACTGCCTACAATAAAAACATATTTCTTTGAGGTTACTCTTTTTTATTATGTAAAGCCTTAGCTTCACACTGAAGTTATGTGATTTATTTATATGATCTGTACAATACGCATCTGAATGGACTTGTACTTTTCATTCCCATATAGAAATATTACTTTCAATCTCTCTCTCTCTCTCTCTCTCTCTCTCTCTCTATATATATATATATATATTTTTTTTTTTTTTCCTGAAGCTATTTAGAATATATAGTTGCTGTGGATTGCTGTGGATTCTGTACTTACCATATTTCATGTCCTTTCCTTCCCACTGCCTTACCCCTTCTGTCCACATTAATTTCAAGAACTCGGTAAGCAGTAGGGAAAAAGGTTGGATACCGGATTTGAAGATCTTAGCAGTTGCTTCTCTTTGAAAAGCTTTTAAGTTATCACATATTCAAAAGTATTCTACTGTAAGCCCCTGAGATTCTTCAAGCTCTATTCCAAATGCCTGTCAGTGTTGCCATCGCTGTTAGCTGTTTGTGGTAGTGATAGCAATCTGTCTTCACATATTCAGTATCAAAATATTCAGTGGTAAAAAATTCAGATAAAAAGGAATTAGAATGCCACAGATACAGCTTGTTTAAGTTTAATTTCAGCATTTTTTCCAGCAGGAACCTATAATTGTCTGCACTGGTTGCAAGTCTTTAACCTGTTTTTTTTACCTTTCTAGAATATGAGTTACAAAGTGACTAGGAAAAAAAAAAAGGAAAATTCTTTCTTATGCCAAGTCAGATTAAAATTGAATTGACCTTTTATAATTATTTTAAAGGAAAGCACGACAGAGGAGCTCTGTAGCAAACTCTGATTAGTGAAGGAGTGGAGGGCTCTAAGCTGTGTTTGACTCTGGTGTCACCTACTCAAGTTTCACTGCAGCATGAGAAGATAAAGCAACTGGAACAAACTTTAGAACACAGTGGAAAGAAGATGCAGCAGCTGGTAGCAGATTTAAGTCCCAGGATATTCTGGTTGCTAACGTCCCTTAAAAGCATTTATCAAAAGTACCAAGTGGCCATAATGTCATAATAAATTCCAGGGAAACTTCTGAGAACTGTATTTTTTTTAATTAAAATACTAAGTTTACAATGTAATGTAAAAGCCATTGAAGTCCATACAGTTCTCAGAAGGAAAGGTTATAACAAGTATATTTTGTAGCAATAAATAGAACGTTTTCCTCCTTTGTTGTATCATTTAGAACAAGAAAATCAACAAATTTCAAAGCCAAATCTGAAATGGAGCCTTAATGATAACTTTAATCACATAATTAGCAAGGTATCAATAACCTTGGATGAGGGAGACACAGTATCAGTTAAACTAGAAAGAATGCGTCAGTCACAGTCATTAAAGTGAGCGCTGAAAAATAAACAAATATGCTAGAGTTCAAAGTTACTAAGCAACTGCATAAAAAGGAAGAAAAGTCAAACTCCATGCATTTCTTCTGGGGAGTTCTACTTACTGAACTGACTGCACAATTATAGCTGCAAAATAAATTACCCTGGGGATTTTCTTTCATTGCTCTTGGTTTTCATTTATTTATTTTTATTTCATTAACACTTGGTAAATGTCTGTAACACTAAAAATTATGATCTAGACAAGCTGTGGGTGGGATAATACCAGCCAAGTGGGTAAACTTCCGCTTGGTAATATTGCAACTCTGTAGGAAAGCATTATGTCCTTACTTTCTCTCAGCCTGCAGTTTACTGAAAAGGAAATGGAGGCTCCAGTCCACCTTGCTCAGACAGCACAATGGCAGTAACCCTGGGGTAGTGGAGATTTTTAAAAGGGAAGGAGAAATTCCAGCGAATCTAGAACCACATTGCATCTGACCCCTGTACAGCATGCCGATGGGCTGACCAACAGCCTTACAGATGCTATGGTCAGTCAGATTGCAGTCTAAGCATTTTCCTTCTTCTTCTTTAGATGACAAAATCCCACAGACTGAGGAAAGGTATGGTTCTGACTAGAATTTATCAGCAGCTCAAGGGGAAGGAAAAAGGAGGCCTGTTACTCCTTGCAAAGCAAGGTCTTTGTGCATGTGCCATGGGGCTCAGGGAAGACTTTTTATTATTGAATGATTACTGTTTAGTTTAAAACGTATTAAAATATGAAACCACGTTCATACTGGCAATATGTATAAATAGCTTGTATCTTCACAGATGGTAGTCCTTTTTAACAGCAGTTTAAATGTAGTCCCTTTGCTATAAGGATTCCATTTGATGTACTCCTAACTGCCTAACATATAAACTCATGGTTGTATTTAAGTCTTTTTTTTACAGGCCTATAGCTCCTTTAAGAACCACAACTTCTTTTATTTAATGAATCATTTCATCACAGTATGATGAAGAATGTTTAGGTAGACTTCGTATCATTTTAGTGCATAGAAAGTGAGCTATATAAAGAGCACATAAGAAGCACATAAGAGACAAATGAATGGCTCCCATTCATATGACAGTTTCGTTTTTGTCACACACCCATGAGACGATACATCCATGAAAGCCATTAGCCTGCTGGACTTTGAGGCTGCTGGTACTGTATAGAATCAAATTAACTGTTGGGCGAAAAAATATTTAATCAATTTTCTGCTGGAGAAACCTGTTACAAAAATGTATTTGTTGAACAAATCATAAAAATGATGATCTAATATATTCTGTTAGGGGAAAAAAAAGAGGGGGGGAAGGGAAGGGAAGGGAAGGGAAGGGAAGGGAAGGGAAGGGAAGGGAAGGGAAGGGAAGGGAAGGGAAGGGAAGGGAAGGGAAGGGAAGGGAAGGGAAGGGAAGGGAAGGGAAGGGAAGGGAAGGGAAGGGAAGGGAAGGGAAGGGAAGGGAAGGGAAGGGAAGGGAAGGGAAGGGAAGGGAAGGGAAGGGAAGGGAAGGGAAGGGAAGGGAAGGGAAGGGAAGGGAAGGGAAGGGAAGGGAAGGGAAGGGAAGGGAAGGGAAGGGAAGGGAAGGGAAGGGAAGGGAAGGGAAGGGCATGCTTTTTAAATATCCAAAATATACACCAGCCCACTTTTACCATTTTGATATTTTAAATTAAATTTTTATTTCTAATTTCAAACTAATTACTTTTTTTTTAATCTTGTACTGTTCCAAAGGCAATTGAAATCCAAATGAAATATTTCACATTTATAAAAGTAAAATACTTAACTTGATCTGGTGTGATCTTTCCAGATACGTGAAATTATTCATAAGCTAGAGAGTGCACTTTCTGACAAGTCATAACTAAGCTTACCAGAGAAAGTAAGATTTGTAAACTCTAATAACTAGCAAGATATATAATCTTGCAAAAAAACAATGAGTAACTTCAGTTAGTCACAGCACAAACAACCTGTAGTCATGCTAGAATTTCATAAATTTTCAGGAAAGTAAATGCTATTACCGAGTCAGCAACTCTCTGGAGTGATAAAGCATTTTTTGCAAAGCCAATGTCATCACTATATGCACACACTCATATGAATGGAAAGCTGGAACCTGCAACTCCATTCGATTGATCTTGTATTGATTTCATTGAGAGTCTTGGATAACGATGACCCAAAGTAAGCAAAGTGTCCAGAGCAAACAGATCTTCACTTTCCTATGTACTTTGCAAAGACAAGCAAGAATTAAAGTTCTTGTTTGGCAGATATGAAAGATTATGACTTGTCTAATGTTACGCAGGCAGACAGGCAGTTATGAAGCTGAGGAGAGCCCAGTTCTGACATGTTCTGAAAGCCCTGTCTTCCATGTTACCCATCAGAAATTATCCAGTCATAGGAGATTGGAAGAACTATTCAGAGCAGCTTCAGTCTGCTTTTTGTACAACATACATATAAAAATCCAAATTACAATATTTAAAAATTTTAGAAATACTGAATTATTGCTAGCTGTCACCTAGGTCCTGATGAAACAAAGAGCTTAAGCATCATTGTTAAACCCTTTGACTTCAATGAGCTTTGAGTCAGTTGCTTTTTTGTATGCATACCCTTTATTGTAAGTGTTTTCTGATGCAAAACAGAGTCTAAGCTGGTTGCATTGCCTGCTTGCATACTAAATTCTGTAGCTGTGTGTAAAAGACATTTTTTTTTCTTTATGGTCAGTTACTAAATTTGAGGCATGAGACCTCGTTCCAAGCATCTAAAAGAGATGGATCATATTGGACTACTTACTAACTAACATCCCATGAATACGATATAATATATGCAAGGATTTGAATCTGCAAGGAATTTGGTACTCTAAAATATCATTCCTTCTTTGGAGCTAAATATATTGAAATCTCTTTAGTGCAGTTGCATGAAATAAACATCCTACCTAAAGAAATGCAAAAAATATTATTTCTCTAAAAGTTCTTGCTATGATTTAGAAGAAAAATGTACAATTTTGTGACCGTGGTCACTTCTGCATTAGAAGCTAGTGTAATATTTGTTTTATTTGAGAAAATTTAATCAACTAAATTTTTAGTTAACATATGCAGCTTAAAGCAACAACAAAACCCTCCATATATACAGTCTCAACAGGGAAAAAAAAAAAAAAAAAAAAAAGTAAACACTAACTAAGAAAAAAGTTTAGAAAATATCTAAAAAATGTATTCTGAAGGAACATGGGCAGCTTAAAAATTAACCCAAGTATTTCTGCTTGTCTACCATTATGTTATTCATATGCATAAATAGCTGAATGCATTATATTTTTTTTCTCTATTTAGGATAAGCATTCATTCTGATTTCTCTCTGGTCTTAATCATTTAGTTCCTTTTTTACATCTCTTTGCCTCAGAAATGTTTATCGTTAGATGAGATCATCCCATGTGTACAGACATGCTAATGACTAGTTTCAACACTTGAAGAAAGAAAATCTCAAATGAAAACATTGCATAAACACAAAAGGCTTTGGCAGTAGGTCTTAACTACAGCCATGTAGCTATGAATGTATTTGGCAGGGCGGGGCGGGGGGAGAGGGAAGAATAGCTTTTCATCAATACTTGGCTTATGATTGAAACGTTTTTCACATTAATTTCATTCCAAGTTGTTTGCAAGGGATCGAAAGTGAGAGTGTTTTATCAGTGACCTGGGAAATAAGTTAGCGTACTCGTGACAACTGTTTCTCTTGAATAAAAAGTCATATACTTCACAAAAATATAAGTGGATAAATGATATGCTATGGGAAAGGCAGCTGAGACACACAAGTAAAAGAAATAAGTATGGTATATGACTACCTGAAACTTAGATGTCTGAGTTTAAAAATAATAAAATAAAATATTTTGTCAGATATATGTGAGGACTATGGAGAATATAAATGATTAAGCTTTTTCTAAGCCCTAAATAAATAGTAATAATAATAATAATTAAAAAAAAAAAAGTTAATTTTTAAATAATTCTCTCATTGGAAGATGTTTTTATTTGGATGCAGATCGTCTCACACTTTACCATGTTTTGGTTTTCTAAAAAAAAGTATCATGGGTATATCTCAGCTACGAGTAAACAGAACAAAAGCAACACAGGAAGGAAGAAGAGACCAAAAAATTTATTTTTTCTTCTCCATGGTGTGTGTAAAGTGAACTGTCTGTATACACGTATAAAATACCAGATTCATATTTGTAGATTTTTGCTCAACACTGATGATACGGATTTTGCTACTTTATTTATTCATATATATTTATTTCTACTAAAGGAAACGGGTCCTGACCTTAAGACTTTCAAACCTGATGGAAAATCTTCCCTTTTTACTTTCCATTCCCTGGATCCAGCTCGTGGAGCATAGGAAAGATACATATATATCCCTGTATATTTGAGTTATGATAACAACATAGTTGCTGGTACAGAGGATTATATAGTTTAATTGGTGGTGTTGGTGGGGTTCAGTTCCCTGAACTGAGCATACGTGGCTCCTGAAGTTCTCATATGCCTGCCTAGACCATAAGTCTCAAGGCCCTGCAGCCTTAACTGTCCTGACCAGCCTCACTGCGTTTCAGCCTCCGCACTCTGCAGCTTTGGGCCTAGGTGCTCCATTTAGGCTCAGGTCCACGTGCCCTGCTCCTTACCTGAGCTAAAACTTCATCAGACCTATGCTCAGGCTTTTCCTGGGCTTGCAGACTGGACTTGCTGGGTTGATGTTGGACTTGATTCATTACCTTTAAGTTGTCTGATGATTGGTAGGTTCCTGCTGGCCCTGTTGTCACTTGCTCTGCACTGCTCACATTGCTCAGGTACTGTCAGACTGCACCTGTTTTGGGTGGGCTGTCTTGGCTCCCATCCTGTCTTCTGCTCTGGAGCAGTCCCACTCTTGCTGTTTCCTGACAAGAAATTCTGTCTGTGGATCTGAGGTGCAGATTGGTTAGCTGTTAGTCTTTAAGCACAGCTTGCAGAGGCAAAGTAGCTATGAACATAACATCAGCATGATCTCTTTGTTAGGTGATTCTAATGTGATTCAGAATGCTTTATCCGAGCACCTTGAGAAGATGCTGTGGGAGTGAAAAAGGGGGCTGCAAACAGAAGACTGCAAAAGAAATGGGAGGAGAGGTCAGCAGACAGTCTTTGTGGGCTTTACCATTGTGGCATCCCTGTATTCGCTGAGAGAAAACAAGGCAGCAAAGTTTTAAAAGAGATGACAATCTAGCTTGGAAATAGCTGAGGAAATTGGGCACATTTGTGTGTGCCTCAGCCTTCTTTGGCAAAGGGGGGAGGATCATAAATCTTTAGCCTTCCTTTAAGTTTTGAGAAGACTACAGGTGGAGGAGGTAGTAGCCATCTTAGGTAACAGAAACAAGCAAGACTTCATGCCAAAGGAGGGAAATGCCAGCTTAGTCTAAGAAAAAAATATAGAAACTGAGGTGCTAACCAGCCAAGGAACTGCAAAACAACATTTTTAAAGAGCAATTTTTTTCTTCAAATCCTGCCTGTCATTAAGTGTAAATGAGCAGTCTGAAACAAGAGTTAGCATCTCATTTCCAAAAGCATGGTGGAAATGGTGGGAATAAAAAATGGCACCTCTAACATAAATTGCCCTGTTGTATTTGAAATATGGGAAGGTAGGCATTCATATGAATTGCAGGGACTTGAGAGCTGACAAAATAAAAAGCCTTTAATACAGGCTCTCACCCTGCATATTTCCAGCTTTTTGAATGGCTTGAATGCTCTTCCAGATGTAAGTGTTTGCAATAATTTTCTGTAAGTGTAGTCTCCTCATTGTTCCACATACAAAAGTAGGTGTATCTTGCAGCACTGTTAATGCCGTAGCTGATGCAGTAGCTTAAATAAGGCACATGCACTTCAGCCAGTTTTATGGCTACTTTTCCTTTCAGGCAATTATCACCTAAAGAGGTTACAGTTCTATTTCCAAGTCACTGAAATAACTGAAATTCTAAGTCACATAATAACTAGGTAGAAGACTCAGAGAGACTTTCAAAAGCTGCTACGTTTAATCTGAAATGAATTCAATGTGCAGATTTTTGAAAGTTCTGCATTAAGGCACTTAAATCTTCAGGTATCCTAATACCTGTAAACACTGGTGCTTTCATAATAATCAATATAGACTTCCCAGGATATTCTTCCAGTAAGTAATAAACCCTCTTTGTAGAACAAAACAAATTATTTCTGCTGTTTCTTTTACTGCACATGCTTACCAATTTAAACAGCAAATGGGTCATTTCAAGCTATAATGTAGGAAAAGCAAACAAGTTGGTATGAGTGCTACAGACTCTGGCAGATTGTGTAGATAATTAAAAAGTATATTCTTCAAAGGTGGTTTAACATCTAAGTGCTTAAGCATAGATAACAAACACAACTGATTAAAATGTACACTGTCTTTTCTTCAGATTGAGACAGTATAGCAATATATGGAGAATATATATAATGATACTGAAGTTTTATTTTTTAATTCTTGCAAAAAGGAAAGCTCAGAATGACATTTAAACATTATTTAACTAGGATAGAATACTGACTAAATAAACAGCTCTTATCAAATGAAAGCATTATTCCCGTTTGTCTGCAATAGCCTTGCAATTCACAGGACATCTTTTCTCTCTATAAACTTCTGCCATGAACTTCACAAAGTCATGCTTTTGGTATATTTTGTATTTTAAACTTACAAATATTGAAGGAATATTGACAATATTTGGAATGAATGATCATTTTCTAGTTCACTCGGTACTGTACTTGAGTTTATTTTCACTTCCATCACTAGCACCATGCATTTCAATTGCACACGGCAGTGTCAGCTGAGACACTCCCCTCTTGGCTACATGTCTTACAAGGCAATAGGTCTCTTCTGTTTCTTTGCCCAAAACATGGGAATTTCCACGCAGCCTCCATCCTCAAGAGACCAACCACCCGCAAGTGCTGACAACAGTTACTATATACTAAGCATTTCCTAGTAGAGAATTATGCCAAATTATTTGACCTTTTCTTTATCTTTTGCAGTAGTTTTGTTCCATTGGCAATGCGTAGTCCTGCCTAGAGAGGTTCTGCACAACTGTCTGTAAAACCAGTTTAAAAGGAGAACATTTAGAAGTGGCATCGCTTACTCACTCATAAACTTTTCAAACAGTTACAGTCCAGGAATCCAGCCTGGTAGCCATGACTTTAAAAATAAACATTTGGGATTATTTCTCTGCTCCCTCCCCTTCCCCACCCGCTTCTACAGAAACCGTTGTGGGGGCACGATGTGAAGCCAGTGGCTCCCTTGTGCTGACCTCTGTACATGGTTATGAGTTCTCCATCCTGAGCAGGACGAAGAAACATTGGAAGAGGTTCATGGGACAGCAAAGCAGGTCAATGAGCAGTAGCAGTGTGGAAGAAGGAGCACATAGGCTGGATCTCTCCCCTTTGGAGAAGACTGAGGAGGAACAAGAGAGAAGTTAAGAAAAGTTATTAGTGACAGGGAAGAGGCATGCAGGGAATGACTGTTCATTGCCTCTTCAAATGCAAGTATTAGGAGACATCTAATAAAACTACTGTCTGGCATGTTCAGATAAAACAAAAGTATTATGTAACTTGATGCTATGAGCAGGGAATGATGAAATTTTTCAATCATTCAGAAAGTAACCAGGCAAATTCAATGGAAGAAAAAGCCACCAAGGGTTGTTAAGTATACTGCTTCTGACTCAGGTAGTCCTTGGAGTGCCAGTTACTAGACGTTGTGACTTTTCTGGGAAAATATTATTACTAAGAGATGTTAGTGTTCCCTCTTCTTATCTTACATATCTGATGTTGACATCTACTTCCTGCACACTCCTCACTTCTCTAGTTGTTTTTATGCTTCTCTGTAGATTTTGAAAAGACATCAACACTGCTTTTTGCTGTCTTTTTTTTTTGTTGTTTGTTTTTAATTTCTCATCAGATTTTGTCATCAGATCTTGTCACGGTGATTGCAGCACTCTACCCACTAAGGATACACTACTTTCCAAACAGAGCGGTTATCAACTGCTCAGGTTTGATTCACTGTGGTTCTTTGGCATTGCCCTCCAGGATAATTGGGAAGTCCTTATTTCTCTCCCACATTTTGCTACACTGCAATGATGTTCTACATTTGACTGCTTTACTCTTATATGGCAAAATCAGTGAGGTGAGGCTCACAGACAAGAATTGCCAGTTGCATAAGAGCTTTCCTTCACAATAAATCAGGTTGAATTTCTTAGCAATTTTTTTCTTACACGTCTCAGGGATATTTGAAGGATTCTATGAACATAACCATATCTTTGAGTGTATTACACAAAAGGCTAGCTCCTGTTTGCAGGTAGGATGCAGCCAGAACATTGTTCCTTGCTTCCTGTGGGCAGCTTCCCATGCAGTCCTATTAAACTTGTCATTTATTCACCTATTGGCTATAGTCATTTATTGGCAATAGTCATTTATTCTGCTATAAGCTTGACTGAGTAGCTTTACAACGAACCAGAAGGAGGGCTTTGAATCTGAGCAATTGTCAGCAGAAAGTTCTGCCTGTTGCTGGCACTGATTTCAGCTGAGCTCATAAGTGAAGCCCTCGGTCCAATGGAAGGAGAAAGGGCCTGAGGGTTGGATCAAACAGGGCAGTAGCTGCCAGGAGCACGCAGATCAGGTAGCTTACCAAATGGAGCCTGGAGCACTGCCCGTACAAACTCATCGAGAAGCAAAGAGTGCAAACCCACAGTGGAGATGCAACGATTCCCACTGAGCTTCCCTGCAAAATGCTGAGGGGATGTTTCTCAGGCTGTGTTCAAGGTGACTGGATAGGGTGGAGGTATTTCAAGCAACATGTGTGCATGCCAGTATGCTGTGGCATATGTAGTACTGTAGCCTCACTATATACTGACAAGGAAATTTACTTACCTGAAGATTAGTGCTTTGGTGTTATATAACAGCAGTGAATCCTACATATAATGTTATGTAAGCTCTGTGCAACTCCTCAGTTGCTATCTTCCCATTTTTCAAACTTCTTTTGGCATCTGTGAACATGGCAATCTAGCTGATCGCATCATATTTGTGCTTTTTGCATGTCCCAGAAATATGATGAAAAAAATGCACTAACTTTTTGATTTAAAATGGTGAGCTGTTCACCTACTGGAGGGAAATCCAGAAAAGCCTCTTCTCACTTTTTGTTTCTGAAAGAGATGAACTATTTTTCCTTACTCCTGTGAGGTAACTGGAGTAGTAGCTCACTTCTTATACATGCAATGGTAAGGGCACAAAGAAATTTTCGAAAGTCAGACTGAGAACAAGGTCCAGAGTTCTGACATTGACCCTCCTGCTCAGACTAAGAAGAAACACACACACAGACACAAAGAAAAAGAAACCCAACTTCTCCCATACAGATTATTCTTTTCCTTTGAAACAGAAATATAAATACAGCAAAGCTGAACCACCATTTATAGGTGCAGTTTTGTGATTCTAAAAATAGCTGTAAGCAGAGCCTCTAATATTCCCTAAATGACAGAAGCAAAATTCTTGTGATGTCCTCACAAATTATCTTATGCCTCCGAGTAACCTCCTCTACTGTGGAACTCTTTTTTTTTTCAGTCTTGCTACACTGTTCAGACACTCAGTCATGGGAAACTGCGATTAAAACCCTCCTCCTAACACATTGTGGGAAGAGTCCTTTCAGTTGCTACCATGGCTACGATACATAAGCCAAGGTCATTGTTTGTTATGATTGTAGCTGTGCTGAGCCTTTTTTTTTTTTTTTTTTTAAACCAACAGCTGTTGCGTATCAGTGAAATTAAATTGTTTCAGGCAGATATAAAATATAGGATTATTCTAATTCAGGTGAGTCATGCTGTAAAGCCATATCTCAGTCCTGTATAGAGCTATTTCTATCTTCTCTGTGGGCCAATCTCTGATCTTCATTATCACGATACTTTAAATACAGAGTGATTTAATTACTTAAAATTTTTCTGCACTATTAGTAAGATCAGCTTATGCTGCTGCACCTCCTTACTGGTGTTTGTATAGATAATTTGAAACAAACTTGTAGTTAGAGAAGTGGTTTAAGTGTGTATAATTGCAAACTTAGCCATGTTTTAGAGATGCATTTCCTAAAACTAATGACATTGGTGGCAATCAGTACTTGCACTTTATTTAAGTCGTATTATCCTCTGAATTAATCAGATTTATTCTGAGTGGCTTTTGTATGAAGCATTCACAATTTCTAAAACAAGATCAACAAAGAAATGTAATGTAAAAAATAATTCTTCTCTTTTCAACTGTAGGGTTGGTTTGGCTATTTTTGTTTGTTTGTTTGTTTGTTATTTCTAATTTAAATAAGTTACTCTTAAGTATCTGTGCTATGAGAAAATCTGCTATGTATTTTAAAAGAGACTGCTATACAGTTACAGACATCTGGTTAAACCATAAGCTGAGATGCTAAGATATGGTCCAGTGCTGTTCTCCATTTATTCAGCCCCTAGCAGAGGTAAACCCAATTTCTAGTGTAAATTAAAGTAGATTCTGTTTTGCTTTATATTAAGTGTACTGGGACTATTTTTTTTCAAGTATCTCTCAAGAAGCTTACTCGTTACTTATTAGTTAATATTGGTGCAGCAGTCTAGCAAGGGGGTTGATATAAGGAAGTAACCCAGGCTGCAAATGGTGTAATGTTGGCTAACTTCTTTGGGTTAGTTTTTCCTATACATAACATTGATAACTAACATATAAAAAAACACAGTTGTGCAATTGTTCTGCATTTTATTTACTTGCTGTTTCTAAAAGCTGTTTTTCATAGGTACCTTTCTGAAATACATAATGATAGTTGTGACAGGTGTTTCTCCCAAAAGAGAAATATTGCCAATGTCTATTTCTCTGCAGAGAATTTTCAGTATTTTTGCATTCTGCTTTGGAAATGGTGTATAACAACATATTTGGCATCTCTGCATCAAATGTCATTCAATATCCACTTCCATAAAACATACGTATATATGCACAAATATACGCAAAACTGTGATTATCTTCCGTTTCATGGGGACAGTCATCTAATACATGTTCTCAAATATATCTGTGACCTTAGTAAAAACTTACAGTTCAGGCTCTTGTTTTATTTTCCATCGTTTCCTTTCTGACAGTATTGACAGTATGCCAAGCAAGCAGAGAGCATTTTTATCTTGATATATGCTGAAAGGTTTATTAAGCACATCACTTTTCCAAGGTTGAATTAGTGTTCAGTCTCAGAAATGCATACGGAATAGGATACTTCAGAAAGAATCTCTGAATATTAATTATCTCTTTAGTCTTAACTCCTAACATATTGCAATATTTCTGAAGGTAAACAGGCCAAAGATTTGTTGTAAGGGAGAATATTGGATGACAAATTCTTGGGTAAAATTATTTACGGGAAGATAGGAAATGAGTCAGGTATCTCAGGAAAAAATAGCTGTCTCACAGACATCTGAAAAAAATGTCCAGATTCATTTTTTCATTTCAGATGGAGAAAGGAAGGGGAAATATATCAATAGGAGTTACAGACCACAAATTCCCAACTTCCTTCTTAGCTGCATACCAGCTTTGTCTTAAATTTTTAGTGCTAGGCACCAACGGGTAAAACAGGCAAGGGAGAGAAATTATTTGGCTTTATTTCGTACATTAACAAATCCTGGATGCTGACTCTGAATAGAACTTGAATAAGTAATTGCTCTGCTTCTGAAATTCTTTGAAAATATCAATACCACTGCACAGAAAAAGGTTTCTGAAAGCTGCTTCAGGAGCTTTTTATATGCTATACAGAGTGCATTTTCATATGCTAAGCAGAGTAAGTACAGTGTTACACACAAGGAGGAATCCAAAAGATTCGTGGAAAAAATATTTACTTCTTTCTAGGTTTTATCTTGCTGCAGCAAGATAAAAATAAAAATGCGGCAAACATGGAGAGTTAAAAGAGTGGACTAAGTAGAAGAACGTTTGAGGACTAGACAAAACACAATAACTATTCTACTTGCTCTAAGGAAGGCATCAGGGCAGCAATCACTAAGTAACATAGTTTAAACTTGGATATTTCAAAGAAATGGTTTTCTATCTGAGGGAAAGAAGCTGTCAATAGAATCATCCGGTACATTCTTTTTGGATGATTTGCCATTCACATGTGGCAGTGTATGAGATGGATGTCTTCCTGCAGTCGGAACTCTCTCTGTCTCTTTTGTGTCCTAGAGGCACCAAAAGATATAAAGAGGTCTAGAGGCCTCAGTCTCTGAGTCTTCGTCTCTGCCGCTCCCTCACAGTCCCTCTCTGCTCCTGCTCCCCATGGGGTCCCTCCCACAGGATGTCGTCCTTCCCCAGCTGAGCCCGCGGGGGCTGCCCACAGACAGAAGCTCTTCAAGCACTGCTCCCACACAGCTCCGTCCCACAGGGTCCATCCATCCATCCCCCAGGAGCAAACTGCTCCAGCACAGGTCCCCCACGGGTGGGGGCAGCTCCCCCCAGACCCCCTGCTCCTGCGGGGGCTCCTCTCCACGGGCTGCAGCTGCGGCCCGGGGCCTGCTCCTGCGGGGGCTCTCCATGGGCCGCAGCCTCCTCCAGGCCACATCCACCTGCTCCAGCGGGGGCTCCTCCACCCATGGGGGGGCTGCAGCGTGGAGATCTGCTCCATGGGGGACCCATGGGCTGCAGGGGGACAGCCTGCTCCACCAGGGGCCTCTCCCTGCACAGCCCGCAGGGGAACTGCTGCTGCCTGCCTGCCTGCAGCACCTCCTGCCCTCCTGCGGCACTCACCTGGGGGGCTGCAGGGATATAGCTCTCTCATTTCTCACTCCTCTCTCCCAGCTGCTGTTGCACAGCAGTTTCTCCCTTTCTTAAATCTGCTCTCACCGAGGTGCAAACACCACCACTTACTGGCTCTGCTCTGGCCGGCAGTAGGACCCTTTTGGAGCCATCTGGAGCTGGCTCTGCTCTGACATGAGGCGGCTGCTGGGTGCTGCTCACAGAGGCCACCCCTACAGCCCCTCTGCTGCCAAAACCTTGCCAGGTAAGCTGAACATAAGGGAAATACTGAGAACACCTTTGATGATGCACAATTTGCTAATAAATGAGCAAAATGAAAGAATAATTGCTAGGGTAAGATTTTTGTTTTTCTAGACAAATGACAGGAATGAGAACACTGGGACAAAGGACTTGCTTATACAAGATATGGGACCACATTTTCCAGACAGTAGAATTCACTAAAACAAACAAAAAAAGACATTTTTTCATACTTCCACGGTTTACTGGTGCAGCAATAGTAAAGTAGGTATTTCAGTATGGTAAAGTCAGTTGGTTTCCTCTTGTAGAGGAGCTTGCATTGAGTACCTTTCAAAGCTTGCATGCTTACTTTTAATACCTTTTTTGGGATTTGGAAAATAGAAGGGGTCTGGATCATTTTCATTTAAACTGTTGTAATGTGCTTTAATAGTTGGTCCTTTAACAGCAGTTAGATCCAGTCTGACATCTTTACTTCCAATGTATCAGGTAAGTTTATAGCTCCATGGATTATAAATCT
The DNA here is from genome assembly GCF_963932015.1 of Anas acuta. Classification (NCBI taxonomy): domain Eukaryota; kingdom Metazoa; phylum Chordata; class Aves; order Anseriformes; family Anatidae; genus Anas; species Anas acuta. The sequence continues at coordinate 45,156,954 of NC_089017.1, read as the reverse complement.
GTTCAACTAGGTCCGTGGAGAAACATCTCTCTCTTAGCCCCAGGAGAGTACCTACATGTATATCTACAGCTCTAGACCATTACTCTCTACAAGACAAGCTCTCTGAATAGTTGGTGATTCCCTGACCATTCCTTTACAGTGAGGAATGGAGGAAGACAGACTGACTGAACAGACTGCTCACAGTTTGTTCACACAGATTGAGATATATTCGGAAAAAGAACAGCATGTCAATCACATCTCACAGAAGTCTTTTTCCCAGGGTACCTGTAACATTTTTATTGTAATTCTCACGTACACACATCAGCAGTAAAAGCCATCAGCACAAAGGGCAGACCAGGTTTTTAAAGAACAATACATGCTTAATATACTAAGAAAAATGAGTAATGACATTTTTATTTTTTACAGCACAGGTCTCCTTAGATTAAATTACTAAGTGTTTATTTGCTGCTTGGCTTACATGCACATTTAAATCCAGAGCTGCTCTTGTCTATGAATATCTCTTTCTTTGGTTGTGACAGAATAACTGTCTTCCATTGTGTTGTCATCCAAGATCATGATTTAGCAAAAGAAGCAGAAAATGACCTAATTAATTCTCTGTACTTAGTTGCACTCTTTCCAAAACTTCAGAAAAGTATTTGAGGTATATAACCTATATAACTTGAGACAGCCTGTGTCCCCTTAGAAATATTACTCATTGAAAATAAGGACTTGGATTATTTTCATATCAGATCAGCTCAGTATCTTCTTTTATAGTTCACAAGATGGATGATGATCAAAAAATGAATAGCAAGCTAGTATTGTTATGCTGTCATTTGGTGTGAGACCTCATACCCTTGTGCATTATTTACTGTCTATAATTGAAATGATATGGTGCATAGAGAACGATTAATTTCCTCCTAGAGTTTCCTCTAGTAGCCTCATTATTTTAAAATTTCTTTTAAAGTGATTTCATCACCTTCCAAGGTGCTAATTGCTCTTGTGAGTTTTTAATATGATAATTTCATTAATTGCTATTAATGACCTACCTCTTGATTGTTTAGAAATGTTGGCTTAATAACATCCTGTGAAATTACTTGGCAATTTTCTTAATTGAATGTGGGATGGTAGGGAACAGGAGGAAGCATTAAAACTAAAATTATTTCAGAATTTACAGCTTTATGAAACTTAAAATGTTTTTTTTTTTTTTCTGAATGTTTAGTATGTAGCTAAACTTGTTTTACTGAATGATTAGTATGTTTAGCATCTTTGAAAACTCAAACTCTTGACTTCAATTACAAAAGTCATTGCTCAACTCTGCTGCATATCAGACTCTACATGTTTAAATTTAGCTCCCAGAATAAAAGAAATGCATACTATCTGTTTCGGAAAGATGTGACTTGGCCAGTATCACATGCCATTTTAATAAAAGAGGCAAGAATAAAATCTAATTATTCAAGATGACATTCAGTTGGCATGAATATGAAGAGACATTTTTTACCTGGAGTTTTTCATGCTTTATTCGTTATTCATGTGTGATTACATGCATTATGTTGTACAGAAGTTTTCTTTATTTCTTACAGCTTGAAAGGCTAAAATAAATCTATGATACTAGCAATTTAGCTGTTGAATAATTTGCTAGTGTCATGTCAGGTCTTGGAATTTTTAGCTTTGGATAGAATTTATAGTCATGATGTTTGGCAAGTTTTTCATTGTTGAAAAGTCTGTGAAAATACAGCAATGCATATTATTTTAATAATTTACTTTGAATACACTTACTGTAGAATGCACACCTACTTCTGTGATATATGATTCCCAAACACTGAAAATGGTGGTTTTATTTATATTTCTATGTTCGTCTGTGTGCAATATATTTGTATGGAGCCAAAGTCTTGGTCTCTGAAATACCTAAGTCAATTTCAGAATTTTGCTCCTAAAACTGATGTCATGGATTACACTGTTCTTTCAGTTATGTAGGTGAAACAAGAGGTCTGTTACTTCATAATTTAATAAATGAGAAGGAGAAAGGAAAAAAAAAAAGATTTGGCTTATAAGCAAATGCGTTCAAGAGTTCAGCCATGCCAAGATGTTCTTACCACCATGTGAACATTCAGGCTACATGATTGAGCAAAGTAGATACAGCTTTCGTTTTAAGTGTCAGTTAATGTTAAAATTTCTCTTCAACAGAGGTTTCTTCACCCTCTGAATTCTTACCAGGCTAAAACCTGTTAGCCAAATCAAGCCCAAATCTCTGATTTTCAGGTCCATTTGGTCCAAAACGTGTACCTTTTAAGCTGGTCATTCATAATACCTACTGAGTAGGTAGCTCCTTTGAAATTGGAGAATTTCCATTTATATTAGTATTTCAGTCATAAGTGCTACAGGTGCCAGGCTTCTCTTTCCACCTTTAAATCTAGAGCACATTCTGTTTTTCCATTTTTATTTAAAAGCCAGAAAGCTGTATAAACCAGCTGATCATCCCCACAACTGTGTGCAGCTTAAAGGTAGTTAGTAGTGGATTGGGAGGTGGGAAGATAAAGCACAAATACAGCTACTTGAATCATTGTTGTTTATTGTAATTTTTAACGTTGCAGTAGTAAATGAGGACTTCTTCAGGACTGTTGGTACATGGAAAAGTTGTGGTCTAACCTGAGACGAGACAAAGCAAGAGAATAACTAGCAGAATCATGAAGAGAAAATAAAAAGTCATAGCAAAATGTGATATCTAATTGTTATATAGCCAGCAGCTCATTATCCTAAGGTACTCATATAGTTCAAATTAGTTTAATTATTTTTTTATTGCACCTTTCTGTCAATATATAACGATATCTGTTCAGACTTTGCCAATGTGATAACACACACATAAGACCAGACTGCATCATCACTATGTTATGGGGCTGTTACAGACCTTCTCTTGTCAGCAATGTCTGTCAAATAAATTAAGCTGTTTGACAGATAACTAATTAAAAGATGCTTATCTATGCTTTTTGGAAGAATTCCCAAAACCATAGATGGCAGGTTTAGAAGCTTATTTTAGTAACAATAGTGCCGTATGAGTTCTGCAATATGCATTAGCAGTTAACTCCCATATTACTGCAGTAGGTTGACTGGAGCATGACAGTTTCATTTCTCATACAAGGTAAACTAGGCAAATCTGTGCAGCTGGTAAAAATATAAAAAAATAGAAGAAGTGAAAATCCCTTAGGTTCTCTTTGGCCTTCTGCCCGTTTAAGGAGAAAGTTACTCTGGCAACTTGAATTTCCCACAAAATTAAGACAGCAATGTAAATAGAATCCATGATTCACAAGAGACGTGGCTTCATGTTTTATTATGTTTTCAACTCTCAGGACTACAAGGCATTGTGCTTTTTAAATTAGGATACCCTGGACTCAGAAAAGGAAATGTGTTATTCTTCTTGACCCCCAGTACAGGAAATGATTAAAAGTGGCATTTACTTTCAGCAACGAAGCGCTGGGTTAAACATGCCCTAGATCAGTACCGCTAATCATCTGTAATAGTTGAAAGTGTTTGGCTTCAGAACACTTTCAACACACAAGAGTCTTGAATTGCATTAATTAATTCATGAGACCACACAGTTGAAGAGAATGTGTCTGGTTGATGAGGTTCTTGGATGGGAATCAATGGCTTCATTGCATGGCCATATTAACTTTCTAAGTATCAGCACTGTGAGTTTCATTACAAAGGACATAATAGATGGCATGCATCTGAGTGAGGTACACCCAGGCAGCCAGTCACTTGCAATTAATATACAGTCCCTTATGAATCAAGCTGTCCTGCTAGTGTTCAGGAAGGGAGAGAAGAACATCCCTGAAGGTCCTGATTCACAGCTGACATCTAACCTCTCTTTGAAGTATTATGAAATTGATGTAACAGGATGGGGTTTTGTGCACTTGTAGAGTATGTGCCACTGTGATAAATAGACAGGAAAGATGATCAAAAATAGGAAGGAGGAAAATAAGGAAGTATGATTTTGGTAGTTTTACAGAAATCAGATAGTTTGACAAAAACTTTTTTTGTTTTTATTGACAGTGGGATATTTTTGAAAATAAACTCAAAATGAGTTTTTATGTATATTTTCCTTCCGTTTTCATCTGTCCCATCCCATTGTTCTTTCTCCCCCACTGAAGACAATGCAGGGCTTTGTCTTATTGATGTATTTAGGGCTTTTTTTTTTTTTTTCTTGTTTCCATTTGTATTTTTTCCAGAGTGAAGAATATTTTGAAAAGAAAAATAGGTTACTTTGATTTTTTCCTCCAATTTTCATATTTTTATAGCTTGGGAGTTACCTATTCTGCTACACTCAGTTGCAAGCAGAAAGGAAAAATGAGAAAACTTAATTTGTATGAAAATAAGCACAGTGTTCTGGAATGAAAATCAGAAAATTCTTTTACAAAAAAATAAAAAATAAAAAATTCCCATGAGCTGTACTATAATATACATTGTACTATAATATATATATGCACAGGATCTCGAGACACTCAAGCTGTATTGGCTTCATTTACAAAACATTGCCCTCATTTCCAAAATGGAGGGCTCTTCAGTGACATCTCTGAACAAGGTGATAACACTGGCAGGGGCACCTATTGAATGGGCTGTTAATCTGGAGTCCCACTGTGTCTGGGATGCTCCAGAGCCACAGTATGTTAGCATAACACCGTACTTTATTTTGTTCTATTGAGTTCCTTGGTCTTGTTTTTCAATTCCTCCCTCTTCTAAGTCTTAACTCTTCTGTTTTTATTCCTGTTTTCAATGCTTTTCTTCTAAATTTTTACTCTGTAAGTATGAAAAAATCTTGTTGAAGTAAAGATGAAATTGCTAGTTAGATACCAGTTGGGAAGTACTCCTGACTTGTGACACGAATCACCCACTGGCCTATTTGATGTATACTTGGCTACAAAAAAGAATGCTACATAATTTATTGTGGCAGTGGATTTGGATGACAGTGCACTGCCCTACAAATTTCTGCACTCTCCTCCAGTGTCCCTTTTCTTGGTGCACAGGCTCCTGAATCACAGGCTTCTGCAGAGCTGAGCAGCAGCCTACCGCAGCCAGCTCCTCCTTCCCCCTGCTGTGGGTGTAGTAAAGTAACCATCAGATACTCTGCAAGTTAATGTACCATTTTTACTCTGTGTGTGTGTTTCAAATTCGTCTCTGAAGACTATCATTTCTATGGCATCCTACAGAGCTTCACAGCAGTAGAAACATGTGTTTTACTTGACATTATTTGGAGGTTGAGTTGGACATACAGTTAAAAATATTTTTCTCTAACTTATGGGGAACTGGGTTCCTGATGTTCAGTATATGCAGGGTGTTGAAAAGATATAAAACCTTTCTCTGTTAACATCTCAATGAACTTAATGATAATCCCATCTGATGTCTTACACTCACATTTCACATGTGCTGAACAGTTACATGTTTCTTGTACATTCCTTTGAAGTCCTTATATAAAAAAGATCATCACAGAATTTTTTAATCTCAAATATTAAAAGCAGTTGCATATCTGACTTGAGGCATGCTACTAACTGCTGATATAAGGCATACCAGAACAGGAAAAAAAAAAGTGTCAGGCCTTTATCTTACAAGCCACCTGTTTCAGAAACTGTCAGCCACCAGCCTTTTGAACTTACTTCATTAAAAGCACAGAACTGAGAAGGAGGAAAGGGAGCTGGGGAAGGACAGAGAAATTTCAAGGCAAAAGTTCCAAAAACAAACTGCAGTTTCCTTCCAATCTAGGGAGTACCCCAGCAAAGTCCCTGCCCGAAACAAAAGGCCTATCCTTGAACGGTGAGGGAGGAAGGGTGAGGTTGAATTTTGTGTTTTAAAGGGCACCTCAGTTCCATGTAAGTGTTTGTTATAGCACAGACCTGAAACATTGCTGACATCAACAAGGATAAGATTGGTTTGTTGCAACTGGGATGTGGACGTACTGCTTCATAAAGTAATGTAATAGCTTTACATTTTCACTCCCTGAGATTTGTAGTTTAGTTCCCTTAGATGGACCATTTCCATTGGCCATATAATTTGTGGGACTTAAAATAATTACAAAGGAACCCAGTTTTCAACCTAAGCCTCTTTGTCAGGGATTTTAGTAATACCTTAAAAGACTGAGTGGAAACTGAGTAGTTAACTATAGTTAACTATTTTTTGTTTTTTTTTTGTTTGTTTGCTTGTTTGTTTTTTTAAAAAAAATCTGTGTTTACATTTTAATTTTCAGGAACTAAATTCCAAATTATTCAATGAAGTGAGATGAAGGCATTCACTTTATCATGGTCATTGTTCAGACAGAATAATTATGATGTTAAAGAGACAGCTACTCTGTGATGTCAGTGCCAGTGTCAGATGTCTCATGGTGCAGAAGCCTAAGAACAGTTTATGGAAAAAGAATCTAACAGCACCGAGTTATAGAAACTGGAAATATTAATATCGTGGACTAACAGTTTTGTTCACAGAATTTCCTGTGGTCAGTCTTGAGAGCCAGAAGCAATAGTCTTACTTTGCTCTAGCTTTTTTCCTGGAGCAACTTAAGCAGTGTGTGTGGGTTGGAATACTTCTCATGCTTTTTGCTCTCTCATTTTGGTTACATGTATGGACAAGAATTTACCAAAGAGTTTTGGAAATAAAAGGTCTTCAAGAGCTCACAACAATGTATGAACCTTCAAAAAGCTCAATGAACTGGGGTGCTTGTATTCTAGGACAAGAAATAGGATTGATGTATTTGCTTGTATTGCTTTTGTCAATGTATAGAAGAGCTTGCCGGCTTTAGACTTACAGCAGTAAGCTGTTTGGTAAAGTGAGAAATAGTGTCTTAAGGCCACTTGTACTGTTAAAAGGAGAATAAATGCTGTAAGGCACAGTGGAGACCTTAAAAAGCAGCACTGGCATGTTATGATTGTAATTCATGTTTACGTCACTTTGGTTGTCACAGACTCAGAAAAGCCAGACAAACTGAGTCATCCTGGATAACATCCAAAACCTCCCACATGTAACCTGGAAAAGACTGTCCTTTCTAAACTACATATATATCATAAATATCCTACCCATTTTCTGAAAAGTTAGTTTGACGTTCTGATGTTTTCATTTACAAGAACTTAATTACACATAGTAAATAATACACCATTTTCTACTGTTTTTCTAGTACTAGCTTTAAATCCTGAAAGCAGATGGATGCACCTTCCTAAAAATATATATATTACTTGTAATACTGAGAAACTCAAAGGTCATGACTGCTATTCTGGTGCATGGTACATTACATGTTTCTGTAGACTGGAATTCAACTTCTGTTTTAAGTTGTTTTAAGAGTACAAATGAAATATTCTCAAAAGTACTTCATACATCTAAGAGCTGTCATGGAGATACAATTGGACCTGCATGGCAATTTCCCATCAGTGACTTCCCACAGAAGTGGGTAGAGTTACACAGAATCAGGCTTAATGAACTCTGGGAACTCAACAGACATTCAGTATAAATGACCTACAGCTGTACCAGATGTTGCATGACACTAAAAAGGCGTCATTTAGGTTTTTTAGACCAAAGCTGGAGAACACTATGATCCATTACCTTTTTACTGTTCTTTGGAAAGTTTCTGTAGACCAACTTCTGGTCTATTTTTGTAAAATCATGAAGAGAGACCTTATTTGCATGTTTCCCCTGTGCACATCATGGATAAGCCCTCCACGTGTAATTGTCTGATTGTTACCTGATCTGTATAGCACCTAAGAGGGCAAGCTGTATAACAGTACCACTTATTGCCCTCTAACTGGGAACTACCATATCCAGTCTAGCATGTCACTGTAGGATTTTGAGCTAAGTTTAAATGACATGATGTATGGATTTGTTTTGTTGATAATTCAGAATGTGTTGAAGGGGAATATTGGGATACACCTGATAGTCTGCCTTATCACCACTATAAATTTTCACGTTTCCAGTTCTGAACTCAGAATAAAAGGGGCTTTTATCATGTCTAACAAACAGTAGAGCATCACAGCAGTTTATAACTGCTGGATTCTTTTAAAAATTATGCTGGCAAATACTTTATGTGGTAATTGCCCTTTTTGGAAACTTGTTTGCCCGCCTACTAGATTCTCATAATCTCTCTTTTAATTGCTGTATATTTATTGGATTCTGACAGAAAGTTGCCAAACATGCCTCTGATGACTGCATACAGTCAAACACATTTAGATAGCACTTGCCTTAAGCAATCGGTGCTGTGAAAGCAATCCTTATGTAAAAGAGAAGAAAAAACCCTGTAAACCAAAAAAAGACAATGTTCTGTCATCTTCAGAATCATGCAGTCAGTCTAACACTAATGCCAAGCATGCTAAAACAGTGGAAAAACCCCAAGCATTGTACGTCAGCATTCCGGTATCTTTCAGAAATGATTCTTGTAGCTTTGGACTGGTGCGACAAAAGACACGAGACATCAATCTTTCCCTAGCTGTAGCAATAAGATTATATGTCACTTGAAATATGTAACTTATTTTCTCTGTTTTATGTGCAGGATGTTTGCTCATGCTTTAAAATGCTTTGAACTATGTGTGGAACAGTGCTGTGTAAAACAGAAATATTACTGGAAGATATGTTAGAGGTAAGGTTAGTAACGGTAGGTTTTCTCTCATATAGTTTATTTGGCCAGGTGGAAAAAGGGTCGGACATAATGTTCTTATTGTCTAAATAATTGACTTGATTGGCTTAAGAGGTCTGTCATCGCCCTTTTTCTGAAAAAAATAAATATAAAATAAAATAAACATTCGTACATCACTTTGCTGTAATAATTATTATGAGGACCTGGCTCCCTCTTAACTCGAACAGTAGAAGGCCTAACAGTGGTGCCAGTTGCGCCAAGAGTAAGAGGGAAAGGAGGATAGAGGGGAAGGACTATAATAGAATATAGGGAAAAGCAGGTGGAAGTAAGTAATGCGATCAGAACAAGAAATTCCATAACAAAAGCAAGTTTGATGACCTATTTCTATCACCAGTTTTAGTTGCAATACTAGTGTGTCTTAAACAGACACATCCCATGCAAAGTGCGTAACAGACTTCTGCTCCCAAAGTGCATTAAGTAACAATATGTAAAAGCGCGTGGCTGGCTACCCATTGATATGAATACGTGTGCCTTTTTCCTACATGCTGGCACTACTTCTTCCTCAAATTTAGTAACCTAGAAGATTAAAGCTGTCAGTTACATATAAGGGTTAAGAACTCCAGGGAAGATTTATGATCTCTGCGCAGTCTCCAGGGAGAATAAGCAGACTGTTCCCTGCCAAAACACTCCTAAACTGCCCTGCAGTAAGGAGCGTTACAGGAAAAGCACCAGAGATAGATAGGGGGAGGGGGAACAGTGAAGGAATAGGGAAATGCATCTGTCAGCATCTTACCTGCTCTGTTTATTCTCCACTCTTACTTCAGTATACTTCCTCTTTTCTTTCAAGAATTATATTCACTGAAATTAATGTAAAGGTGATTTAATTCAAGTTGCAGCTTTATAACATGTCTTCTGCTCTAAATAAAAACTTCCTTAGAATAATGAACGTAAGCAGCTTTCTGGTAAAGAAAGCTGCATAGATGTTAATTGCTAAGATTCTAGCCTGAGATAATTTTCATAGTTTACAAGTCTACTGATGCCTGTGACAGTGTTTATTCAGTTAGTGCTCTTTTAGAGAATAATGCTTTTTGACTCAAATTAAAGATTAAAGCCTTTCTGTGCCTGAAAATCTGAGAATACAATTTGTTTTCGGTTTCTGTCATTTAGGTATTAAATAAAAATGAGTTTCTGGAATTACCACAGTCCAGCCTCTTGTCAAAACATGATCACATTCTCTGCCTCTGCCTCTCTCTCCACCCCAATACCTTCAGCACAAATGTAGCATTAAGCAGAGGTCTTTGAATCACTAATTTCTCAAAGGCTTTGTGAATAGGCTGTTTAAAGGAGAAAAACTCCAGCTGGGGGGGGGGGGGGGTAAATAAATAAATAAATAAATAAATGTAATTTATTCTGCAAATCTGCACCTGAGACAAACTGCTTATATGCCCCAGCTGTGTGAAGTCTCCAGCTGAAAGAATACACATCTTTTTAAAAATGAAAAACAAGCGTCAGCCACAGTTCATTCATTCCATTGCTTGCAGAACAGCTTGCTTTTCTACAGCTCTATTCAGACTGGGGCAAAGGTGAGGGCAAGCATGAAGGTTCACAGGACTGTAAGTTAACCCATATGTGTATTCTTATGAGTAACATCATTTGGGTCAGCTCTTTACAAACTATCCAGTCAGCATTGAATCCCCTTACCCAAAAGTATGTGTGGTAGTGTTCGACACAACCTTGAACCTGCTCTGGGTGCTGTTTCTCATGGTGCAGCTCTTCCCCACAAGTGATGAAGTAGCAATGTCTTGTCAGTTAGAAACAGAAAAACAAGCCAAAGGGAGGGTTTCACTCTTTGGCCCGGGGAAGGGCCATGCCAGCTTCACCTCAATAGCCTTTCCAAACTTCACGTTGCGTGTCTTCACTTGTGTAACAATTCGCATCTTGTTTGCATAAGGTGTGTGAATGAGATGCATCTTTCCCGTGAAGCAGGAGCATTTCTGAACAGTTATGTAATAAAGGTATTAGTGTGCTTGTATGCATACATAATACTGAGGCAAAAAGGAGAACAGTGTGTGAAACTTAAGAAAACACAAAAAGCTTAAAACTCTTCTATAAGTCCAAATTCAATATCTGTGCATCCTTGGTCAACAGTGTTGTACTTTATAAAACATTGGCAATAGGAAGTGCGGTCTAGTACAAGCTACACACAAGCACCAGGACTATGAATTTGAATATGCTATGTAGCCCTGAGTATGTTCACACCCTTTGCATAGCTGTGAAGTGATTTTATTGTAGTTTCACTGGGCAAATGAGTGTCCATGTGTAACAATTCATAGATGGAGGGAAAAAACACACAGATTACGCAGAGATTTAGTTCTAGCGGAACCCTGTAATTTGGCACGGTTTGGGTTGAAGCATCTAGCCAAATGACTCATTGAAACTGGATTGTTACATTAGAAAAGTATTGTTCTGGAAGGAAATTTAATGAATTGAAGGTACAATCTAATAAGACTCAGGATGCCAATATCAGTTCCAAGCAAATAGGCAGCTTCTTTATGGAGCACATGTATTTTTGGATAGCACTAAGACAGTGCCATAAGGAACTGTAGGAGGATAGCAGAGTACAAGCCAGGATCTTAGAAAAAGTCACAGGCAGGAAACAAGCAGAAGATACCATGGGGAGTCTGTCTACATCCAAAAGCCTCTTTGGAATGCCTCTGAAGTTAGGAACTGAGAATATATAGAAGAAGTGAGACAAGCTAATTTTATTTTTTTCAAAGCAAAAATTGCTTTTACTGTTATCTCCACCACTTCTGTTCCAGAGGTACCAGCTTTGTAGATTTTATGAATGTTTATCTCAAAAAGTGAACTGAGGCAGTATCACTGCATCCTTTTTTCTCCTTTAGTTCTAGCACTGAGCTTCAGTGTCAGTCCTGTTGCCCTTCAACACCTGACTTGGCTCCTTTTCCAGGCAATGCAGAATTTTTTAGCCTTATCTGAATACTGTTCCTGCATGGGTCCTTTTCCACGCAGGCCAGAAGTCCAAGGTAGATGGTTGATAGCAATTGACCAAATTGTGTCTCTAGCCACTGACTGAATAGGTGTAAAACTCAAACTAAGCTTAAGGATATGAAATACAGTAATGCAATCATAGTGATGATGAATCATGGTTCCTTAAAACATTTCACTGTTAGACATTGAAACTAGGGCATTTATTAGAGAAAGCTGGAAAGGAATTTTACTATTTCTTCTTTTCTCAAGGACAGTTTCAGAATTTTATTTATTTATTTATTTATTTGTATATTTTATTGCTTTAGTTTTGTAGTCTAATAATCAGGTAATAATAATTTTCCTGGATTTCTTGCTAATTTTTTCTGTGCCTTTCCTGTTCTGGAGTACATTTCTTTGAAATAAATTCCTTTGGATTTCTTTCAAATAATATTACCTGTTTGAAAGTTAGGTGTCTTGTATAAATTCATCATCTATATTCCTTCTCTAAGTGGAAAGAAAAGCACTTACCACCTATCTTAGATTTCTACCATAAGGTGGCATGAATCATACCGTAGAGGTAAATCTCTTTCTCCATTCTCATTGTATGAGATTAAACAATTTAAAATTGATGTTTAAATTTAGATGGCTAAAGTTAGGGGTAATAAATCCCACCCTAGAGACTGTTAACAGAAGCTTAAGTTATTCTTCTCTCTTACTTCCAAGTGAGAAAAGATTAGATGTCTTTCTAATTGTTGATGCCATAAAGTTCTTGCAGACAAACACAAAGCAATCAGATATGAGAATAATTTATAAATATTTGTGAAGAATAGAGAAAAAAAAGGAAGCAATGTTTTTTATTCCCTGGAAGATATTAATGGCATTCATATGGAGGAGGAAAATTTGTTACTGATTGTTGGCAATTTACACTAACAGAGGAAGACACTTTATTTTTCATTGGTATTGTTTGGTAGACTGAATCACTTACAAAATTTAGCACACTGGTTTGCTGGATTATGGAAGAGGCAATGTTTTCAAACTGCAGGTTGTAAAATTTATAGTAGCTTAATGTTCAAGTATGTGGTTAGAACTCAGTAGTAGCAAATGTTTTGGAAGTTCAGAGAAATGACTTGCATCAGTGGTATATTTATATTTTTTATAATATTCATACAAACATGCACAGTATTGCTATATAGACAGGAAAAATGTTAACTGAACTCAACTATGCCTATATGGTTTCTTGATATTATTGCTCTTGCCTTAATGCAAAAGACAAGATGTACTTAATACAATAAAACCTATCAAAAAATGAACTTTTGTGTAGTAATTGAATTATCACCTCATTTTTTCTGAAGTTAATTATTGGACAGTAAACCTCATTCATAAGCATACTATTGTATTATTGGTGTTATGCAGCAATTAAAATAAATCAGTCTGTAAGTGAATAGCTTTTGTGATCTCTCAAAAAATATTGTGACTAAACAATGTTCCTTAAAGATATTTGCCATTAATTCCATTGTTATCCAAAAGATGTTCAGAACACACTAATTGACTTCATAATTTTTATTTATGGTCTGTTTTAGGATGATTTTGCATGTATTGGCAAGAGAGCTAAAATGGGGATTAGAAGATTTTTTTATTTTATTTTTTCAAAACTCTGTTTAATACCGGAGCTTATTGGGGATTTTAATTTTAAATTTAAATAGCATTTAAATTTTCCCATACTGAATTATGATACTCTTTCTGAAGTGTACAGTATCCTAGATTCTCATCATAAGAAGTCAATCCCTATATACCTTTTATTGACTTTGCAGAATCAGAGGATGCTTTTAAAAGCTTTGACATAAATGATTATTTGAGGTCACCCTCAAAGACAGTAGTAAATCTAGAAACAACACCTACCTGTTCACAATCTGCTGTTCCTTTCTTTTTTTATACATATTTTTCCTGGTTTCCAGGTTTAGCTTTCTACCTCAAAATTGTAGTGATGACAATTACAAAACACTATCAACATCTTGTGCACTAAATACAGTGCATATTTAAGGGAATCCTGGATGCATATATGGAAGTCCCAGGGATATCCCCAAATCAATGCATTACGTGGTTTTCCTTACCTTCATAGTTCACACATTTTCTTTTTTTCTTTTTCCACAAAACATTAACTGAAAGAATTAATGTCTTACCAATAATGAAAAAAGCAAACATCCATTTGATCATGACTTTGAATCACGACCTTGCTAAGCCAATAAAATAAAAGCATAGTAACCAATAAGTAAACCATATACTTAGGAAGAAAAGAAAGCTTCACAGAGCTACCATGTCTCTTTAGAAAATGGCTGGCAAAGAGCATGAATCAGGCAGAGCGTCAGTAATGAGTTCAGCAGTACAGCCTTTAAGTCCGTCATAAAGCATATGCTTGCCACAGGTTTCCCTGCTTTCTATAGGGAAACAAAACAAAAGAAAACAAAAACATGAGAGAGAGAGAGAAGCTGATTACTTAAGCTTAGCAGATCCACAGAGTGCAATGTGGTTTTTTTGCTTGTAGTTGGAAGAATGCTAGAATCACTTGATCTCTAAAAGTGCTCTCAGTGAGAAGCACATGAGAAGGACATTTCCTAAATGTCTTTACAAGTTTTGTCTGTTTGTGTTACTTCAGATTTATCTGCTATCTTGCTAAAAAGTGACTTCATCTGAGAAAGTTGCAGCAAGTTGCAGCCAAGTGTCAAAGAATGCAAACAATAAGATAGAGAATGTAGAAGTTTAATATTTACTTAGTGTTTTAAAATAGAACATCTATTCCAAAATACGTAGGGTTTAGATGCCACAGAAAAGGCAGAGAGAGCACTGAAAATTGGTGCACTACGCATCTATTCTTGACCTGTAACTTTCCCCCTTCTTGCTTTTCGCTGTTAATGAGTTATCACGTGCAATTATTTTCAATTTAATTTACATATTGTATTACATGTGTTATTTTTTTCTAGAATATCATGGGAAGGAAAGCTAATTGGAGGATGTGTGTAATATGAAACATTTGCAGATTTGTTTCAAGTTACATAGTCTCTTGTGTGTTTCCCATGTCATACTTTCAGAATTTCGAAGCAGGCCCAAAGGGATAACATTAATATGTGTGTCAGGTACATATGGCCACATCTCACAGAGGAGTATTAAGTGGGAGGGCACTGGACACTAGATAGATTTTTACAAACATTTTGTACATCAGTACATCCTGCAAAACAGAAAGGTGAGTAATTATATATGCAGGCATTTCTATGTTTTTCAAAACTCAAAATACAGGCTGGCAGTTTATCTACCTGAGTGCAGGTGCGGATTTTGCTTTGGGCTTTTATTGAAAAACTAGGCCACAATGCCCAAACACTGTTTTCTAAATTAATCTATTTATATTCTAGGAGTAGCCTAGAATAAGGGTAGCCCAAGCCTGCACCACTAACTCCAGGTGGTCCTGCAGGCACTGGTATCTTCAGCATCCCACTGGAAGCTGTGGTTCTAACATACTGCTTGGGAGAGTTAGTTCTTAGAGGAATGGACTTTTAGACGATAAAGTAAGCATGCGCTCAAAAGAAAAACTTAGAGGAGTTTATGACTAATCTGATTCAGCCAGCTGATAGGCCTGTGTCCCAAGATAATCAGCTTGTGATCCCTTCCTGTTGGTAGTAATCATTCAAGTAGCTTAGTTTGAACCTGCTAAAAAACCCTACCTATCATTTGTTCATACTGTCTTCCTCCCACATATTCCTTAAGTTCCAAGGTTTTTTTGCATGAGTCCTCTGCTGTCTCTCACCTACTAGGGAACTGTCTCCTCTCATGTTTCTGTTAAGTAATAGTTAGGCAGCCATGTTGTAAGAGTGCCGATGATAAGGGAAGTGGGAAGCGTGCCTGTGGCTCATGTACTGCTTTGTGCATAGTGCAGCTGTGGCTCCCATAAAAGACTATTTCATGGCCGTATAAAATAGACAGAAAATTCCTGGGTAATCCTAATCCTCATCTCTTCCAGGAACTAGATTATCGTGAGTCTCAGCTGCACATCAGCCACATCCCATCTGGCCAAGATTCAAATTAAATCCATCTGAAACTACTGTCATCTGCATTTAAATTCCCAGAACTCTTTTCTTTTGCCCCCTTCCTGTTTTGTAGCACATTTTCTCCAGGATCTAACCTTTGCGAAAACATTTTGATGTATGGTTCATAACATCAGAAAAACTGGTTTGAGGAGTGATACATCTTCAGCTAATTGAATAATTCACTTCAGGGGCCTTAGAACTATCTGAAGTTTGGTTCTAAGAAGCTTTTTAGTCCAGGGGAGCCATCAGTGTTTTCTAAATATGAAAAGGTAAAAAACACAAATGATAGCAGACAGTCATCTGAGTAATTCTAAAGTGTGCTGGATTAATATGAGAAAGAAACTTGAAATTACTATTACAACTTATGTCAGCCTGTCTTCATCTTTCTGTTAATTTTTTTACAGAAATGACTAGAGTAAACATGAACAGGGCCTTGCTTATACATGTAGAATTTTGTATTGTTATTTCTATAGTGCTTTATATCATAAGTTCTTTTGGAGGCTCTGAAGAGTGCATTGTACTGTTTGCAGCCAGTAAGATGAACAAGCATTGTGTAGTATTCAAAACCGTTCTCGTAATTTTGCGCCTCCTATACGTGCCTGCAAGCACTTTACTAATACACAAACCTGTTTATGCTTAAAAAAGAGTTTCTGAATGTGGAACTAAATTGATATGAAGACTGGGACAAACTCAAAATGACTGGAACCATTCCATCCAACGCAGGTGCAATGTCAGCATAATCCAAGCAAGTTGGGAGTTCAAAAATGCTCAGCAATGTCTTCTGTGAAGTGATTCTGCAGATCCACCTTGTTCATATTAGCACCAGATTGATCCTTGTGGGAAGGGTTGCTGCAACAGGAATGAAAAAATTGTTTACTCCTCCTCATGCAAATGTTCAGATATTTGTTTCTGCTTCTCCTTCATGCATCTGTAGGGTTGTGAGAATTTGGGTGGTCCAGCCCCGTGAGCATGTAGTGAGATTAGAGTCACGGTGCTTGTAAAGCAAACATAGGTGCATAGGTTCAGAAATGTTGATACTGGCAACTGGCAGCAAGGGAACCTTTTAAGGGTGCACGGCTCTAAGGCCTTTGGCAGGAACCATACAGTGGTTACTTGAAGTAGCACCATTTTATTGTCAATACTGCTATCAAAATATGAGTGTTGTTTTTAACTTGATCGCGACTGAATGTCTCCTGAATAGTTTGGTACCCTTAGTATTTCTACAAACACAGCTTCAAGGATCCCAGCCTAAGGTACATTCTTTTGTCTCCCTCTGTAAATGTTTAATTACTGGCTCACAGAATAATGTTCAGTTGACACAAGCATTCGCACATCCTGGAATAGTTCTTGGTGTCTACATTTCCATTACGTTATGGTCACACAGTATTTTATGAATGTTGTATTAGAAGAGATTTAAACATTTTGTATTAAAGCAAAATTCCTGTGAAGCTATATGGTGTCCTCATATTGGTATGCAAAATGCCACAAAATTATCATATTTTGGTGTCTGATAATTAAAATGTAACTTATTAATACTATAAATATATTCACACATGTAGGAAAAATATAAAAAATAAAACCTCAAAATTCATTTTTCTGCTTTAGAGTACTTGGATGTACAGAAAAGATACTCCTGCATTGTAAATTATACCAATTCATGAAAATATTTGTATTACATTTCTCTTAAATATGTAACTCTGAGCTCTGCTGAAGTATATCAGAATTCATCGTGATACGCCAAAGAAAGCATTCATATTTGGATCGTACCAATATAGCAAATCTAACCCAATGTTCAAAACCCAGCAGAACGCATATAAAGTCTTAACACTCCTGCCTGACAGATATTTGTAAATAGTTTGTTTGTATGTGTGATAGCTTGTTCCATTTTAAACATTTTTAGCAGAAAACAACCCAACACTCCAAAGGTGAAAAGAAATGTGGAAGTACTTATCAGTTCATGAATGTGTGGGAAAGATGACATTGCCTCTGGCTCTCTTATTGTTAAAGTAAGTGTTTTTGTAGATTGTAATTTACCCTCCTATAAAAGAAAATGCTTTAGAATGTGTCAACATTTTGGCACCAAGTAATTCTATTTCTATTTAGCAAAACTTAAATATGCATTAAAAATCTAAGTTCAAATGTTTTGCTCAAAGCTACGCTTCACCTTCTGACACAGAATTTTATGTCTCCTGAACAGAAATGCCATAAATTAAACAGAACTGTGTTTTTTTTTTTCACTCTTGGGATTTTATTTATAGAACATTTTTAAATTAACAACTTTACTCTTTCAGCACTTAGTTTGATGTTGCTCTACTGAAATTAATCAATTTTGCTATCAACAACTCACAAAGATTGGATTTAGTCTTAAAATTAGAAAAGAATAAAAATAGTATTTCAGTCCATGCTGAAAGATACACTAAAATCTGTTTTGTCTGATACAGATTTCTAACTTTTGACAATACAGATGATGTTTTAATCTAATTTCCACTGAAACTTAATAACCAGCACATTTCAAACTCTGAGGAAAATCTTGTATTCCCCAAAGTGCAAATTATCAAAGTACTTCATAGCCGTAACTATAGCCTTTTGGTTTTAATAGCCTAAAACGCAAATGACATCCATTGGCTATTTGTTAATTATGTTTTTGAATTGCTTATGACTACACCAGAGGATATCTTCCAGGCTCTGATTTCTATTAATAGATGCCTGCTTTGGACAGTGTAAGAAAAATCCTCTGTTCTATCCAGCCTCATTACGACAGTAAGTCCTCTTTTTTTTAGATTGTCTACTCTCAATAAAGTACCACCAACTGCTACTCTCCCATAACAAATAAGTAATGCCAATGTGGATGTACAAGGTGTTGTCCTCTAAGTTTTGGGAAATCACTTGTGATTTCTCAAGAAATATGGAAGGCTAATTAATTTGAGAGCAGTTGTATTTAGTGCTTTCATAGACTTCAGTGTTCTGTAATCCTTCAGAAATAGGCTAGGTTCAGTTCAAAGGGATATTTATCACAGTTTTTTAAACGTCTTGAGATTAGACTAGAGTGTAGATAACATGAAGTGAGCTTTCTTATTAGGTATGTATTAATTTGTGTTTTGATAATTTGGAAACAATTCAAGTGTAATCAGGATCTGAAACAAAACCTGTAACTGAGAACTTATAATGTTTACGCAATGTTTTGATAACAACTATTGAATTTCGGAAAGTTCTGACAGAAGTTCAGGTCTGCTTTTGTTTTATCTCTTCAGCTTTCCTTAATTAGCTAAAGCAAAAGAAGGAAGACAGGTGTGTAAATTTTCTGCCCAGTTTGAGGACAACTAAGAATACTACAGCTATTCCATATTACAGCCGCTCAAACGCAAGCCCCCACCTCCTTCTACACACGGGGAGGAAGACAAAGAATTAAGTACCTATTTTCCCATGGGTGTTATCAATAGAAAATATACATTTTGAAAATCAAGAAGACAGAAGTGAGAATGACAACAATTTAATTCTGAAAAAGCTGTAGAAAGATCTCTTCAGAAAATGCAACATTGCTGTGCTAAAACTAGGTATCTTTAAAATTACAGTACTTATTCATAAACCATTACAATTTATTTATTAAATTCATTGCTATCTTCTGTTGTGACCAGGAGATAGCCTGTTAATAAGTCTTATCCTGTTTTTCAAAAATGTCCTTGAACAGCATACACGCACAGCAGACACAAACATTTACATGTTGCAACTCGTGGTACAGATAAAAAAAATTCCATAAAAACATATTACGTACATATTGACAAGTTGGATAAGAATGTAAAGACTGATCCAGGAACATGTATCTGCTACCTTTGGCACTGAATAAGCCCGACATTACACCTGCCCTGGCTAGGTGAAAGATTGTCTAGATATGTAAAGGCAGAGCAAACACTAACAATGAAGCTTTCATGGGAGGAACAGAACTATCTGCCCTGTGTGCGTAGGGCAGATAGAAATATCTGCTCAGATGAGCTCTCCAAATGCACAGTGTCAAAGCTAGTTAAACACCTGAAGAAGAACTGGTGAGAAGTCTACTGCTGCAGGTTTTATTAACAGGTTAGACAAGCATATGTCATGAATGTCACTAGTGCAGTCAATTTCTCATCCTCCAAGGTAACGATTACACGCCTTCTCAAAATCTGTTTTCCTTTCTCACCCCTTCCTGCTCCAGTTAATGTTCCTACTATCTTTGTCCACTGAATTTTTTTCTTAGTCATATTTACTTCTCTATGTCTTCTTCAGCAATTGGAAGTCAGTTCTATAAATCTACTGCTTCCTTTCAAGAGAGGAAAAGAGTCAAGAAATCTAGACACACTGAATACACAGGCAAAGGTTTTATTCTCTAGTAGTACATTTAAAACAGCGCTCTTCTCTTAACCTGTGCAACAGGAAGATGTCTTCTCCTATCTTTGCCTTATAGTCTCTGGAATCCAGAGTCTTCATACAGGTATCATTCCTAGCATTCATACGTCTTGTGTTTGAATACCACCCACCTAATTTTACATACTTTACTGATGCCTAAATTAAGAATTTAGCTAGTCTATCTTCTCTTCCAAGCTAATAGAAGGAGGCAGAACCCTCTTTGGAATGATTCAGATCAGATGCTTTCTAGAAGTGCTTAGGTCTCTCCACCAATTTCAGACTGGCTCTGGGAAGTGAAGGCACCTCATCTGAATGGATTCATTCACTTTATTTGAACTGAGGCTTCTGTTCAGTAAAATAAAGGAATTTCCGCAAATAATGGGATTGCAAAACTAAAGGACTCTCAGAGTTAACCTTTAACTTGAGTAGTTAATCCAATGTTTTGAATACTTGGGATAGGGAAGTTCCAAGAGTTTCAATAAGGACAGAAGGAGAAGGTGCTTTGCCAAAGTTAAGATGCAGGGTGTTGGCACTTGGAGCAAGTTCAAGTGGAAGTTCTGGGAGAGACTGTTTTGTTGTTGTCTTTGGATAATTCACTCAGACTAGGTCTGCAGTGTACAACAGATACCTGTAAGGAGAAATGAGGAATACAAGCAGTAAATGTATAGGCATCGAATGGCTATGTTAGAAGTTATGTTTATGCTGGTGGCTTTGTATGCATGGTGGTGGGGAGCAAAAGAGAGACCTGGCATTACTGACCAAGTTGGAGAGAGAGGAAGAAATGAAACAAACTTAACCCTGACAGGGAAAGAGCAGAAAAGAGAGACTGCACCTTGGTCGCAAGAACCCCATGCAGTGCTAGGGGCAGAGTGGCTTGAAAGCTGTGCAGACGAAAAGGATCTGGGGGTGCTGATCGATGCTCACCTGAACATGAGCCAGCAGTGTGCCCAGGTGGCCAAGAAGGCCAACGGCATCCTGGCTTGTATCAGGAATAGTGTAGCCAGCAGGACTAGCCAGCACCTCGAGTACTGTGTTCAGCTCTGGGCCCCTCACTA
This sequence comes from Anas acuta, assembly GCF_963932015.1. NCBI lineage: Eukaryota > Metazoa > Chordata > Aves > Anseriformes > Anatidae > Anas > Anas acuta. The sequence goes on along the minus strand of NC_089017.1, from coordinate 45,135,877 downwards.
CCAGAAGGACATTGAGTCCCTGGAGTATGTCCAGAGAAGGGCTATGAAGCTGGTGAAGGATCTAGAACACAAGTCCTGTGAAGAGCGGCTGAGGGAATTGGGGTTGTTTAGTCTGGAGAAGAGGAAGCTCAGGGGAGATTTTACTGCTCTCTACAGCTACCTGAAAAGAAGCAGTGGGGAGCTGGGGGTTGGCCTCTTCTCGCAGATAACTAGTGAGGGGATTAGAAGGAATGGTCTCAAGGTGCACCAGGTGAGGTTTAGGTTAGAAATGAGGAGACATTTCTTCTCAGAAAGAGCAGTCAGGCATTGGAACAGGTTGTCCAGGAAAGTGGTGGAGTCTCTGGGGTGTTCAAGGAAAGGTTGGATGCAGTGCTTGGGGACATGGTTTAATGGGTGACATTGGTAGTAGAGTGGTGGTTGGACCAGATGATCTTGAAGGTCTTTTCCAACCTTAATGGTTCTATGATTCTACTGGGAAAGAGTTTCCTCTGTTTCTTTTCCCAAGCCAAAATACCTCTGAGGAAGTGAGGAAGTTCGACAAATGGTTCTCTGAAGACCAATTGGACCCTGGAATTTTTGATAATAATTTGACTTATGTGGTTAATACTCCTTTGTTAATTTACCAGAAACCACCTTTACCAGACATGAAAAATCTAAGTACAGCATTTCTTTTGTGAAATTAAGAAGATAACAAATGACTGACATACAATTACCTACATTGCTTATAACATTTTTGACAAATATATATGTGCACCCTCAGCAAGTTTGCTGATGACACCAAGCTCAGTGGTGCAGTCAATACCAAAGGAAGGGATGCCATCCAAAGGGACTGGGACAGGCTGGAGAAGTGGGCCCATGTGAACTGCATGAGGTTCAACAAGTGCAAGTGCAAAGTGTTGCATCGGGGTCGGGGCAATCTCATACAGAAGTACAGACAGGGAGAAGGCTGCTCACTGTGAGCAACCCTGTGGAGAAGGACTGGAGGGTTCTGGTAGATGAAAGGCTCAACATGAGCCAGCAGTGCGTGCTTGCAGCCCAGAAGGCCAACTGCATCCTGGGCTGCATCAAAAGAGAAGTGACCAGCAGGTTGAAGGGTGGTGATTGTCCCCCTCTGCTCTGTTCTTGCGAGGCTCCGCTTGGAGTAACTGCATCCAGATTTGGGGCCCCCACCACAAGAAAGATACGGACCTGTTAGAGCGAGTCCAGAAGAGTGCTACAAAGATGATCAGAGGGCTGGATCATCTCACCTAAGGGCTGGAGCATCTCACCTATGAAGAAAGGCTGAAAGAGCTGGGGATGTTCAGCCTGGAGAAGAGAAAGCTCTGTGGAGACCTCACTGCAGCCTTTCAATACTTAAAAGGGGTCTTCTAAAATGGTGAAGAAGGACTCTTTACTCAGGTAAATAATGACAGGACAAGGGTCTTAAACTAAAAGAGGACAGATTTAGACTAGACAGGAGGAAATTCTTCACTGTAAGGGTAGTAAGGCACTGCAACAGGTTCCCCAGAGAATCTGTGGATGTCCCATCCCTGTAAGTGTTCAAGGCCAGGCTGGATGGGGCTTTGGCCAACCTGATCTAGTGGGTGGCATCCCTGCCTATTGCAGGGGAGTTGGAGTTAGATGATCTTTAAGGTCCCTTCCAACCTGAGCCATTCTGTGATTCTATTTTAATTTTCTACTACTGTATGACCTTAATCAGACTAACAGTCATAATTAAGAGAGATACAACATGTAACAGATAAAAGTTTCAGTGGTTTGTGGGGACAGGACAAGGGTCAATGGCCACAAGATGGAGCACAGGAAGTTCCAGACCAACATGCAAGAAAAACTTCTTCACAGTGAGGGTGACGGAGCACTGGAACAGGCTGCACGGGGAGGCTGTGGAGTCTCCTTCTCTGGACATATTCAAGGCCCATCTGGACACCTACCTGGGCAACGTGTTCCAGGGAACCTGCTTTGGCAGGGGGGTTGGACCTGATGATCTCTTGAGGTCCCTTCCAGCCCCTACAATTCTGTGATTCTGTGATAAGTAAATAACCCCCCACTTTCCTGAATAATAAATGCAAAACAGATTGTTTCAGATCCCATTTCCTAGGCAAAGTTTTAATGCAAAAGGGCTGATATTTTATTTTCTCTATTTACCCATAGTATCAATGAATTACCAGCATATCTTTTGATTAGTGTATTGTGATGAAACTCTACAGCTATTTTTGCAAAGTTACTGTTTAGAAGAAAAACTAGTTCAAACTCAGAAAATAAATCTTAGGAAAATAAAGCTGTTGATATCAATTTACAGACCCACGAACCAGATTCAAAACAAAGCAAAAAAGTATCTACAACAAACCTAGCATGCAAACCTGACAAGGACTTGCACAGAGGTCACTATATTATCACAGAGATGGTATGATTAACGTAAACATACTGATAATAATTTTTGACCTTTTTTTTTAATGGAAAAAAAAGTCATGGAACTCAGTTGTAGTCCTTTTTTATTAATCAGTTTTAAAAAGCAGCACAAAATAAATATAAATTAGAACTGAAACAATCTCACAACAGAATAATGGAAAAAATAGCCAGCAGAATCTGTTTTATCTCAGCATTGTGTTCTTCCTAATATCTGCAGTCTGACTCCACTGGTAAAAAATAGTTTTGAAATTTGACCTATGTCCAAGTCAAAATGCAGGTGAAGAAATCAAGAGTGTCTTCGGTTGTGCTTAATGCTCAGTGTGATGTTTCCCAGATTAAAAACATGGTTTTTGGGTACATCTGGATAGTACAGAAGAGGAACAGCAACAGCTGCAAAAATTTAAAATGTATTATGAACCATAACTTTTTGTCCTGGATTTCTAAACTTTCTGCCTTTGGCCCTGACCTTTCCTTCCTGTGAATAGTGAATAAACAAAAAACAAACATTGTACTGTAGAACTCTCAGTGAAACATATTTGTTAGTCAGTTATCTTAAATGAATCTTCATTAATCCACAAAAACTACATTATTTACTGAAAGAGTAATTTTATCCAGAAATGCAAGTTATACAAAGTATTCATAGTTTACAGAACAGTTTTAATATGAAGTTATTTTCTAATTTCATTATCCTTACTGGGAAAATCATTATGGTATATAATATTTCAAAGTTAAACTGGTGTATTTACTAAATATCATTTCTTTTCTTTGGGAACAAATGGATAGATTTTATTTTTCCATTGGAAAAAAAAAATAAAATATCAGAAATCTGAGCAATGCAATAGCTGGGTTAAACGTAATATGTGAATGTATGCAAAATGTTCAGATTATGACATGAAAGTCATAGTTTTTACACAGTGCTGCTAAGTTTTCAGGTAATCATATGATTAATAAAACACTTTAATAGGGTCTTCTATATATTTAAAAATGCTAACACTTTAGTGTAAGACACCACAGTAATCTTTCATAAATTGACAAGACCATTTATTTGTATATAGTTGCCAAATGCCAGAGATGTCTACACTTCATCAACCTCTTGACAGCAAGCCAAGGAATGAGCAGAGTGACAAGCACTGCCATATTTGGCATTTACTTATTTAATTTGATAGAACAAGAAAACACCTGTTCTCCTACTGGAACAGCAAAATTGGTACATTAACAGCCTACCCAAATAGAATAGTTGCAAATTAGCAAAGTCCTGGTTGAATCCATGTTCTAGCATATATAAGACTTTTGAAAAAAAAAAAAGTTTTGTATATTATATTTCTGAAGTTTATATTCCCCTTCACACAAAGCATGTTGTGTACAATTTACTTTATAATTTACTTTAATAGTTGTAACTATAATTTAAAATATACCAGGAGTTCTCCCAAAATAAAGAACTAACAGTGCCCATGGATGGACAGTTCTGTTGCATGTGTCAGTATATGTTTATCTGAAGACCAGACGCTGTAGGATTAAATACAAAAAACGTTGTGTGAATCTTAAAAGAATCTTATATGGAGTCCTCTTACTATAGCTCACAATTAGGCTCAAATACTAGAAAAAAAAAAAAAAAATCCAGGGAATTTAAATGTAAGGACCACTCCTCTGTTCTATTTTCAGTTTCTATTAAATACATTTTCTTACCAAAAAAGAACATCTAAATAAACAACTCCAGTAAAAACATTTATCATGTCTGGTGAAACATGAAATATTTCAATCCAGAACTCTGAAACTCCTCTTTAGCTAACTTCTTTTACCTTATTTTTCCATTGCCGAATTGTAAAATCATTTTTCAATAGGGATCTCTTGTAGCAATCTACCTCTCTTTCACGTGGTGATTAAACAAGCTGCTTGACCATAGTGGATCTGGACAACTTTAATGCTGAGTACTCTTTTCAGTGCTTCACTGAACAGCAAATGAGATAAATGCATGCTTACATAATTTGCTAAGTTGGTGGTCTAGCTATGTAAATTAAATATATATATTATATGTGTTTATTTTAATACACTACAAGTCATTAAAGAAATTTTTAAAATGCAGTGGCCTAGAGCACTACTGAATATTATCATCTGGAATCTGATACCGTTCAACCTGCTAAAACACAAACTATGTTATTGGATGAAAGCCAAAATGAAAGACAGAAGTAAAAGAAGATGAGGAATGTAAAACAATACACTTTCAATAGCTTTAGGAGAAGTTATTAGATAGGAATTTGAAATTTCACTTGTAAATCAATCAAGACAATGATAGAACGGAAGTATGTTCTGTTCCAAGATGTGTCTTTGTTACATGAGGTAGCTGGTCATACAAAGAATAATGTGACATTTGTAATTATGGGGTCAACCAGGAGGACAAAAGCAATGCAGAATCAGTTATCACTCCCACCTAAAACAAAAACAAACATCAAACAAACAAAAACACTAAAACCAAAATTATTTTAAAAGATCATACCATACACAGTAAAACTATTGTGTGCTGACAGAATAAAGAGATAACAGGAAACATTCAGCAATACCAAAAGGCAAATCTAGAGATTTTTGCATCTTGATGTTCTAGTTGAGAAGATAACCAGATCTCACAATTAGAGGATACGCAGAGACAGCTGCAGGGAAGTATTTCTACTGCATTTCCTTCCAGCCCATTCTGAAAGATTAAGGAGTGTCTATGATACTAATTCCCTTTGACATAAATGGGCGATGACAATAGGCTGCAATGTGTGGGGGTGATGCTTGCCATATGTTTTTTGACACAGTTGAAGTAGCTATTTTTGAAACTGGATAAAACAGGAGTTTTACAATGTGACATATGGGATAGAAATGAGCTGTAGTTACAGTAGTCCTCCCTCTTGGTCTAGATGAACTGTTTACAGGATGTCTTCAAGATATGAACTGGTTAAATGATCAAAACAGGAGCATATCTGTACAGCTCAAGTTTTATGCACCTTTTATCAAGGGAGAATAAAATCAAAAGTACAGATTCTCTTTTGAACATCCCTATCATCATTTGAGTCAGATTTTGAGCTGCCAATTTAGTTTTCCAGAATTTATAAAGATACCTGATGAGCACGTTTGTATTGCCAATGGTATTGGGCAGTTAAGATAAAAGATCTTTGAACTGTTTTATTACAAAATGACTGGCTTATGGTCCCAGTGGCCCATCTGAAGCAAGATCATCAGACATCATGCTTCCTTTGCTAATTCCCTTATTTTCTTAACCAAGCAGCCACCACCTGCCTCTGAACAGAGATGTTTTCCTAGAACCAAAAGCATTATATGAAGAAATAAAATGCAAACACTGCCTGAAAACATAGCATCTAAGAGTGGCCAGTGCCAGGATTGAGCATGGGGAAGTTCAGAGTAGCAATTCATAAACTGATCTGGGAAGAATTTTTTTCTAATTGCTTATATTCTGACAGAAACATATTCAGATCTTTAAAATTTTATTTTACCTGAAAACTGCTGATGTTTTTACTGGACATTAAAATGTCTAGTCCTTTCTTCACACCTTACTAAGCATATCACATCTGCATCAACAAGTTAATTATGCTGTGTGTCATTACTTTTAAATTTCATTGATTATCCTATTCTATTAGAAAAGTAGACAGTACCTCTCTGTGTTCTCTCTTCCATGGCCTTTTAGCACTTTTGCACCCATCTACCAAGTCCCTTTCTATCTGATCTCTCTAAAGAACCACAGGCTTTTCAGTGTCTTATTTCCCTACCTCTAAGTACTTTTATTCCCCTAAAAATTGAAACCTCTATCTACCACTGTTTTTTTTTGTTGTTTGTTTTGTTTTGTTTTGTTTTTGTGTGTGTGTGTGTGTGTGTGTGTTTTTCTTAAACAGACTAATCAGAACTGTGTCTACGTTATTTAAAATGTAGGTGGGTGGCTGCTTGAATCTTCATAAACATTAAATTTTCTTATGTTTCCCAGGAACCATCCATTCAGGTCACCCTAAAATTATCATAGGAAAAAAAAAAAAAAAAAAGAGTTCAAAAATATTTGTAGGAAGAAAAATGTTTCTAACAAGTGATTCTAACTTACATAAAGATACAGGGCTATATATATATACATGTATATATATATTATTGTAATACTTTGGTGTGATAATCTTCATAGTCCAGTGATAAACTCTTTGAATGGTTTCAGGTGAGTCACTATCTAAGCATTTAAAGACTTTCAGAGCACATATGAAAACACCCCAAGAAAAGAAAAGAACACCCAACCACAGTATTTAGGCATTGTTCAGGAATACAATAAATTATACAGCAACTTGTCCTGCCAACATATCTTAAAAAGCTACACAAAGGACCCACAACTAATATCTGTAATGCAATCTGAAGTTCTAAGATAAAAACTTAAAGCAAGGGAAAAACAAGTACGTTACTACAAACCTTTTTTCAGCTCCCACTGCTTATAAGATTATAATGGATTTGACTGCCATTGCTATTAGTAATTTCCCAGATGAATCTGTGGGTGGAACAAAAATATAGAAATGAAAACTGAAAGGGCATTGTATGTTTAAAATATCCACCTCCACTTACACACAATAAATTTGATTGAAGCTGTCATCTTTCCGTGCCTCAGTTTTCTCCTTTGTGAAACAAGTCAGAAGACTATGCTCTTTCACCACTATTAAACTTCTCCTACTTCTTAGTTTCCTTGTCTTCCTACATTCATATCCTTTTCTGAAGATGAAGAGGGAGAAATCATTACTAAAACTGGTTACTAGGAAATATACTTGGTTCTGTACCATTGGTTATACTCCTAAGGGCCATCACTCCAAAGACCATATGCATGCTTGGACACAAGTCCCATATGCACCCATCCTTGGTGATGCAGTGAAGGTCTGTCTCCCTTGACCAGTCACCTAGAATCTCATCTCTTGATGTCTGTCATACTTCATAATCAAGACAACTACATGCCATACCTCCTGAAGTATTTGAATGTTAATTTTGAAAGGTTATTGATGAGGTACAATAGAAGTAATCTACCTTTCTCATATTCTTAACTTCCTGAAGGTTAAATTTTGAACTCTTTAAACATAACTCATGAACCAACATGAAAAAATGTATAATGAGCAAATACATAATATTTTATGCTGCTGGTATATGGGAGACTTTTAGTTTGTCCTTTTAGAGGAAGGTATAAAGATTTCCATTCAAATAATGGCATTTCTTACTCCAGGCTGTACTACTTCGTTTTAAGTGGCAGAGGTTACCGTGCTGTACTTTGTGAAATATGTTTATGGCATCTACGGGTGAGAACCTGGAGCACAATTCTGCTTTTCTTACCATCTTCAACAGCATCCTAGAATTAATAAGTATCCATCTCCTTGGCATAAGTTTGGCATAAGAGAGGAATGAAAAATTCCTGCAGAGCAAGAATATATAGGACATGTGAATCTCTTTGGCAATGCCTAGTCAGCTTGCCTCTCTTATTAATATGCATGTTTGGACTTCTGCTGGAGAGCAGTAAATCACAAATCTAACTGAATTTGACTTAACTTTTATAAGGTTGACATACAAGACTTGGCAAGTTTAAGCTGTTGCAGTGCTATATAGAAGGAGTCCACTGATTCCAGAAAAATACGATGCAAAGAAAATATAATTGAGATATGACTGGAATCAAGTAACAGAAGAAGGCAGCAACAACAAAAATCTTAAGACTCATACTAGTAGTTACATTCTACAGTCAAGTCATGACAGTTTGGAACTGTTATGAGAGGCGGTAAAATTGTTTGAACAACCATGGTCAAAAAATGGTACAAATAAGTCTACACAAAACTGTCAGCCTCGCTAGGACTAGAAAGGCTGTGAATGCAAAATGACATCCTATTAATTTCTATACCTTCTATTAGTTGTGGATTGTTTAAAATTTTCTTCTTTTCCTGTTTTTGAGAAAACAGTTTTATGATCATCTAGATATTTTTCATCTAAACAGTTGATCAGTATTTAAATCATTTATTTGTCTCATTATTTGTCTGACAATTTTCTTAACAAAGGTAACACAGAAATTAGTAGGAAGATGTGACATGGATAGATCACTTATCTACTTCATGGTGTGGAAAACAGCATTAGCACAAACATATGAAGGAAATGATAAAAATACTTGTCAGAGAAGCAAAAAGATATGTAAATGGCAAAGTAAATTCAAGTGTATCATAGTGACTAAAGATGGTGGGCCTTTGAAATAAAATTTACAGTATCTGAAAGTAACAACGGGTACTACCCAAACGAGAAGTCCTTTATGCTAAGCTATGTGACAATGTCAGCCTGTGGAGCCACGGAGCACCACGCCGAGCCTGTGGCCAGAGGGAAGCCCACCCTGTGCCCTGCCCCAGTTGCCCCCAGGCTGGACTGGGGGCCAGTGGCCTGCCTGAGGAGGAGCCGAGGGCATGCTGGCCAGTGGCAGCCTGAGTGTTGGGCTCCAAGGGGTGAGTGCCGTGCCCAGGCCCTCCCAAGGCAGCCCCAGGGAGCCTCAGCCCTGTGTCCCCTGGCTGTGGCCTGGCCGTCAGTTGGGCCCGGGGACAAGGAGAGGTGCCAGTGGTGCCTGCCCACTCCAAGCTGGCATCGTGTTCTTCTTCACACACTTTTATTTCTTACCTTTTCCTTTTGTTTTTTACCTCTATCGTTTTACCAACCGGTTGCTCAACAGTACCAATAAACGGTGTCATGGTATTTCTTGGAAATGCTTAGTGGTTTTCCATGGGATTAACTGAGGAAACTTCTAAACTAATGTGTTATAATAAGGCATGATTAAAACTGTGTTTTCCAAATACTGAACAAAGTAGGCAAGGTGAAAGAGACAAAAAGGATGACCATAGCATTGGTAGCCTCTGTAGTTGGTAGCATCACTCAGTTTGTACTGAGGGTTTATAGAATGTCAAAGAAAATAAGTTAATGGACTAACCGTGATAATAGAAGAGTAGTTAAAAGAAAAGGGCTGCAAATTAATTGTGCAAAATAGAATGTGGTTAGCTGGCTTGAGTTCCTGGAAATACAGATGTCTTGCCTGGTGGGCAGCTGGCCAACCCACTCCCCTAGGCTTCCTTATGAAGTGGATGCCTACTGCAAAGGACATCCATTTCAGAAGCTAATGAATGGGATTCAAAGATGGGAAAGTTATTTTTATCTTCAAGAAACATGATTAAATAAACAAGAAAAAAATGCCACTTTGAAAATGGAAGACGAGAAACAGAAATCACTTAGGTACACTCCTGAAGGGTAAAACAGTTCCTCATCCCTGCATTCTGGCTATTTCCTGTATATATTGAGAACCATCTCCAGTTGAACGTTTGAGATAACTTGTGGCACTTCATTCTAGAGAGCAAAGAGATGAACTAAAGAAAGAACTGGGTCATGTAAAACGGACTTTGTTCATGCAGAAGTGTCAGGAAGGAAACATCTAAGTGGGTTCATAGCTCAGGAATAAATGAAATTGCAGGATCTCTGGTGAGAGAGAGTGTGTGATGTCCATCCTGAGCTACCTGGTTGTAATCTGCATGTAAACTTTAGAATCAAAATTAGTACTCTGGTCTGGACTGAACAGTTATTGAGCATTCAGGCTGTCCACTTTACATTTCAGCAGACTCAACAGTTCCCTGCAGCTTTGCCTACAATAAACTCGCTTAGAGACTCAGAGACAGAAATGACTAAAACTAGAAACAAAATGAAGAAGGTTTAACGAGGAACATCACTTTGAAGATAAATCAGGCTGGACAAAACAGTCTGTTTGTATTTATATTTACATTTCCAGAATTCTTTCAATATGCTCATAATATGTTCTCTATGGGTCTTGATGGAACTTCCTATAACCACAGCAGTTTAATATAGCAAATGCTATTCCCAGCTTGAGCAATTTCTTCTTCCTAATGCATATACACACCATATACACACTACAGTTTTCAAATGCCAGTCAAAAACAGGAATGAGTCAGGCGTTTAGTACTCTGGATGATATATGATAATTAAAGACCATAATTATAAGAATTTGACATTTAATCTCATTTCGTCACATGGAGACCTTGGCAATGGTTTCTAGAGGCTGTGGGGGTTTGCTGGTCTTGACTGAACTGATATGGCCATGAGAAGAAATTCATTCCCTTAGATACAGAGACAACTAGAACTTTAAAGATAAAAGTGCACCCTAAAACTAGATATGAAAGCTCACAAACTCGGGGCGGGGAGCAAGTGCTGAATCTCCTTCTCCAATTAACAAAAAAGCACAGCATCTTGCAAAAATTTCCATTTCTGGGTGGACATGAGGTATGACCACCACCTTGCTCCTAAGTAAATGCACTGTTAATATAGTATTAAATAGTGAAGTCTGTTGAAGGAGCCACCCAAAATCTCTGGAATGTCAAATACGTTAGAAATACCTAGAATCCTTTTGGAGGTACCCTTGTTTTTGGTCAGTTTTGGTGAGTTAAAACATGGGAGTGCAATGAAGTGTGTGTTAGGGCAACGGAATAGTGAAGACACACAGGAACACATCAAAAGCACAGACAGAACAAGAAAGGCCCCTGAAACAGATTGTTCCCCCGACACATATGGCTGGCAGTAAAAGGGCTTCATTTCTTAGCATCTTAATCACAGGATTTGTCTGGCGGCCTTTCAGAAGTGTTGCTGCAATTACCTTTTCTTGTAAGCTAGGATTAGTATAATACAAATACAGGTAAATTGCCACATGACGATACAGTATTTGTCAGGATTTCATCCAGATTTCTGAGAAAGGCAGCATTACTTAAAAAAACACTCACTTGGATGAACACCTGCCATAATTACAAAGGACACAGTAAACAGCATGGTAGCAGAACACTATTAAAAGTGTGCCTCTACTTGTTACAGAACAGGAAGCAAAAAAGGTGGGAAAGAAAATACAAGAAATGGAGGAAGAAAAAGGACAGATTAGGCCATGTGTTGACCGGGAAAATGTAACATGGAATCACAGTGCAGAAACAGAATTCTTAGATGTTAACAGTGACTGTATCAAGGAACAACTAGGTAGGTAGTATAGAAGAGGGCAAACAACCTTCATTATGGTTCAAGCAGCACAGGGGTCCTGTTTCAGAATTCTAGTGTTGAAGAACTGCATTGCAACAGTGACTATAGCTTGCCCTGAAATTATATCCTTGCCAAAAATTAAAAAAATGCACAAAGGCATGCCCCAAATTCACCAGATCTGTGTTCAACAGAATAAAACACATAACAAGGAAGCCTATCAAAGACCAAGAGGGATAGGAGACCTAAAATAGCCAGGTTCTTGCAGATGGTGATTGCTGAAAAATACAATGTTAGAGAGAGCAAGGAAATGCATACCACCAATCAAGAACGACCCAAGAAAAGCAGAACTGAAGCTGGCACAGCTAGACAGCAGGAATAAGGCAAGTTACTAGAAGTCGTCCTCTGAAAAGCTGAAGTTGTGTCCAAATATATAAAACAAAACCAAAACTACCACCAACAAAAAATAGTAAGCATAACAAGCCTACCCAAACAGAATCTGCAGGAAAATAAAGTAGTAAGATCCTATCTCTCACACTTACCTGGAACAGCAAGCCTGTCAAGTCTTGATGATAAAAAGAGCACTGCAAGAAGATAAAGCTGTATCAGGCAGCCAAAATGAGTTATCATCTCCCTGCACCGTGGAAGAGGCATGAGAGGTTCCTCTGCTGGAACTCATTGCAAGGCGTGAATAGAAGGGTTCTGCATGAACAGCAACAAAACACCAAGTTCAAATGGCACTCAACCCTAAGCTCTAGAGAAGCTCAAGGATGAAACTGCTGAACTCTCTTAAAACCGACACTGGGCCTGAGGACATGAACTTTGGAAATAAGATACCTATTTTTAATAATTTGAGGGGAGATCTGTGGATCAGACTTAGAGGTTGTTATCAGACAATCTGAGAAACTGTAATAAAGAACAGAATCAGTGACCATATTGGTAAATATCACCTTTGAGGTGTCCTGAATCTTCTCGTTTTTAATGTTACTCCTGGGAGTTTTGGAGTCTCCTAATGAATTTGTCAAAATTGGTAGCATTCACAAGCCTGTAGGTAAAGATTTGTTGAAAGGATTTACATGTTTTTCTGAAACACATTGAATAAGGTATCTTGTCAAAGACTTATGGAAACTAAGGAGCCTTGAAGTAAGATGGATGGTCTGTGTTTTGATAAATACCTGGTTTCAAGATAGGAAAGAAAATAGAACTAAGTGTTCTGTTTGCACAGTGAAAAGAGATCCTCAGTGGACTCTCAAGTTGGATCACTGTGCATGTCAAAAGGGATCCAGTAGAACCACAGCAGCACAGGGATGTGTGGAACAGCATCCATAGGTGAAAGGAGTGCACTACAATGCTTATGGTTGGGAAAGAGGCAAGAGATCTAGTGAGAGTCTAGATACCAACCACAATAGTCATAATGTCATAAAGAGTTTGTGCTTTCCTGTATTTCATATTGGGTACCTAGTGAACTCTATGGAGTATCCACTGAAGATGGCAAATGGCAGATTGCAAGCAAAAAGGGATGCTTAGATGTGGAAATCCCTGCAAAAGGACATTGCAGAAACTTAACATTTTCGTAACATCAGGAGGAAAAACAGACAAGTTCATGGAAGAGAACGCACCTCTGGCTCAGGTATGCCCTTAGCCACAATGTCTTGGAGGCTGGGAAGGTACCCGCAAGACCAATGCTTGCACTGCTCTTAGTCTTTCCTTGGTGGCCACTGCTTCAGGCTGGTGACTGGACTAAATGAACTCTTCATCTGACCCACTACAGCTCTTCTGTTTCGGTGTTCTTATGTTTTAGGTTCATAGGATGTTAGACTCCTTAGTAATGCTGACAGCCATGCCAACAGGCCCTTCAGTCCTCCAGCCCTCCAGTCAGAAGGGTTTATCTGGTGACAAGTTGCATCTCTAATAGTAAACCAATTCCATCTGGTATTCCTTCTGTAGGTGTGTGTGTATGTGTATTATATATGTCTACATAAATAATAATCTAATGTTCTTTACTTTCTAAACTACCAAAACCTAATTTGGAACTTTCACTAGTGCTTTTGCATCTTTGACAGGACACTGAAACCCTCCACAGTTCCTCCACACTTTGTAAATAGTAGTAATATTTGGTGGTAAATAATCTTAGCTAGCATAACAGTAATTTATTCCTTACTGTTATTTGATGTATTGGTTTTGTTTTGTTCTCCAATGACACCCAGACTCTACTATGTTAGTGCTTCAAATAGTGCTATGCCATGAAATGTTTACTTGAGAGCTTAATGTGAATATCCTTCATTTTTTTCTTCAAAGTGTATTTTTTGGAATCAATGACACTTAGCAGTCTGATAGGGAGTGTGTGCCTTCTATTCCCACTTACTGTTACAGATTCGCTCACCTTTCTCAAGGCGATGTGAAGTCCCAGGACTTTATCAAGACGTGGTACTTTTATTCGTGTGTTTCCTGTATAGCGGTATTTAATCCCTTCCATGTTTTCAGTTCTGAGTGGTCTGTTTTCCTTACTGATCTTCTTTCTGTTCTTCAGTCCTCTGTTTCCTTGTCTTTTGTCGGGACTGTGGTAGTATCCCCAAGTCTTTGCTTCCTACAAAGCCAGTATTCATCATCATCTCACATAACGTGCACTAGGTGCACACAACAAACTTCATTTGCTGCGAACACTATAGCTGTCATTTCCTTTAATTCCCATAAGGCTCTCCCTCGTGTGGATTCATGTGCCCCTACTCCTTTCTCATTAGGATGATGTGCTCTATCCTAGGGCTTTTCTATGCCCCATTTTCTTCTTACTTTCCACCTAATTCCCTCGTTCTGCTTCTCAGAAGGCACCCCCTCTTGAAGCTTGAAAGGCAGGGTTCTATCTGCCACCTGTTCTGCTCAGACCAGTGGTTTGGCTGCCCTCAGTGTGACTGAGACCTACCATCCCTCAATTCTGGGAATGTAGAATTGCAGGACTAGCTAAATGTTCAAGCGATCCTTCACAAGACAGAAGAGAAGTTGGCATTAAGCAGGCTGTAGGCCTTGCATGTGCAGCCCATACATATCTAGCCATACCCACAGAAAACTGATTTAAAATAGTTAAGTATCCTTATATAACCCCATTGTACCTAGGAGTATGGGAGCTTGTAGAAGCTGCCTCACTTTTTTGTTGTTGTTGTTGTTATTAATAACAGAGAATTGATGGAAATCACTAATGACCATTTCCAAATCTGTATTGCTTCCAAACCACTTACCAGAGGACAAATTTTCTGCAGGTGTGGATCACTGTGTTTATGTCTGCTTATGCAAAACGTATGGTGGAGAATTTTCTTTTCATCAGCTATTCAAGTGCTGTCTGCTTCCTGTTCTGATGTCCTTTATTCTGACTTTTTATCACCCACTGTTTTTGAAGTTCTTGCCTATTGGCAAAAGTCAAAATTGCCCCATGGTTTAACCTTTTACTTTCCAGTTCTCTCACTGATTTTCTTGTTTGTGCTTTACACTCTGAAAATTTCCCAAACTGTTTCTTGTTATCTGTTACTCTCTAGAGCTTTGGAGTTTGTTAAGAAACGTATCAAAAAAAAAAAACCTGAGGTGTATGATTTCTGTTCTTTTGTAGAATAGTGTCTGAACAGGAAACACTCACAAAAGCATCAGTGTTCCCACCTTTGCAGCCTACTGAAGTGTCCTCAACTCTTTTATGCACTCATCTATAAAATTGAAAAACTTCTTCCTCTACGTAATTGTTAAGAAAGAAAAACAAGCTTTGTTTTCAAACTCCATCCCCTTTTTTGATGGATTATGTCACCAAATTTGTTGTGAATTCAAGTAAGACATCAGAGATGCAGTGAGCTAGAAAACGGATGTTGGCCATCAGACTTTGCTAGGCAGAAAGGAAAAACATTTTTTTAAAAAAAGCATACAAAACAAAACAACACAATTAGGAAAAAAAAAAGATTCGACTAGAACCAAGAAATACGAACCAAAATGTTCTTGAAGTGAACTGGTGCCACTGCTTGACAGGACTAACTTAAGTGAATGCTGTGAATGTTAGCTGAATGATTGTTAATTACTAAGGAAGGTGCTTTTTGGTGTGTGTGGGGATGGACGGATGGACAACGATGACACTGTCGCCTAGCTCTCCCGCTACTCTGTAAGCTATTACCTTCAAGAATAAGGAAAATAAAACTGAACGATGAGTTGGCCGGTCTGTTAATTTCTGTCTTACGGGGGAAGCAGGAGGATTTTGTGTAACTGAGGTTCAGCCTCAGCAGTAACTTAATGGATTATCCAGACACCTACACCCGACTGAGGTTAAAGGAAAGGTCAGAAAGGTTGCATTTTTTAAAAAAACTGAAGCACGGGTACGCTTTTAGGGAAAGAACACCTCTGGAGAGAGCGGGGGGCAGGGCCGGCAGCACAGGACGCAGCCGGGACGCTACCGGCACCGAGCTGCGCCGGGGGCAGCGCGCTGGGTGAGCGGCTTCACAGCGCCCATCTCCCATCCCCGTGCCAGCCCCACACCCTCCCACACCCTCCCGCCTTCACCGAGCCGCGGGAGACCGAGAGGAGCGAGAAAAAAAAAGCGAAAAAAAAAAAAGCGGCGCCCGGGGCAGCGGCAGGGCCGGGCCGTTGGGCACCCGCCACCTGCGGCGGGCGGCTCCTGAGGCGGCGGCGGGGCCGCGGGGCTCCTCTCGCGAGACGCGGCCCCGGCCGGGCGGGCTCCGTGCGGCGGGCAGGGGCCGGGGGGACGCGGCCCCGCTGCCGGTGCCGGTGCCGGGGGGGGGGGGGGGCGGATGCGGTGCCCTCCGCCGCCGCTGCCGGCCGCGAGGAGCCGGCGGCCGCCGCCCTGCCTGCCGGCGCTCCGCCGGGCCGCGCCTAGCGAGGGCGGGCGGAGGCTGGCGGTGCCGGCGGCCTCCCCGCCGAGCCGGGAAGCCAGCGGGCGCGGCCCGGCCGCCTCGCCTCGCAGTTCCCCAGCCCCGCCGCCGCCCGCCCCGCACCGCCCGCCCCTCCTCCCCCTCCCCCTCCCTCTCCCCCTCCTCCTTCTCCTCCCCGGCCGGGGGCTGCGGGCGCCGCTTCCTTCCCGGCGCCCCTGCGGGGCCCGCGCGGCGCTGTCAGGGCGGCGCCGCCGCGTAACGGGCGCGATCGGGGCGAGGAGAGGGAGGAGGAGGAGGGAGGCGAGCGGCGGCAGGAAGGCGGGGAGCGGCGGGCAGGGAGGGAGGGAGGGAGGGAGGGCGAGGGAGAGGAAGGGGGCGGCGGCGGGGGTCGGGCGGGGGGCGGCGGCCGGCCCGGCGGCATCATCACCTGGCGCTGCGGCGGGGCGGCGCCTGGCGTTGTCTGCGGCGCGCTGCAGCCCCGGGCGCTGGTTGGCGGCTTAAAGCAGCGGAGCCGCCGCCGCCGCGAGGGGCGGTCAGAGCAGCCGGGGCCGCTGCTGCTGAGCGTAGCGCTCGCCCGCGGGCAGCCATGGAGGGGAAGCAGCAGCAAAAGCAGCAGCAGCAGCAGCCCGGACCCGGCCCCGGCCCCGGCCCCGGCGAGCTGAAGGTGCCGGGCGCGGTGGGTGAGGATCCGCGCTGCGAGGAGGGGAAGGATGCGGGCACGGCCGGCGGCGATGCGCTGGGCAGACCGCTGGGACCCACGCCGAGCCAGAGCCGCTTCCAGGTGGACCTGGTGGCCGAGGCCGCCGGGCGCCCGGCCGAGCCGGAGCCCCGCAGGGCGAGCGGGGAAGGCGGCGCGGCGGGGAAAGGCGGCGAGGAAGCCAAGGGGCGCTTTCGGGTGAACTTCGTGGACCCGTCGGCCGGCGACGAGAGCCCCGGCGAGCCCGGCGGCGGCAGCTCGGAGGGCGCCAACGTCAGCTTCCAGAACGGCGGCGACACGGTGCTGAGCGAGGGCAGCCTGCACTCGGGCGGCCACCACCACTACTACTACGACACCCACACCAACACCTACTACCTGCGCACCTTCGGCCACAACACCATGGACGCCGTGCCCCGCATCGACCACTACCGGCACACGGCCGCCGACCTGGGCGAGAAGCTCATCCGGCCCAGCCTGGCCGAGCTGCACGACGAGCTGGACAAGGTGAGCGCCGGGGGGGCTGCCCAGCGCCCTGCGCCTCGCACCGCACCTCCGCGGGCACCCCTCGGCCTCCTGGCGGCGCTGCTCCCAGGGCAGCCGGCTGCGGGTGCCGGCCGAAGGGCTCCCTTCCTCCAGCTCCCCCCTCCTTCTATTTATTTCATTGCATTTTATATATATATATATATATGTCTTTTTTTCCCTCCCCCCCTCCGTGCCGCAGTGGGTATTCCCCCCGGCGGGCGCCAGGATGGGGAGGAGGGAGCTGCGAGCGATGGAAGCGGTGCTAAAAAAGGAGGAGGAGGCGGCGGCAACGCGCGCATCGCCCGGCTTTCCGCGGCCCCTGCTTTTTGGGGATGCCCCTCCTCGTGGGGAGGGGACTGGGGGCACCCTGCACCATATGGGGGGGTGCTGGGGAGGTTTGGGAGCCCAGCGTGCCCGGCTCCAGCTGCCCTGCAAAGCCCGTTTGCGCAGGCTGGCAGTGCTGAAGGGCAGGCTGCGGGCGAAGCTGCACCCGCTGTGTTTTTGGGGTGATGAGCCGCGTGGAACCATCGCAGCGCTGCTTTCTTGCAGCATCGGGGCGCTTGGCCGCGCGCTAGTAATAAGCACACATTTCAGCGGGTCTTTCTGCTGGCACAGGGGAGCGATGTGGGCCACATCCTAATGAGGCGAGGAATGCTCTGCTCCCAGAACTCTTTCCATCCTGCCTCTCGCTCCTTCTAGGTGGAAGCCCGTGAGAAAATGTCTTCTGAGACCCCTCGCACCGTTGTTAGGCGGCTTAGCGCGTCTGTACTGACTTAGTGTTTTTATTTTTTGTTGATTATTTAGCTGTGGTTTTTTGAAACTGTGGCTCTGATAAAGGCGATTGTTAGTTGCAGGAAAGTATCTCTGTGGCACAATTAAGATTAGATATCGGAGTAATTACAAACAGTAACAGTGAATTACTGTTGCTTCTTAGGTCTTCTCATGACTGAGTTATATGACATTCTCTGAGTTGGTGTGGAATGGAAATGGACGATCACTGTCTTGTGCCTGGGGCTAGAGATGCTGTAAAGAAAAAGCCATGCTATCTGCGCAGAAACACAGTGAATCTTTTTCAAATTTGTCATACCTGGTTCCTAACCGGATGAGAAGGAGTAGAAGGGAGAAGTTCATTAGATACTCTGTTCAGTAAGCAAAACATAACCTGAAATTCTGAGCCTGGCAGGTACTTATTCAGTGTGTTTACACAATAGCAGTTAAGGAAGCTCTTTATGATACCATTAAGACATTTTGGTGCATAACCAGACTTAGTCTGGAACTGCACTTTCTATAAGTGTCTATAAGTCTGTAATTTCTTTGTATTTAATTTAAAGGATGGCATGCAATTTTCTTGGTGGGTTGTAGCTAAGAAGAGCTGTGGACAACTTAATTACTGAATCATTCTCAAAACAATTACATTGTAAGCATTATTTAACTTTAAGTATTAATTTCTAAAATGTCCTTAATTTGATATGCAGTATGGATAGGTATTCACGTGAAGAAGAGACTTTTTAAAAAATAAGTAATTCCCCCCGCCTTCTTAGAAACTTGAAAAGTTAACCCCTTTCCTTAGCTGTGGGTTTTTGTACTAGCTTACCTGTACAGCATGTATGTCAAAGGCTTAGTGGGGCAGCTAGTATAAACATTCTGGTCCAACTGAATGAAATTTAGACTAAGTAAAGACCTATACTTACACCCACAAAATACTTGCTTTTCTGTGGGAATTGTTGTTGGGTTTCTGTCCTGATCAGCTTCTTGGATCCAGTGCATCAAGATGGGCAATTATTTTGCATCACAACTGATTGAAATGTGTTCACCAGCCATGTGGTTTGTTGCTTTGAATTTAGCTATTTCACCTTGCAGGATGCTTGCAGTGTACACTGGCTTCAAAGGTAAACACATGTTGAGAGGCAGAGTTACAGTATTGCTGGTGCTAGTAACAATTAAATAACTTTTTTTTTTTTTTCATAGCCTTGTTTACAAACTTCATATGTCTAACAGTTCTTCTCATTCTGTTCTCACAGAAAAGCCCAACACGGGGATGATGCAGTTTGAGGAAGATACACATGTACACAAGAGTTTGCCTTGTCACTATAGAATAGGTTTCTAACCACCTCAAGTGTTGCAACTGAAACTCTTAGAGTAGAAAGGGGTTGTTCTCAAAACTGGTTGTGGCAACACAGGTGGGAGATGCTCCAGTACTCATGTGGATGAATTGCATGCTACTGATCTTGGTCCCTCACATTAAATTTAAGGTGAGGAGCTTGTTGCTTATCAGTGGCTGCAAATAGGCACGGTGATCAGTTCGTTGCTTACCCACTTGGTGTACATTAATCTCTCCATCCTCTAGAGAGATGGCAGAGGGAATTTTGTCATACTGTTACAGCTGCTAATGTCGTAGATAAGGTGATGCTTTGCAGGAGCATCGGTCTCCAGAGATGTAGAGCTGTGAGGATGGTTATCATTAACAAAGAAGTGGGAGGGAGACAGCATACTGTGCCGCGCAGGTTTTTGTTGCAGTTGCAACACTGTGCACTGCCCTGAGGAGGATCCACTGAGAGGATCTCCTTCAGTCACAACAAAGACTAAAGTGTCTTAGCTTTTCTTTTCTTCTTATGTTTCAGTAGTTTTGCCAACGACTGTAAGTAAGCCTACAGCCTGTAGAATGCATTCTGTAGGCCTTTGTCTTCCTCAATACAAAAATCACTGTGCTCTAATATAGACCTTACAGTTCTGGAAGGCAAATGCTTTTAAAGCTTTCAGAATTTGATTGTTTAAATTATTCGTTACTGTGCATTAATTTGTATTTTTTTTTTATGTTGCATTGCCTTAATTAGGGAGTTTGTTTTTTTGGAACAAGAAACTTAAGTCTGTGAATGATTCTGATTTAATAACGCCTTTTGTTCTGTCACTTACAGCTGTGGTAAGTAGATGGTATGTAAACCAAGCCCTCTACTGGTAGCTTTGTTCTGTTGTTCACTAAATACTTACTGAAAGTACTAGTTGGTTCCTTTCACAGGCTATAAGATGGTGATCTCAGAGGAAGATCTTTCTCCTGCCTAAAGTAAACGGGGAAAAGGGGGAAAAGCACACCAAAAGACACTTAGATGCACAACTTTGCTTCCTCAGCCACAAATAAATCTATGCATCTATCCTTTGAATTTGGAGACAAGAGTAGGAATAGTGTTACTGATTGTCTTGATGCAAGATTCACTCTTTCTCGCTTTTTTACTCAAGTTGGTTTACTGATCCTTGTAACTGTTCTTCAGTCTTTGATTTGTATTTTGTTGAAAGCTCTTAACTTAAAACATTCAGATGCATATGGCACTACTTCTTAACAAAGAATGTGTAATCTCTTGAAAATGGTGTGAAGGGATGCAAGACACAGACTCCTGATGGCTCTTGAACAGAAGGCCTTTATTGCTGTTTTTTCTCCACTACATATACTTTCTCTGTAACCCCATGTGCTGTACATGTGCCTGAATTGGTCATACAATGGTTAGAGACCCTCAGACACTGACCTCAAGCCAGCCAGCAATTGGCCACTGCGCAAAACTCATCTTTAACACTGCAGCCAAGTTAATCTCGACCTTGCTCAAGTTTTTGTTTCTAGTATTTATTTCCTTGTTATTTCTAATTCAGGGACGTGTGAAACAGCACAAAGCCACCTGTGAATTCCTTTCCCGCGATAGTGAATGGCTACTGTGTCTCCAACTTTTTTCTAGTGCTTTTCTCTGGTAGTCTGTAAAGAAGACAGCCTGGTTAAAGATGCATAGAAGACTAAAAGATGATTTTAGCCTGTTAAGTAGGCTGACCATGTTATGTGAGGTCTGTCTGAAATCTGCTTTCTCCCTGCTGCCCCTTTTAGAAGGCAGGAACTCGTTTGCAGGTAGAACTCTTTTTGCAGCACATTGCCAAAGCCCCCAGTCAATCAGTGGGCCTCTTAACTCTTGTGCTGGTGTGGTTTAATTCAAATAGCTTCTTTTCTTTCTTGCTCTATATATTTGTAAGGAATTGCATTTCTTTCTGAATTTCCATCTTACTAAGATGAAACATGAGAAGCTCTCTTATTCAGGCTTGGTCATTATGCTTTCAGACATCCTAGAAACTTTTCATTTGTAATTATTCTCGTTCTCACTTTTTGAAGAACAGTGAGCTCTGTGCACCTGCACTCAGATGTGGCTTTTACTAGCTGTGTTCAAAACGGTCTTTCAGTGTTGTTGTTTTGTTTTGTTTTTTAATCTATGTAGAGAATCATCACTTTACTTATTCTGGTACCACACAATTTTTGCACCTCAAGGGTCATGGTGATAAATGATATTATTAATCACTCCTGTTTGCAGTAGTTGTTCATATTAGTCCTCTAGGGTTTTTTATAAGGGCCATCTGTATTTTCAGATCTGTTGTATGAATCTCTTTATCACATCTGTGTGATGTCTTTAGTCTAAAACACCTGTAGATTAACAAAACCCTTGTACAGTCTTCAGCCTTCAGCAAACAGCTAATACTGTTCATACTGTTGTTTTTGCTTTGTTCCGGAGACACTAGAAATAACTGAGCTGTTAACAGGATATAGTTTGAAAATGCAAGTGTGGGCTGCTGCTGAAAGGTGTAAACTGCTCTATTCTCATGGTTGTGTTTGTATTTATACAGCTTAAAGTTGGATCTGGAAACCAGTCTGGTTTATGGAAAGCGACCCCTACCTTGTTATTTCCCTCCCCCCCCCGCCTTCCCCCCACCCTCCAACTGCAGAAATCTTGTACTGCATGAGGTGGGTTTGTGCCCTGGTACAAAACAGGAGTTGTCTTCATTTTGATGGCACAACTGTGTCAGTAAAAAAAAAAAAAGTGTTGAGCATGCACCCCCAATATATGTTAATTTGTAGATTACACACATGTACTCCTCTACTAATATTATGTGTACTATAAAACATGCACATAAATAGAAGTTAAAGGATGAGATGGAGATGAGAAAAACTGCTTCAACAATAGTTTTAAATTTTGTTTGTCAACATTACGAAAAAATACTTTATTCTCACACTCCGGTGGATCGTCCTGCACACACATTGGTTTGTGTGCATCCCTCCTTGGAGATTACTGCAATACACTGAAACCCCTGAGCACTAATGTCAAAAGAAGAGACGACACTGTAATTTTCCAGTGGAGTGCAACTAGAGAAGGAAGGAAAGAGGCAGTGCTTGTTCAGAGCAGCTTGACTTTTAATAAGCCAATCTTAGCTCCCATATCATCAGTATCAGTAAGACATTCAAGACCAGAACGTGAAAGAGCAGCACTAATTTTTTATTTGGCTAGGTAGCTTTTCTTTCAGCATAAGCTACATCATAACTGGTTAAAAAATGAGGTGATATGAAGTGAATATTAATCTGCAGTATAACTTTTTCCCCATTTGGTACTGTACTTGATTAGACATCATCTGACTTTCATTCCTGAAGAATATTCTTGCAGAGAAGGAGGTTGGCAAGATCGCTATCTCAGAATAATTCAAACCAGTATACTACATCTTCAGCTGCATCCTTCAGATTTTTTCCTGAAGTTCCACATAATACTCAAACAATGTGGGCAACCACAAACCCGTCTGCTTCCCCTGTGCTGCCTCCCTCCCTCCTTTCCTCCCCACCCCTCATGCCCCTGTTTGGCATAGGTAATGGCATTTACAATGTGTTCATTTGTTAACTATTTTTAAACAAAAATCTTATTAGTGGACTTAGAATTGTTTGCCTTTCAGTATTTTGGAATTTATCCAGTTCTTACAGCTTGAGCACGTGGAACATCTTTGATTTATTTCTCTACTTCAGCATGCTGATTAGACCTGATAAACTTAATGAATTGTGGTTGGTTGTTTTTTTTCTCCATAAAACACATTTTTTGTCTGATAAATTTAACTGAGTTAAAGATGTAGTGAGTTTAAAAAAAAAAAAATCCAGTCTGTCTGAAGCCTTTTTAACAAGGAAGCTCATCTCACGTCTTCATTCTTGCCAGCTAATTTTTCTTCTTCAGATGAACTGCTTCTATTTTGGATTATTCAGGCTTTTGAATTCAAAGGAAATAGCAACATATGTTGCAGCTGTGAAGAATATGTCAGTGCCAGGTTAGTGTTTCAACTTACTCCAAGGGGTTTACATGGTAGAGAGACCCCTAAAACCATTCCAAGTAATCTTCTTTGGAGCTGTAAGCAGTTTGGCAACTTGACTTGAATGCAATGTTGTGCCAGTACAAGTGCAGTGCTGTGTGAATGTACCAGCTCAGCTCTGTGCTGGCTTGCGGTACTGTGCCATTAGCTGTATCTACCACATTGTGGTATGATGTTAAAAATTCAGTCAGTGTCCAACTGATTTTAATTACTTCAGTGGGCTATCTAGGCTGTCATAAGAAAATAGGTTAAATGTAACTTTGAGAAATTATTACAATTTTTTTTACAAATCAATTATTTGTAATAATAAAATTTTAATATTTGTTTAACAAATTATTACAATTTTTTTTAAGAAGTCACTTTCTAAATGTAATTATAAGGTTGTGTCTGTACTGTAACATACTTGCTCCTCATTCCCCACCTCTTGACTGGGAAGTGCATCATGTTCTCTTTGTCAGAAATACATGGCAATTGGAAAGTGAACAGCAAGAATTATAAAAATCTTCCTTTTGGGGGAAGAAGGGTACAGAATGCAGAAGATGCCTTGGGAATTTGCTGAATTGGAAACAAGTTCTTCAGAAAGATTGAAACAAGAATTCTCCTTTGTATTTATTGACAGAACACTGAGATTCTCAAACTACTCAAGTATGCAAAACTGCTATGCAAGTAGCTTGCTAATAGGATTTGATTCAGCTTTATGCAGTTAAATGCTGCATCTGCTTCATTCTGGAGAACAAGAAAATAGTATGAAACGTGAAGGGTCTCTTAACTGTTCTGTGTAGTAGACATGTCTTTTCAGAGATCAAGTGAAAATTGAGTGTGTTCAGAACCTGATTTTCCCAAGGAATCATTTCTTTTTGTGTCAGAGGAGTATGACAGTGGACAGTAATGAATAATTATTTAGATAATCATTCACTAGTTGTAATGGTTCTTCTGGAAAGGATCAAATTCATTGGTGTAGCAGGGGAACTAGTATGATTTTGGAGGGCACTGGAAAGGTATTCTAGCTTCCAGCTTGGATGTTCTTCACCAAAAGAGCCTAGTGCTCCCCAATCAAGACTTAAACAGAGGGTAAGGTTTGATCTAAATTGAAAAGGACTTAGGTTTATACAAGAACAGGAACTTCTATGATGATCTATCACAGTCATGACTCTTGTACATGTAGTGCATGTAGGTGAAGCTACATGCACTTCTTCCTCATAAAGCTTGATGGATTGGTTACCCCTGCGTGTGTGCAGGAAGCCATACCTCTGTTTTTTTCTAACTTAATGGTGCAATTTCCTGTTAACTGAATGTCTAGACACTTCCTGGCAAAGGAAGATTTAAAATATGTATTTATATCTATATATTTTTAAATGATGGCAGACCATTCCTTGTCAGGAAGGGATGACTTTGCATATAATATTTCTGGAAGTGCAAAGCATGAACATTGTAGGTTTACCATGGTTTCCCATTGTACAGCTGCTGCATGGAGGTCTCTTCTCACTTCTTACATTTCAGTATTATCAGCTGGCTTGGAGTATTCGTGTTATCCTGTCCTTATGGAGAGATGTTTGAATGAAGATGTGGAGAGTTTTCTTTATCTTGATGCTTTTGAAAAATGCTCTTAACCTCCAGTGATTTTGTTATAGAAACAAATACTATTTGTCTCTCAGATAGGTAGCAAAGAGTCTAGTCTCCTGCAGATGTCAACAAAACTGGTGCCATGTCATGTGTAAGAACTGCTTGAAAGGATTCTGTCAGTCATTGTATGCTCACTGCAGCCTTTCGAATCTCAACATCTCCATGGATATCTAGATTTCAGTGCTTTCCCTCTGTCAATATAGCTAGTCCTCAATTTACTGAAGTTTAAATGGAGTGAAAAGATTTGAATCTGAACTTCCTATGCTAACGTTAAGACAGCTAGATCGAATAGTATTGGTGTTGTCACCATTTACAGATGCACTGATAAACATGTTACTTTGAGAGAGACTTTATTTTGAAGAGACATTTAGGAAAGCAATGCAATGTCTGATTTTTTTTTTCTTATAAAGTGTGGAAAGCCTCAAAATTCCTAGTAATACAAAAGAGGCCAGAAGAAAGGTTGGGAATCAACCTTGGAAGACTATGCAGTGCTTTAATGTCTGTTAATGACCTGACAAGTCAGTGGCTGTGGAATATTTCTTACTTCTGTCTCTGTCATGATTTTTTTTCTCCTCTCAGGAGTTTTTTGCAAAGTATCCACAGAAATAATGACAAGGGACAGGTAAGGCTTGTTACAGGCTCCAGTTGAATTCTGTAGTTTGGGCAAGTTATGTCATATCCTGCAGCCCCCTTTTTGTTGCTGCACTTCTTTCTTTTGAGGTGGTAAGATCAGTCAAAGATCACATTCTCTTTATTTTCGCTGATTCAAGTACTCTTTAAGTATGGGCAGTTTGCTGTTACTTATTTCTGAATTGGTTGCAGACCTTTTTCTTCAAATAAAAGTACCTCAGAGTTCAGCTTGCATCCATCCTGTATTTGGAGGGGAGGATCATAATCACTTCCCTAATGAGAAAAGTCTGTAGCCATTGGTTGGTTTCTAAGCTGTATCAAAGATCGTTCAATAACAATTTATGCATCTAAGTAATGGTAAGTTATGATATAATGGTAATGCTAAGTAATGGTAAGCTTAATAAACAAGTCACCTATCCTTTTGTAAGTACACTACCTTGTAAGTACAGTGATTAACTCCTAAGTTGAAATCATCTGTCTAAGTAAGTTTCTTGATTGTAAGTTTCTTGATCTTGCTAGCCTGGTTAATAATTCCAACAACTGGTGAGAGTTGGGAGGAAAAATAGATGATTCTCTATTTGTTAAAGTAAAAATCTATTTGAAAATCAGAAAATACATCTGTGAATAAGTACACACATATTGCTTAATGTTTGTGTTAGAAGCAGTATTGAGTTGCAAGACAGTGAAATACAAGCTGATGGCAGAGATGTGGAGCTAGCTAATTCTTCAGTTGACATGTTAATTGTAACTATAAATTTCTTCTGTGTTCAAAATTGTTCCACTGTAATCAAAGTACTACAGACTAATTTCAGCTTAAGATAACATTAATGTTCTGTGCTTGTTGCAATCGCTTTTAAAATCTCTAGAAGCGGATGCCAAAAGTATTTGCTGCTATATTTTAAATATGTAATTGTAGAGAAGGTAATGTAGCCAGAGCACTTAAGTTTTTTTGTCTTTTGGCTGCAAACTTGGAAATGACTTCCTTTGATTGAGGCTAGTATCCAGCGGTCAAATGTGTTCATGCTTGATCCAAGGAAGAAAATCTGCATTTTAAGTGTTTCATCTAGGTGATTTATCTCCTGTTGCTGTAGGTAACCTCTGGGTGCCTTTTAATGGTTTAGTAGTCTCTTCTAGGTCATGACTGTAAAGATAGTGAAATCATGGTGTATAGTAGCAGGATTTCATGTGCTGGAAGTGGGAGCTATAAATTCTAGTAGGAAATCTGTTAACTCATTCCTGGCTTAAAACCAAGCAATAAAGTACCTAATGTGCCAGGCATTGACTGCTGAATTTTCTGAACTGCAGTCAACTGCTATTCAGTGTACAGTAACTTGCAGCATTCCTTGAAGGTGTATGTTCTTTAGTTTGTTTTTTAAAGAAAATTCTCAAGAGGCATTTAGTTGGACAGACATCTTGGGCATGTCTTCAGTTGTGTTCTTTTGCGTGTGCTACCTGGCTCGGTTTTTCCCTCCCTCACACACTGGTACCCATAATAACCATTCAAGCTTCCAATTCAACTCCTGCACGTCCTCATACAGAATATCTAAATCTGTTTTTGTAAACTTGGCAAGTTCATTTTTAACTAAAGAGATATCAGGGACTTGTAAAACTTCTAAATGCCTGTGGAAACTGTCTTTGAGTAGCAATAGTAAACTGAAAAGATAATGGTGTTTGCTTGGATTATCACCCTGTTTGAAGTACCAAATATACCTGTCATCATCACCTGTAGGTAAGATGTAGATTAGTGATGTGTGAAGGTGTAAAAATATGACAGCCTACTTTCATACTCAGATTGAGGGCTATTAGGAAACATTAATCTGAAGTAGGGCATACTAGTTCTCAATTTATATGCTAACTTATGGTAAATCTATCATCATCCTCTTCTCAACAGGCGTGGTGAGGAACAACTAGAATTGTATGCAGTGTTTGAAGTGCAGGTGTACCACAATTTTTTTCCTTGATTTACCCATTACATGACACTTTCTTTAGTTTTATTTTTTTATTCTGTTCAACTGTTACTGAGTAACAAGGTGGTAGTTCTCTGAAATTATTAGGGTAGGCCAGAAAAGTGTTTTTCACAGGTAATGAGGGATGTAGACAGCACTTGTTTGTTTGTTTGTTTTTTTTTCCCAACATGTTAGCTTGCTTTCACAGAGATTGAGCTAGAAACTGGAAATTAATACAACAGAAACTCAAACAAGATTCTTCTGCCTCATTTGATGCTTCAACACAATTTATTATTTAGAACTAACTGCTTCCACCAGGTCTGAATATTGATACATAGTCCACAGTTCTGGGGTCTTAATGGGAGGGAGGTTTAGGTAAACTCCTTTTGGCATAAGTGAAAGGCTTACTGAAACGGATCAGTAGAGAGAAGAAAATAGCTGTTTGTCTACAACAGTATTGTTAGTGTTAATAGATGACAAAATGGACTGCCCATGCCAGTACTGATTGTTCCCTAACCAGGTTATAGTAAAATATTTTTTAACTAATTGTCTTCAATTCTTCTTTCCATTTAAAACTTTTTGTTTATGTTACAGAGAACATTTTAAAACTGTCGGGCTTGGCAGATGTGTTTTTCAAGTTGAGTATGAAAAACTTGCTGTGATTTGTTGTTTGTCTCCCGACCAAAGTTAACAACAGTACTTGAACCATTTTGAACATTAGTAGGCTGAAGGAACAGTTAAATATAGGGGTCAGCGTTACCAGATCATGTGAAAGACTTGAGAACCGTTTTCATTCCTGTATATTTAATTACCTAAATACTCTCCATTCACAGGCAGACAGTCAAATTTAATACTGTTCTAGATAAAATACTCATGCATATTAATTGCAGGACTGTTTTGTGTCCCTGGACAACAATATACACAAAATGACTTCAGAGATTCACAAGTTTTGGAAAGGAATCTCAATACTACTTCTTTCTCCATGCTAACTATGAAGATAAAACCATTAAAACATTAAGCAACTGTCAGCATACTGTAAATGCAGTGTTTGAAGAACAGAGGTGCTTGATAGCGTAATGTACATCAGTGTATATTTAATAGCAAGTTTACTCCTTGCCAGTGTGGTATCACACTTAAAATACATTTGTGAAAGGTTTGTACTGGTACAGAAGTTGTCAGTGTTGCATCAGAGGCAAGCATGTATGTCAGCAAGATTATTCTATGTAGTCATTCTGTATGTAGAGTACATCTAGCACTTATAAATTGTTAGATCATTGGAAGCATCACAAGTGAAGTGGGAGGCAGAATCCAAAAGTTCATTGCAGAAGGGGAAGTGGAAGGTCTGTTCCTGCAAGAGAAGACTTATGGTCATTAAAAATCATGGGAAATGTGTTGTTTGGTGTTTTTTTGGAGCAAAACATACAGTAATTCTGCTGTTATTTGATAACTCTTCCTGATCTCTCACTTATCTGTACTCTAGCAATAGAATGTCTTAATGAGAAGAGTAAGACAAACGTTGAATAGCTTTTTTCCCCTCATTTTTTTTGAGCTCTGTTAGTTCAGAAAATTTTCTCTTTTCCATAGTGGCAAATTTTGTGCTAGAGTTGGGCTGTTGAGGAGTATAATCACTGCATGAGATGGATTCCTTGACTGTTGAGACTCTTGGCATGCTACATCTAGATCAATACATTTTACCAATCACTTCCTGCCACAAAAATGAGCTTATTAGAAGTGGCAGTGCAAGTAGAATTGAGCTTTTGTAAGAGAAAACAATAAATTGTTATGGTCATGAACAGCTTGGCAATTGTTCTGGAAGCTTCAATGAAGGGCAGTAGCAGATGTGTGAACGTCTCTCCTTCTCCTGAAGAATTCCACTTTGATTGTTGAAAACATCTCTAAACACAAAACCATTGGAAGATAAAAGCTTAGTCACCTTGTCAAGGCTTTGGCTGTATTTGGTGACAACAGGAGACCTGATGTTAAACTGAATTGTCCTGCCTATACTTCAGATGATGAAAGGACTGATCTTAGGTGGCTTCCCTAATGTCCTGTCTTTAGGAGGTGTGTTAAATGACCAAACTACCATGCTCAATGCCAGAATATGTCAATAGAAGGCAATCTTGAGTACAAGCAACTGTTCTCTTGATTAAATATCACTGAGTGCCACTTTAAAATATTGCTGCAGAAAATGGAGTTTGAAAAAGTGAGGCTCTGTTGGTTTTCTGTGACACTTTGATAGTACTAGCTAATTAAGTCCATGTTACTGCCATATCCTGCTAAGACAAGGAAAAGCTGCCATTTTGGAGCCTAAGGAACTAGTGTGAGGAAAAACCCATACTTTATGGCATGTGCTAAACCAGTAATTCGTCAGATTTAGAAAAAAGAAAGTTAAGTGCTTCTCTGGCCTCTGCTTGCACAAGAGTAACTGGAATAGGAAGAATTAGTTAAATAAGTTATTCACGACTTGGAGCACACTAAATCAGGCAGACCACAAAGAAAGTACAGATTATTAATCTGTGGGCTTCTACTTAAAGGCTGTAGGTACAGATTTTATGTGGATAAAAACCTGTAAGATTTAACTATTCTGCCAAGAATTTTGTGGAGGGGAGAAAAAGAGCAGTGGGGAGTGGCAACCACCTACTTCTACCCTAGTATTTTTGACAGAACATTATTCAAGTTGGAACTAACATGTGGTATCAGATCTAAACTCAACATTGTATCGTGTTTTATTTTGTAGTGGCATAAATTTGAGTCAATGTTTTTCTGTTTCCTAACCTAAATGGTGTTTACACCAGGAGGAAGAGAACTCACATTCCGTAAGAAGTTAAGAATCTATAAAGCCTTTGTTCAGAATCTGGAATTTCTTTACATTTATGATATAATAAACTAACTCTTTTTTTCTAGCTATCAAAGATAAGTGGTGTACTCTTAATATAATAGTACCCCTTCTCCTCCCTCCCCTAGAACAACCCAGTTGTAAACTTGAAAAATCAATCTAGTAATGTTCAGGCTTACAGAACTACTGCTCAGCAACTGTTTGCTACCTGACAATTCCTGATCTTTCATTCACTGACTTCAGTATGCATGTAAACAGTGTTTTCAAAGTACAGAGAAATCAAATGCATTGTAAGAAAAATCAATAGCAATTGAGAGAAATAATTGACTAAAGTAATTTTCAGTAAGATCTTGTCCAAAAACAGGTAGTCTTAAATACAGACTTAATAGCCATCTTGTCCTTTTTTCAAGTCTTCCATACAACAATACTTGAGAAGACAGAAGAGCAAATGACTTCATGTACATTCATTCTGGTACCACCCCATTCAGGGCAACAAAGCCTCAGTATGTTGTTCCTAAAATGGAATCTAGATAAGTTCACCACAAATAAAAAAGCGGCATAATTTAAACAATTATTGGTTGTTTCAGGATTCACTGTAAATCTGAATAATAATTTTGCTGATGAGAGAGTTTTCTGGACACCAGTATGTTACAGGCTGGATGTGGAAAAATCTGAAGTCTCTTCTGGATAACAACTTGTTTCTCATTTCTGATGCACTTCTAATAAATATGTGGGCTATTCATAATTGGTACAAATAACTTATTGTTATACTTATGAAGCAGTACTGGAGATGAAATAGTAGATTATCTTGTACTACAGTCCACTGAACAATTTAGCAATGGAGATTTGTGTGTAGGAATAGAATTTAACTGTTTCTTGGCTAGATCCTATCAATGTATGGTAATTGTCAGCCTGTAAATGTAGATTATTTTTCCTTAGTGCAAGTGAACACTGGCTCTATCTGTAGATTTCTTAGATAAAAGACAGTATTTTGATAAATAATTGTGTTTAAAAGATCATTTGTGATCTGAAATGACAATCTTCTTTCCTCTCATTTCCTTCTCTTCTACTGCCTCAAAATCCACATTACCAAATTGTTTTTTTTTTTTACTGTTTGTGAAGATATTATACACATATTGCTGTTTTTAAAGTAGTGCTTGTGAGTTTTTTTTCTTCACTCAGTGACTTGACTAAAAATGACCACAAGCATGAAAAATACTGTCTGTTTTATTTACAGCTGAGACCACAGTGGTGCTCTATTAATCTGGCATTAAAGGGCTAAACTTGGAGCCTTGTGTAGTTGAATGCTTTTGTGCCCACGCTTTGTAATATCTGTATTCTCACTGGTGTTTTTTGGGCACCCACTAGCACTGATAACCAGCAATAACCTTTCAGTTATTAAGTTTGTTTTTGTACACTTGGAAATAGTTTTCTATAAAAAAAAAATATTGCATAGTGTAGAGCGACAAGGCATACAGAACAAAACTCTCTTGTATTCATAGTGTAAATAGCTTGAAAATAATCTTGTTAACTGATAAATATCAGTTACGAGCTGTTATCTCCTTCAGAATAAGACAGGCTGATGCACTACAGTAAAATGTGCAGCTCTATAATGGGTGCAGGTTCTACCAGTACATGGTCAGCCATGGTCAGCTTGCTGAAATATGTAACTGTCTCTTACAGTAGGACACTCAGCCTTCTCTTAAGACCTAAATGTGAAGCAAACTAAACCACTTTCAGACAAAATAAATAAATGTTATGATGCACTATTACAGTATAGACTGCCTTAGTTGAATATAAGGTATCAATGTTTTGGTACAGATGGATACTGATTTCTTCTAGCTTAGTCCTCCCCTGACTAACCTTTTCAAAAAAAAAAAAAAAAGTTTTATTGTTTCTTACTGGAAACATGACATGCCTTTTTGTAATACCAAAAGGTGTTATCAGTGTTGGCTGTTTTCTTGGCCAAAGCGTTAAAAACTGTATATTTGATAACAGTGCTCCCTGAATGCTAGACTTGAAAATTGAGTTCATTGCAAATGTGGTGTAGTGATTTCTTATGGCAATGTGTATTTTCTGTGAAAGAATAATAATGTACAGTCACACAATTATGTGCTTGGTTGGAGGTCTTGGTTCAAGGTTGTGAACATGTTTATTAAACTACCCGTGGGACTTCAGGACTTGTTTCCTGAGCTCTGTTTGAAAGTGTTTTAAGGTGACCTCGAGATTCCTCAGTGTTCTCCAGTTACTGTGGTCGCTCAGTTTAGCAACAATGGGAGTGTGCAGTTCAGCATGGAACGCCCATGAAGAGCTTAAATTGCAGACACTGACAAATTTCCATGCATCGTATTAAATGTTCACATGATAAAGCAGCATAACATAATAAGAAGGTTTGACACAATCCAAATCTGTTCTTGTAGCAGTTGGTTCTTTCTGGTTGACAGATAAGAGTATAAAATACTCTTTCATATACTTGTCATACTTCTTCATACCCCAACTTAAGAGTATGAAAGCATTTTGTGTGCAGCTTTTAAATACACCAGGCAGGCTTTTGGAGCTGAAGTTAAATGTTTGCTTCTCATAGGTTTATTTTTGAAGAAAGAATAGGGAAAAAAAAAAGAATGCAAAATAGAGTCTAAGGAAAGAAAAGGTTCCTTATAGTAGTTTGTAAAGTCTAGTAGTGCCCTTACCCTGAACCCAGTGTTAGGGAGAGCCCAAAGGGTGCCGTTGAGTTAGTGAGCATCCCACAGCCGTGGGAGGCTGTATTGTTCCCTTGACTTGTCAAAAGTTTTTTGTGGCTGTGAAAACTCAAATAGCGCAAAAAAAAAAAAAAATTAATCACTGTAGAAAATCCTGGAAATTAGGCTTCTGTTTATGGCTGTAGTCTGTCTGTTGCTTTTAATATTTCTTCTTTTTTCCTTTCCTCAGTTTTAGAGAGGATGGTGGAGAAGGGGGGAGACAATTCTGGGAAGTGTTGTGAGAAAACAGCAGTCTTCGATGAGGGAAGACATTAATACCTAGAAAGAGTTTTGAGCGTTTTGTTAATAATTATGTATTCCAGTGTTTCTAGGGAAGTTATCCGAAGGAAGAGTTTTCAAGTGTACTAGAACATATCAGTATGTAGACTTACTCTTTTCCATCATAAATTTCATGTGTGTCTGAGCTGAGTGACAAGCCTGGTGAGGTGCCTTTCTGTTTCTTCAGCTCTGGCCTGGGCAGGTCAGCACAGGTTCAGTAAACCAGATGGTGGCTTGTAGCTGTAGGTATTAGAGAAAAAGTAGATATTCTGCTTCCCGACAAACAGATGCTAGAATGAAGTCTATGAAGAATATTCAGTGTTGTGGTATGGTGATGTACTGGTGACCTTCTTGTTTGATCCTCACCTTTTTTTTCCACTCCAAATAGATCACCCACCATTTCTTGCTTGATTTTTTTTCAAGTCTAGAGTGCTTGAATGCAAGTAATCAGCAGATAGATTGATCTGTTCAAAGGCTATACAAAACTCCCATGAAGTTACATCCATTAGATCTCCTCTGTCTAGAAGAAGTGCAGTTCAGCAAGCTGGTTAATTTCCTTTAATGATTCTTTTTGCCCTCTGTTTGGGGTTTGTGTTTTTATTACCTCCTTCCCTGAGACAAGAAAGCCAACTGTTTAAGAAAGCTTTCTGGTAGAGATAATGATCTGTAAACTGATGAGAATTTTGCCTGATGGTAGAGACCTTATGCCACGCAGGATATCCAGATGTGTTGCAGGTATATCTGTTTTCTTGAGAATTTTATGACACAATGTACTTGAACTAAACAGCAGACATGAATCTGAGCTAACAATCTTCGAGTGAGGTTAACATAATTATATTTTTTAATCTGTTCATGTGTTTGCCTCTAATTATTAAGGAATATAGGTGACACCTGTTGTAAGTGACAGCTCTGTAAATGTTTCCTTGGGAAACATCTGTGCTGATGACATATTTGATATTAATGCATCAGAAAGGAACTTGGAGCTTTTCACAGTAAACTTCCTGACTGCGTGCCTTTAGCACTTAATATATATCTTGAAAGTGTAAACTGTGCCCAGTCTTATTTTGTCTTATTTAGCAGATGTAAGTTCTGCCTTTTACCTCACTGGGATTGAGTCTCTAATTGCATAGATGTTTTCTAAGCATGCTAAGATGCAGGCTGCCTAGCAAAAACTGCTGAAGCTGTTTTGTTGCATAGCACCCTCTGAATGACACTCAGTTTTCTTTCTAGTGTATTCATTCCATATACTTGTTGCCCTGGATAGCTAACATACTTCGCCTAGAGTCCTTTCTGAAGGTTTCTTACAGCAAGTGTAGGAAATACTTAGGCTTAAATGCTTAGGTGTTGGTTTGGCTTGGCAAAACAAACTGTTTTTTGAAGAGCAAGCCTACAGTGTGTGCTTGAGCACACTTACGTGTATGTAGTTATGTACATCAAACAGTTAAGGCTTCTGCATTGTAAGTCTGAGTTAAACTAAAAAAAAAAAAGCCACAAACCATTTTTTTGCATGGGACTGATACTTTGTCTGTTATCCTTCTGTTTTAAACAATGCTGAGATGTCTGAGAGCAGACTACTCTTCCTTCCATCTTCCTAAAATGTCATTCTTCTACCTTCCTTTTTAGCAGCATCATCTTACAATGAATAGCAGAATAATTTACAGGGAAGTCAGTGTACTGAAAAATTGATCAACTGACAGCTAAGACTACATGAAATAGTGTAGATGAGGGTCAGTAACTTTTGGTAGTACGCTTTCAGATTAAGAAATAAATATTAAGAAATAAAACTCTCCATGTGGTAGCAGTTACTGCATATGAAATTGCATATTTTTTTGTGGGAAAAAAAAATCCATAACTGTAGGACACAATTCAAAATATTTATTACTCAGAGTGATAACTGTTTGCAGGTAACTTTGGTAACTGAAAAGGAATACTGAAGTTATCCTCTTCAGTTTGGTGTATATTCATTGAAAACCGTTAAGATGTGCCTCACGTAAAAGGAATGTAAATGGTAACTTCTACCTTGTCATTTTTTAATTATTCTGTTTGCACAAGCACACTATTTTTAAAACTTGAGTATCAGATTGCCTCTGTACTCTGTTAAACCTCGAAGAAATATTTTTTTTTTTTCCTAAGGAACCCTTTGAAGATGGCTATGCAAATGGAGAGGAAGGAACTCCTGCTGGGGAAGCAGCTGCCACTTATACACCTGATAGCAAAGGTGTAGTCAAGTTTGGCTGGATAAAAGGTGTATTGGTAAGTTTGATAAATTGTGCCTTAGTGACTTTAAAATGATCTTTCTTATTTACTTATACAGAAGCAAAAAGAAAAAAAAAAAACGTGAGGAAAGGACCTACATGTGTATGGTAAAGCTTGAATTAAGTATTTAAATATTGTTGAACCTGTTACAAAGTGGTCATCTCCGAAGCTGTTGAAGTCTCAACACTAATTTTATTCTTTTTTTGGAGGGGGGAGATCCAAGTCTGTCCCCATTCAGAATAATGAAAAACTAAGGGTAACACAACAGATTTTATTTCAAGTACATATTTATTTTTTTAATACTTTGGCAGAGAGGAAATGGGATTAATACACGTATTCTCCGAAGCTATACGATCTTGTAGTGGAGGCTGCAAATGCAACAACTGGTTAATACACAATACACATTGAACTCAAGCATTCAGAATACCTAATTTTAGTTCAGGAAGCTTCCACTGTGCATTAGCAACTTCCTTACAAGACCTGAAGCAGCCATACCCTTTCTCTTGGGAGAAAGAGTACTGGCAGCAGCTGTCTAACAGATCATAGGACCTCCTGTTGATATACCCCAACCACGGACTGAGTTGTTCAGCTTCTTACCTGCTTTAAAATTACTTTGAATTTCTCTATACCCAAATTCTGTATTGCATTATTTTTGTAAGCAACAATACTAAGTATTAAAGTTTGGAAGATATATTGGTAGTATATATTCTGTATGCTGATTTGAAGCTGGTATTAGATGTTATCATGGGATAAATGTTGCTGGCCAGTTTCTTCCAAAGTCTGTTAAGAAGTTTTAAGCAGGTTTTAAAATTCTATTTTTAAATTTACAACATTTTTAATTTAAAAAAAATTACAATTAGTGGTTTCTTATAGGCATTAGCTGTTGAGGTGAATGTTTCTAGCTCAGGTGTTTTTGCATTTTGCAAGACTGCATAAAAATCTCTGAAAACACTCTTACTTCCATGGTTTGGAGAGGCACTTGTCTACCTTCAGTGACCACCTAAACTTTTTTGGGTTGATGCTGTACTGTCCACATGAGAGATTCACACAAGACCTGCTGCTTGTCTTCTGTCTAAACTGTGCATGTTGCAAACTATTTTATGGAGGAAAAGAAGAAACAGACTTTGTCCCCACTCTTCCTACATTCCTCACTTCCCCATCCTGTTAGTGTACAGCTCCATTGTAAGATACGAAAGTTCAAGGGCTGTCAAATTGTGGGGGTTTTCTGTTTTTTGTTTTTTGGTGTTTTTTTTTTAATGGAGAAAATATTTGGCAGGTTGTTTTAGTGGAAAAAGGAGTTGTGGGAGATCTGAATTAAGAGTATTGGAGACATAACAGTGTTAATGATGTATTCTGTAGTATGAATTTTAGATTCTAAAGGT
The DNA here is from genome assembly GCF_963932015.1 of Anas acuta. Taxonomy (NCBI): domain Eukaryota; kingdom Metazoa; phylum Chordata; class Aves; order Anseriformes; family Anatidae; genus Anas; species Anas acuta. The sequence continues at coordinate 45,098,515 of NC_089017.1, read as the reverse complement.
TGGGGTCTAAATTACTTATTTGTATTGCTTGATCAAGAACTACTACAACTGTAACTTGTTCAAAGCAGTAATTTTTTAATTGTTTCCTTTTAATTTTTAATCTAACTTCCCTAATTAAAGAATCTGTTCTTGTAAAACAATTTGAAAAGTGGTAAAGGACTATGAGAAGTCAGACAATATTAAAAGTAAAATGAAAAATTAGTGGAAATGATTGCAGATGTAAGACTCATATTAAATGTCTATTACCCTAGGTACGATGTATGCTGAATATCTGGGGTGTGATGCTCTTCATCAGACTATCATGGATTGTAGGACAAGCTGGGATAGGTATGTGTAAAATTAAATAGTTTTATTTCAGTGGAAATGTGACCTAAGAGATTATCATCCTGAATTTGCTGTTACACTGGTACAGAAAGTTGCTTTAATATTGTCAGTATTTTACCCTTATCAAAAGTTTAAGCAATATGAAATTACTTACTTTCCATTTACCTAGAAGATACATAATTTTAAAAATGATCTTTTCAGGTCTTCAATAAATCATAGAGAGAAACTTCTGGTCTCTAGTTATTAAAATCTGCATATATCCTATATAGGATATGTGCCTTAGAAAATTATTTAAGTTAGCTTTGAACTGCAAAAGATCTGTCACCTTCCAAAGGGATGTGTTTTTTTGAAGCTCTAGGGTACAGCTTTTACTCTGATTGAAAATATCATTTATCCAGTTTTGTTTTGTACACTTCAGTAGAAAAGGGAAATGAAGCCCTGAATGTACAGGACCACATACAATAAACTTGTGTCAGGTTTAGATGACTAATTTTTTAGATAAAGTTGAGTCTAAGATCTGTATGCTTGAATTCTGCTGGACTTAAACCTTAAACTCTTTTTTTTTCCAAAAGGTCTGTCTGTTGTTGTTATTGCAATGGCTACTGTTGTGACAACTATTACAGGACTGTCTACTTCTGCTATAGCCACAAATGGATTCGTAAGAGGAGGTAAAGCTACTTTCTTAAAACTTTTAAAGTATCTTATCATTCTCAAGCATACACTTCAAAGATGGAGTCTCTAATTTATTTTCCATTTTCTTTTAGCGGGGGAGTAAGAACAGAACGGATAAAAATAGGGAGGAATTAAGTTTTTTGAGGAGCACAGTCTTTCTAATTTTCTGTATTTGACTTCAGTCACGTAATGAAAAACCAACAATTAGCCTAGTAACTTGATTTGACTGGTGGCTTTCTTTTGTAACGTGGAAGAAACATCTCTTTTAGTTTTTGGAATACAAACATTTTCAGGAACAAACAGGGTCTTGATATTCACCTATGCCTGCATGGGCTGGTCAAGGATGTGTTGCTTTTGTGTTCTAGTCCCGAAATACATCTTTCTAATGAAGTAAGTCCTATAAAGAGATATGCTATATCTATATGTAAACATACAGCAGGACATGTTCTAGGTCTAGCATGATTTCTTTTCTTATGCACGAAAGAAATTCTCCAAACTCTCCTGATCATCTCCAACTCTTCCCGAGGGTGGTGATGTTCATTTGCTTTCATAGTTTATGCACTGTTGTCATCAGTTCCCATAAAATGGTTTTGTAAATGGTCAGTACCTGTGGCACGCTCAAACTACTTCATGATGGTACAAGATGGCTACTGCTAGAAGTTGTAGTAGAATTAAAATAGAAGTAGTTCATTTTTCTGTGCCTATGAAATTCTGTTGTTTTAATTTAATGTTGTTTAATGAAGAGAAAGGAAAAAAGAAACCACCGCAACAAAGTTAACAGACCCGATGGGAAAGATCAACTATAAATCTTAATATTATGTCAAGCTTAGTTTCTAAACTTTTGTATACTGCATTATATGTATCAGATTATCCTATTCTAATGGGAGACATTTGTTTTGAACCACTTCTACAAAATAATGCCTTATTCAAAATTTTGAAGTTCTTAGAGAATAATTTATTTTTTCCTTTGAAAAAGTTATGGTAGTTTATTTTTTTTTACTGGCTGAAATTCTTATATGCAAAGTATGTTGCAGCTTGGTACCTATACACTTCTTGAATGAGAACTGAAATTAAGAATAGATTGTGAAAAATGGAGTTGGCATGTTATTGTTCTGACAATGTCACTGCACAGCAGAGAATTCTCATGATAGCAATGCTTTAAGAAAGAAGTCATGTAGGTTTGGGACTTGAGTGGGTTTGTAACAGTATATTTTGGCTAGTTTCTTGAGCTCTAGCTGTAATAGTAAATTAGTACAGTATAACTGTAATAGTAAAACTATGCACAGTTGCTTTTAAATTTCAAATAAGTTGTAAAGTATGGGCAGCTGTACTACTGGTCTTTTTTAATAGTGGAACTGGTTGCATAGTTGAATAATATCATGTGGTACATGAGTTGGGTGATTACTTAAAACTGGTGCCTTTTCTTAGAAACTTGAAATATACTTGTGTTACTTCAGCATGCCTGTTCCTAAAATACTGTGTTTAGGGTTCTTTTCTAATAAATCAGGAAAGATACAAGAATAAATTTTATCATGTTCATGTAAACACTATGTTGCTGATGCCTGTACATTTTTCTTAGATTATTGTGGTGTTTTTTTTGTGTGTTCAATTTTTTTTCGTTTCAGGAGGAGCATATTACTTAATTTCCAGAAGTTTAGGTCCAGAATTTGGTGGTGCCATAGGACTGATTTTTGCATTTGCCAATGCTGTTGCAGTAGCCATGTATGTTGTTGGCTTTGCAGAGACAGTTGTGGAGCTGCTTAAGGTATATGGATAACACTGATTGTACTGATTATGCTGTACTCTATGCAGGTTTGTGCTGTTATTTAATGGCAGAAGATTTCATAGTTAACAAGATGTGGAATGAGGCACAAGGTTGCTACTGATTTATGAATAAATTAATTCAGTATTCCAGTAGCTTGTTGATATGTAAGAAATTATCATTGATCTCAAACTGGAACTTTACTCACTATTTTTCCCTGAAAAAATAAAATGCAGAACTTGTTCTGAAGTTCAAGCTGCTGGCTGTTGAGAAGAGTGGAAGTATAGATACCTGATTCAGAATCATAAATTATTAATGCTAAGATTCCTAGCTAGCTGTTTCTTGTTAACTGAAAGTAATTTATATTAAGTTCTTTTTCAAAAGGGTTTTGTTTGTTAAAAGCAATTCCTTAAAATAAACACAACCAATTTATCTGTTGCATTTTTGATATGAATACTGTACTATAGTTATCATAGAAGGGAAGATGTTTGAAATGCATTGAAAGAATTAAGAGTAATGGTGAACAACAAATATATAGATGCAGGATGGTAGCTGTTACTGTGCTGGTTTCTTCACTGGCAGTTGAAGAGGCCATTTGCTCTGGGGATGGGTTATAATGACTGTTTATTTTCATTTAGAATTATTCAGTGATATAAAACAAAGGAAAAAGAGGTTATGTCTAAAATAGTATTCAACAACACACTTCTATCCTGTAATAGGGAAGATAGGTACTTGATAAAGGTATATTACTTTTTGTTTCCATTTTTAGGAAAATGGGACATTGATGATTGATGAAATGAATGACATCAGAATCATAGGAGCCATCACAGTAGTTATATTACTTGGAATTTCTGTAGCAGGAATGGAATGGGAAGCAAAAGTAAGGAACTATTACTTTCTCTTTTTTTGTTTTGCTTTTTATTTGTCTTTCTTTACTCAGCTGCCTGAATAATTTTTAATATATTTAGCACATTCAATATTGCATACACAGTATGTTAGGAGTCAAGCAGTGAGCAGTTTTTAATCAATAGAATCATAGAATATCCTGAGTGGAAACGGACCCACATGGATCACTGAATCCAACTCCTGCCTCCACACAAGACTACCCAAAAATCAGACCATATATCTGAGAGTGTTGTCCAAATGCTTCTTCAACTATGACAGGCTCAGTGCTGTGACCATTTCCCTGAGGAGTCTGAAGTGCCTGACCATCCTCTCAGTGAAGAACCTTTTCCTGACAGCCAGCCAGAACCTCCCCATCACAGCTTTTTGCCATTCCAATAGGACTTGGGTCCTGTTGCAGGTTGCCAGAGAGCAGGGTCAGCGTCTTCACTTCTGATCCCCTTGTGCGGAAGCTGCAGGCCACCATGAGGCCCCCCCCTGTCTCCTCTTCTTTAGGCAGAACAGACCAAGCTGCTTCTGATAAATCTTCCCGTCTAGACCCTTCACCACCTCCTTTGGATGCTCTCTGATAGTTTTATGTCCTTCTTATGCTGTGGTGCCCAAAAATGCACACAATGCTCAAGGTAAGACCACACCAGTGCAGAGTAGAGTAGGATAATTGCTTCCCTTGACAAGCTAGCAGTGTTATGTTTGATGCATCCCAGGATACAACTGGGCCTTTTGGCTGCAAGGGCAGACTGACTTATACTCAATTTACTGTTGAACAAAACACCTAGATAAATTTCTGTGGGGTTGCTCTCCAGCCTCTCTTCCCCCCGTATACACGGGGTTGCCCTGTCCCAGGTGTAGAATCTGACTCTTGCTCTTGTGAAACTTCATATTGTTGTTGATGGCCTAGCTCTCTAATTTGTCAAGATCTCTCTGCAAGGACTCTCCACCTTTGAGGGAGTCCACAGCTGCTCCCAGTTTCGTGCCATCTGCAAACTTACTCAAAACACCTAGTCTACATCCAAGTCATTTATGAGAACTTTAAAGAGAACTGGCACTAAAATGGAGCTCTCGCAGATCCCAGGAATGACTACCTGCTAGCCTAATGTAACCCAATTTACTAGAACCCTTTGAGCTTGACCTGTCAGCCAGTTGTTCACCCATTGTAGTATGTGCTTGTGAGAAACATTGTCAAAAGCTTTACTGAATTCCCAAAAGATCACAGCAACCATCTTCCCTTAGTCAACTAGATGGGTAACCTTGTCATGTAAGTTTGTTTAGCAGGACAGTCCTGTCGTGCACCTGTGTTGGCTATGACCAATGACCACATTATCCTTCAGGTATGATGGCTCTCTGTCTAGCACTAGCTCACTAGTTTGCATAGATTTGTACAGCTATCCAGACTGCTTTTCTGAACTGCAAGCTTAAGCGTCTCCAACTGAGAAACAGCAAAATCTATCCTTCTTGACTTTATCAAGAAGGTTAACAATATTACTTTCTGAGTAATTTCAACACAAGGAAAAGTAAAAGCAATGAAGTGGAAGTTTTCTTTCACTGGGAACTTCACATGAGCTCTCTGCTTGGAGAATATATGGCCAGAATGGAAACCAAGTTACGTAGTTACTGCTAACTGAAAACCAGTGTTCTTGCTTCTCTTGTATTCTCGTCTGTGTTTGTATTTATTTGGAGCAGCCAGACAGTGCTTTTACAGTCAGTTGGCCCAGCATCAATGGGATTTGTGAACACTGGTAGTGATGAATGTGTAGGAGGGGTAACCTACTTTTCTTATCTTTTTGTGGCTGTATGGTCTTAGGTCAGCTCTGATTGTGGAAACAAACGTGTACAGATTCTAAGATACCTTAAGATAAACCATATTAGTGTTCTGATAGACAGTCGAACTTGCTCATTTCTTTGTGTGTGACTGGTAGGCTTTTGTTGTATGCTCCATAGTGTACTCACTTGATGCTTTTTAAATAATTGAGAAGAGGTTTACTTATCTCTGTTCCCATTTATAGGTGATTGTGAACCAAATATTTTTGCAGTGAGAATCATCCTTATTTTCTGCACTGAGAGGCAACTGAAGGATCTTCATAATGTAGATGTTAGAAGTTTCCTATGCTTGTGTGTCAAGTTGATGATGCTCATAATCAGAATGATGGTTCTTGTTGCTTCCAGTCATAAAAATAGGGACTGTAGAAACAGGCAATGAAAATAGTAAGTGCATTACTTAGATCTACCATTTGAAGGAAAGAATCTACAGAAAACAGTTTTGGCATGTGCTTTTAACTTGAACAACATGCTTCTGTAAAGATTGTTTGCCTTCTCAGACAGTGAATTTTGGTTCTTAATGGTATTTTCTATGCCCCCAGCTTTGAACAACCCCATTTCTAACCACTTATTTTTTGCTTTGAAGGAATTAGTTGTTAGTGACTGGTCACTGTCATTTTAAAGTCTTGAGAAACATCTTGCTTTTTCTCTGCAGCATGAGAAATTCAATAACAATAGCTTGCAAAGAAATGGCCTAATTTTTTTAATGTCTCTGTATGACACCTCAACCATCATACATGTATTTGGCAGCCTTATTAGGAGTTCAATAGCTTTTTAAAATGCTGCTCATAGCAAAAATCAAGGCTTGTTGGCTTGGTTTCTGCAACATGGAAGAAGATATATAGGAGCTATGGTAAGCAACTGAACCTGTCAAGCAAGCACTTCATGTGGGTTAATATCCAGCCTACCATAGCAAGACACTGATCCTTTCCTCTTGATAATACTGTCTATGATGTTCTTCCATGCCTTCTCAATGGCTTAGAGAATTCCTTGGAAAATGAGACAAGCAAATCAATAGTAAGTTTTAAGTAGACCAAAAAGCTTATAAAGAGACTGGGAAAACAGGAAGGTATGCTTCAGAAATGACTTTAGAAAGAATGGGCAAGAGCTAAATGAATTCATTCTTAAGTCTGAGACTTCGAAGTGCAAAGAAGAGATTTGGAAAATGCTCTTATCTTTGTAGAGAAGCTGTGGTTCATTGCTGAATAAATCCATCTACAGAAATTGTTCTCGGTAGCTTCATATTGAATTCTCTGGGCTTATCGAAGACTTTTGTAAGCACCCAGCTGCATCCTTCCACCTCACTTGTTCTTCTGTAGGCTTGGCAAAGGCGAGATACAAATATGATGCACAAACTGGTTTCTTCAGGTGGCCTTCTAACTCTAAAAATACTACTTTACTACTTTTACTACTACAGGCTGTCTTGCTCTGTATGTTTCTGTGCTACCTGGATTTACCTGTAAGGTTGCATAAACTGAAAACTTGTGGGTTTTTTTGTTTGTTTGTTTTTTTTGTTTGTTTTTGTTTTTTTAGCAATCAGCAATGCCACAGTGCCGTTGTATACAAACTTTATTTTCTCAGGTTTGGAATAAAAAGACAAGATACAAAGAATTTTACCCCCAAGACACAAGCACACCAAGCCATTCTATGATTCTGTATATGACCTTGTAATGAATCAACCCAAAAATAATGGATCAGTGTGTTTACTAGTTAAATACAAAGTCCTGATCTCTAGGCTTGTCACTATGCACACATTTGAGCTCTTGGATGGTATAAAATACATTTTTGTTCAGAATGTAGGATTTTGTAAAGGTTTTATTGTCTGTCATTAGTCCATTATGTCAAATAGCAAACAAATGCTGTTGATTTCCTGATGTGATAGAATTCTTACAAAACATAAAATATTTTTATTTTTTATAAATTTAAATTATTATAATTACTTTAATTGTAACTTATTATAAATTTTATATTTTTATTATAAAAATATAAATATAATATGCATTGTAATTATAGTTAATAGTCCTGTCATTTTTGTGCATTCTTTTCCTGTCAGTTTATTCAATCTACTCAAATCCTTTCCTTCTGGAAGGCTTATGGGGAAAAAATAGGTCTCTTAAGTACTTTGTCTTTAGAGGAGTAATTTTTTGATCGTATGGTAATAATACAAAAAATACTTCCAGTTTCAAATTATTCATATTTATTTTTTGCAAATCCTGATACATGTTCTCTCATGCTTTAATTTGGGGTGAAGGGTGGGGAAACTAGAATATCAAGCTGAATTTGGAATAAAGTCAGTATTTACATTTTAGAACACATTCATAACATGGAGACTTAAAAACTGAAATGCAGGTTCTTTCTGACTGTAATGGTAATATTTGTATTTCAGGCACAGATAGTCTTATTGGTGATACTTGTACTTGCTATTGGAGACTTCGTTATAGGAACATTTATTCCTTTGGACAGCAAGAAGGCTAAAGGCTTTTTTGGTTATAAAGGTATGCTGGAACAGTTAGTATCTTACGGACAGTTAACACCTTTGCAATGTGGAGGCTTGCTGTCATAATTGAGTGAACATCTAAAATAGTTTAGTCCTATTTAACTATAGAGATTATTTCTTGTGATTCTTTCAACATCCTGCTGTTTTATTCCATTGAAGTTTTAAGGCACAGAATTGGTTCTGCCTGCTTAATATTGATAATACTAAATAATTATAATAATGCCATATTATAAAATTACTAAATATTGTAGTTACACTATTTTTTTTAAAGCTGGAGGAGAATATAAGTACTTCTGGTTTTAAAGGCTGTTTCAGTTTACTGTGACCTTTATTTTGATAAGTCAGGGCTTTTCTACCTTAAAATCTTCTACAGTTGATTTTTGTTAAATAGGTTACAATGCTGTGATTTTTAGATTTTTCAGAGCTATTAATGTCTAGAATTGGCTAATACTGTAGTTTCTATATCAGCACTGGCAGACGTATATAAATAAATCTTTTTCTACAGCTGAAATATTTATGGAGAATTTTGGACCAGATTTCCGAAAGGAAGAAACGTTTTTCTCTGTATTTGCTATTTTCTTCCCTGCTGCAACTGGCATACTTGCTGGAGCAAATATCTCAGGTGATCTTGCGGTGAGTAGTAAATAAGCAAACTAAACACTTTTTTCCAACAAACAATGAATGTATGTCTATCTCCGTCATGACTGCTGAAATTTTGTTTCAGGATCCTCAGTCAGCCATACCTAAAGGAACACTGTTGGCCATCTTAATTACCACATTGGTTTACATGGGAATTGCAGTATCTGTGGGTAAGTAGTGAATATTTTTAACTTTATCCTTTCACGTTTTTTGAGTGTGTTTTGATACAGTTTGCAATACAGTTTTTCTTTAATGCATGGGAAAGGAACAGTTAGTACTGTCTAATTTTTACTGTTGGAGATTGAAAGTACTGTCTAATTTTTACTGTTGGAGATTGAACTTGCAGCTGTTCTTATTTTCTAAAATGAGTTAAACAGTCACTAGTCTTAGGAGAACAGCAGACTAAAGCTGATGGACTTCACATTGATCCTTCCTAATTTGTTCCAGGTACTTAGATTAATATGTTTAGAATTCAGCAATTGGATTAGAAAGGCGTATTTTCACAAAATACTCACTGAACAAACATCTTTTGATCTGAAGATGGTGGTAGTCAGCTACTTTATCAGAACAAATTCTGGGAAGATTACACAGCTCCTTGGAGAGGTGCAATGAGCAGTAAATCCCCAGAAGACTGAGAAGAGCAAGTAGGGAGGAGAAACAATCCTAAATTTGTCTGAGTACACTATAACTTCCCTTCTGAGGCTTTCTTCCCTTTGCCACAGTAGTTCGAATATTCTCAGTAGAACTTGTCTTGGTGTTGAATGCTTTCTGTCTGTTCTGCTCCAGGGCTTCAATGGTCATCCAGGTTTTTCCTGATCTGTAATCTATTATAGTAATCTTAAGAATATAAGCATGTCTCTAATATTTCTTGCCTATAATTGGAAAAATTTTTATACCTGTCAGACAAATCAGTTTTTTGCAGTGTTAATCAGTTTTCTTATATGAAAGACCTTGCTTTATCTTAGCTATACTGCTGTTTGAATGAATTTGACGTTTATAAAAGTACCATTGATCTTACCACTAATGATATTTCCTTTCCAAAGATACTAATCTTGCCAGTCTGCCTCTGTTGGCTAATGTAGTCCTGTAGCTCTGCCAAATACTTGCTCTGTAGCAATTGTGCCCTATGCAACATAATGATCTACATTATTTTCTAATTAGATTGACCACAGGCTCCTGCTACCAAATCTGAATACTTTAGAACTTGAAACCACATGAGAGTAAAATACTTATTAATATTAATTTGTTAATAGAATACTTTGATCATCTTTCAGACATGAAAAACTTCAATTTTCATATTACAAAAAACACTTTACAGAACTAACATGAAATTGTTTGCATCAGAAATGCTGTGCCCTAGTTGTTTCTTATAACTTACGATTAGAATTATGGTAATGGTAATAATTATTATTAGAATTACGGTAATAATAATAATGGTAATTAAAGGCCAGTGTGATTGCAGAAGATAAAGATTATGATATGAGTGAAGTCTAGTCTTTTTGAGGCTTTGGATCAGGAATCAGGCAAATAGAAATACTCTTGTTCCTTCCCCTGCAGACTATTCCCCACTGTATACTTCCAAATGTAGTGATGAGAAAGTCATTAAAACTTTGAAGAGGCTAGTAAACGTATCAGAGTAGTGATGTCTGAAGAGGAAGTAGATATTTTGAATCTAGTGTAGTATTTGTATGTTCTTTAGTAAGCAATAGAGACACTGACTATAGAGGGCTTAGTAAAGGAAAACTTATACTAGAGAGTTAGGCAGCCTATTTAAAAACAAGATAGCAGTAGCAAGGGAGAAGTGTGTGGTTTCGTGCTTTGACTACGGAATAATGCAGGTGTGCAGGTAGCAGGATTAAGGTTGCATAATCACATTTATCATTTATCACAGACATTTATCACAGAATTTCTAGGTTGGAAAAGACCTCAAGATCATGGAGTCCAACCTCTGACCTAACACTAACAAGTCCTCCACTAAACCATATCCCTAAGCTCTACATCTAAATGTCTTTTTAAAGACCTCCAGGGATGGTGACTCCACCACTTCCCTGGGCAGCCCGTTCCAATGTCTAACAACCCTTTCAGTAAAGAAGTTCTTCCCAACATCCAACCTAAAACTCCCCTGGTGCAACTTTAGCCCATTCCCCCTTGTCCTGTCACCAGCACCTTCTTGATGGGAATTCCTGAAAGAGGAAAAATTAAACATTTAGACTGTAATGTATTTACATTAAAAACAGAAGCTCCAGTTTAAAAACAAACAAGAAAACTCTCAACCTTCTGAGTAGGGTTTCCATACACAAGGAAATAAAACTAACTTAATGAGTAGCCATTCATAGTACCAGAGAAGCTAAGAAGCCCACTTATTTGCAGTCTGAAGTGCCAAGCAGCTACATGAAGTTAGGAGAGAACTTGATACAGATGGCCTGTTTACCTTCTTGGGCTTATGGAATGACAACTTCATTTTACTTTTGCAGGAACGTGCCTCTAAAAGCTTATAAAAAGGTGAAAGCTTGTCATCCTATTCTTACAGGAAAGAAAAGTTGCAGGTTCTTAGTGAAAAGACTGCCAGAATCTATCATAAATAAAACATTTCCGAATGAGGGCTAATGTCTGAATTAAAATGTCTGAACTGTTACTTATACTTAAGTATCTTCTGCTGAGAACGCAGCTTTCCCAGCTGGCATCTGTCCTGCTTTCTCTTGTAGTAAGGCTCATATCACGTTTGCTCATAGTGCTGTTGAACCTTGAATCCCTGTGTGAAAGAGCTGCCAGCCTGTTTTGTCTCGTACAGATCATTTAAACTCAATTAAAACAAAACAAAAACCCAGCCCTTCCACATACCCATAAAAAAAATGCATAGGAGAAGTAATTGGTGTAGTAGACACCTGTTGAAATTTAATCAAGTGGACTTACTAAGCATTGGAAAAATAACAATTGGAAGCAATGAGTAAAAATCAACCTACCAGGACTAGGTATTCTAAACTATTACTGAAGTTTTAAAGGTTCGGTAGCAATATGGTACAGATATTTAAAAGTTAAGTTTCTCAATAGGCAGAGATAAATTACTTTAGATAACAGGCACTCACTTGAGAAACTTAATCTTGTTGCATATCTGTGCCCTGCTTTTCATTACTATTTTGCAAGGAAGTTACTGAAATCATCAGTAGTCACATGCTTCTTTTCCCAGGACCTCCTTGTTTAAATTCCTAGAAGACAAGATTAAGGGATTTCTCAGCCTTTTTGCTCTGTAGGGTTCCTTCTTCTCTTCCCCATTCTGTATTTAATTCCTTGAAGTAATGTCCAAACAACTTAATGCTGTTTTAACAGTTGAGGTATTTAAATAATGGTAAGTCTGTTCTACACTTCTAAAAAGAACAAAACAAAGTCTTGTTAATCAGATGAGCATTTTTAGTGCTTAAAGGTTGAAACACTGTGTCTACAATTTTACAGAGCAGTGAAATAGCATATAATCATAGACAAATTGAAGATTTGCAGATTGTGATAGGACTTAATTACAAAAAATGTGGTAGCTGTGGGGCTGTGGTTCAATATTTCACCAAGACACCAACTTTTAAAATACCCACATCCTATGTGACTGTGGTATATCAGAAATGGGCTTGCAAGGCTTTCATGATAAGCACTTAATTTTTTTGAATGGCTGAGACATGTTGACTGAGCTGTGCATCCTGTTTGCATACTTAGGAAAAACAGAAATCTGTGTGTTACAAGGAGATTAAAACTTGTGAAAGTGTTCTGCAAGAGTGTGCTTCCATGGTGAATATGTAATGGTATGCTCTAAAAGCGGAAGCATGTATGTAAATAATGTATAACATAAGTTATGTTATACATGTAGATCTCAGTATCTCACTGAGAGTGGAGAGTAAGGGGAGAATTCCAAGACTACTACTTATGAAATAATCTAAGAACATTAACTTTGTTGCGTGATTCACCTGTTAGCAAAGGGACCAACCTTTTTGGCCATTACATCTGAACAACTTCTACTGTGGAGATCGTCACAGTTGAGTTTCTAAGAAAGATAAAAGCTGCAATGCTGTGTATTCCTGTCCACATATATTTGTACAAACAAATACAAAACTTCATTCCTCTAAGAAATTAATTAAAATTAATTAAAATTAATTAAAAATTAAAAAACAAAACAAAACAGACTCAAGTGATACAAGTTTGTATTTATAATTAGCATTATTTACTAAGTTATGGGGAAACTCATGATTCAAAGCAATGTCCTGAGTTAAAATTGTGCTGTTAAGCTTCATCAGTTCTATTGATGTAGCTTTCCTCTGTGCTAAAGTTTTCCTTGTTAGACTCTTTTTTTTAAGAACTTCTCAGGTAAGTAAACAGCTAGTTAGCTTGTTTTTATTCTTCATGGTGAACATGTGCTTAAATCTGAGATGTATTAAAACTGTAAATGCTATATTTAATTTTCATCTGAAAGAATATAGTTAAAAAGGAAGTTGAGCTTGACACATCTCTAAATTCAGGTTTAGTCTGATGATTATTTTTGTTGTTGGGTCCACTCTAGGTTCTTGTGTTGTTCGAGATGCCACAGGGAATGTTAATAACACCATTATCACTGAGCTCACGAATTGCACTACTGCAGCTTGCAAGTTGAACTATGATTTCTCATCCTGTCAGGCAGGGGCTGATTGTCATTATGGGCTGATGAACAATTTCCAGGTATGAAACTTTCTCTTAAATCTGCTAATTGGATTTTTGATCTCTTTTAATTGCTTATTGAGGAGAAAATCATACACTAAAAATTCTTTATTACACAACTGTTCCACGTAACTTTAAGTGGCATACTCTATCTAGTATCAAGGGCAAGGTAACTTAAATTTGGGGGTGTTTATATACAGGTGTTTATCTGGGAACAGAGTGAGTATTTATAAGCTGTGTTGCTTATGTTTTGGGGCTGCAGCTTGCTCTGTTCAGATATCTGAATGCTATTCTTCATGGATGCGGATAGATGTACTGGATGATGTACTTAGTGTTGAATAGTGATTCATAGAAGTCATAGGTGGTCTCTTTCAGTAATTTCTTAAGTTTTGTAGCAACCATGTTTATGGAAAATGTTGATGCATACTTGCCATATCATATATAATGTAAGAATGTTGAGAGGCTTCATAAAATCTAATGTTATCATTAAATTAAAAAAAATCACAGGGTTTTTCATAGTCTTATAGGTACTCATGAACTACTAAGGGTTCACAAGTTCACTATTATTAAGGGTTTGAAAGAAACCAAGGAAAACATACTAATTCCCACTTAAACTTTCCTTACAGTAGTCTCTCTGCCCTAGTTTTTTTGTAGTAGGCCTACAAAAGGTTGGGTTGAGGTTAATTGGAAATTCGCTGATGGAAAGTATGTCTCTTTCAATGGCATGTGTGTTTCGGTCAAAAGTACATATACTCACATGCAATGAAGATTGTCAGCCTTCCTGCAAGGCTCTGTTGAAAAACTAATTACAATTTACATGTGCCAAAGTAATGTTTAATGCAGACCATTTCGTTAAAATACATCTTTTTAGTGAAGTATTTATGTATTGGTATGGTGTTGATTTGTTCTGGTTTAGAAAAAGCATATATTGGAAACAGTGTGGAACTATTGTTATGAGAATAATTATTTTGCAAAATCCGAGTTTCCTCATTCTTTCAAGCTTGAAAGAAGACAGTATCCGGCTATATTATCAGTGTACAGCTGAGAATAGTGTAGAACAGGATTTGATAATCCTTGTGGATTGTTCCAAGTAGGTGTGATTCAAAGACCTGGCTTCCTTGGATTGTAACTTTCTTCAAGTCATAACTTCAATAAAGATACTTCTCATAAGTGGCTAGCACTTCTAATAAGTCACTAGTGTTATAGTTTGTCATCATTTTTGTCCAAAGAGTACTTTCATGTTCCACATTAGTCTTACTTGTCTCTGGAAAATACAGTAGGTTATGAATAGAATAAGAGTTTCAAGGCCTGGGCCTACAGAGAGAACGCAGTGCCCTTCATGCCTCCCCTTGTGTTGGGTTTTGGAAACTTACTGGAGGCTGCACAGCAGCTCTGAGCAACCTGCTGAAGTGTTTGGTAGAACTTTGTTCTTCTGGTAGCTAGCTGGACTTCCTCTGGCTGTCTTCTTCTCATGCTTCTGCTCTTTCTCTCTGTGAAATAAGTTGAATATGAGTGAGTACCTTCAGAGAAATTAGGACTTGTGTCTAGTTAAAAAGAAATTTGTACATACTCTAACTGAACTTCCCTCAATTTAGTATTTCTGAGTATTAGGTGTAAATAGAGACTGTTTTTCTGTGTAGGTGACAGTTCAGGGCTGGGTGGCCAACCTTGAATACCTCTCAAGCTCTTCATACAAAAAACTTCTTCCTGCACGATAAATAACTGAGAACATATGCTTCACAAATAAACTTATCTCTAAAGTGAGCAAACATATTTTGAAATGCAAGTAAGTCATATTTCTTATGACTTCTGAGTGTGCAAGTCATAAGGCTGAAAGTGTCAATTTACTCTTGTGAATGAAAAATGAGTGATATTTTATATCACTTGTCTTAGACTTTATCCAGCATTCTGTTCTTTCAGAAAGGAATTAATATGAAGTTTGCCTAACTTGAGTTTTGGATATGTTTGTTGGACAGAAAATGGATAACTTACAGGATGGTTAACCAACAGAAATCTTAGACACAAACTTAAATGAAAACTGATGGTGAGAGGCTTAGAATCAGATTCTTGGACCACCTTAAACTTCTGTTACAGACCATGCAGGTATATGTAGGCCCTCACAGGCTTCCAACAGCTTTCTGCTCAGCATCAAAAGGGCTGTCATCTGGTAGGCAAGTAACTTCAAGAACTTGTTCTGTCACTGTAGCCTCTGCCTGGAACTCACTTAGAATAAATTACAATGGGTAGTTTAAATGCAGAATTTGGTCACATATCTACTTTGACATATATAGAAATTGTCTTTATTAAAATATTTAACTTTGGATGAAAATTAGAAGTAGCATGAATGGAAGTACACCATTTCAGAAACAATGTGAAAGTTCTGCTAAAACATTCTTCCTGTAAAGGAGGGAGGCTGTAGAACACTAAATAGTTGAAAGAAATGGGTTGAATAGCATTTTATGCAAATTCATTTTGAAGAGTTAACTTTAAAGTTAGCTTTGCTGGAGTTTGTATTCATTTGGCATTTTTTCTGCTCTACAATGGTTGGAGCGAATAACTGAAATTGTAGTCAAAATAGAATATTTCAATATGCCAAATCTTTCAGTAAGAAACTGTCTAAAGAGGAAATGCCAAGCAAACATAACAAGTCCCTTAGCAGCAGTAACAATGTATTTCTCACAGCACCAACTGAAATAGGGCAGTTCTTACTGGATGCCTGTACTTCCAATTCTGTGTGTTCTTCTTTCAAGGATGAAGATTTTACTGCTACAGCAGTTGCGTATGTGGGCTCTTGTGTTTTGCGGTCCTGACTTTTAGATTATAGTCTGTATATTGTGTGGGTTTTCTTAACACTAGCGTACTGGTTCAGCTGGAACTGGTTCCTCTTTACTCCCTCCCCAGTTTAGAAGGTTCTTAATGTCTCTTACTCTAGTAACCTAAGCTGTAACTTGTTGGCTTTTAAAATGAACAAACATAGTCTGCATACATCTTGGATTTCTTTCAAATTTAGAAAACAGATGTAAGATTCAAAAACAGTGTAATTAAACAGAGGCAACGAACAGCACCTAGAAATAATATAAAATTGCAGTAGGTAAGGACTAATTTGTAAACTCTCAAAGCAAGTGTAGTAGAGCGAAGGAAGAGAAATGTTTTAAATTGCCTGGGAAGAAAAGTAAGGGTGACTTGTAAACTTGTTCTGTCTATCAGAAGTCCTTCCAGGGAAGATGGAAGATTGATCAAGCAACCACTGCAACAAAGAAAACTGTCATGCTGTTTCTACAAAGATTATTCTATGTTTGTTATGTTGCTGAAGCATAGATCTTTTTAAAAAATTAATTCATCAGTAAATTTATTTCTAGAAGAGAATTTAAGAACGTACAGTATAGTGTTATTACAGTCTGGCATTTACAGCTGTGATTTCTGTTTTTATTGTAAAACTAACCTAGTTCTGGGCATAGGAGGGAGGGATAGCTTAATCTTGTGTAAGCGAGAGTGAAAGTACTGAGTTAAAGGAAAACATTAAGGAAGTATTAGGAGTACGAACACATTCCTGATATGCTTAACTAACGTGTATCATTAGTTTTGTTCACGTATGAATAAAAGCCTGTCCTACCATAACCTATTTTGTTGTAAACTTAAGGTATACTTCAGGAAATTCTACACCTCATTTTTCATGCTACCAACTATGACAGCTGCTTCCTTCTCGTTTTGTATGTCTGTAATTTTCATTTGTTTTTGTAGACAAGGCTTGCCGTGAACATAGAAATGAAACCTGATGCAATCTAGAGATTTAATTCTGTTTGAGGGACCCAGAAGTCTTTGATCTGTTGTAGAGAAAAATGCTAAATTTTTATCGTTAATTTAGTACTAGCCATATGAATAAAACTTCATCAGCCCCATGTATATTGTTTTTTGGGAGCACATCTTACTTACTAAGATTGCTTTAGAATTGCAGATGAGGGTATTCAGGGTGTATGACAATTAGAAGCTGCCTTGGTTTTAATTTGGAATTTTTTTATCATACCAACATTAACATTCTTCCCTCATTTAGCTTACTGAGCATCCCTTGCTTTGTTAGTCATCCACTCTGCCAAGAACTACATATTGTATTTCACTCACTGAGGTTACAGAATTGTCCAAGGATGTGATCTTGGGGAGATAGGAACCAAACTTGTCCTGTCATTGTGGTTTTGAATGGGAAACATGCCTAACTTAGAGCAATAGAAATGTTGAGAAAGATGAGATAAATTTTCCCAAGTTGTTCAACTTCAGCTGCTTTGTCACTTTGTCACCTTGGCTTTCTGTGGCCATGTTATTCAGTGGTATATTAGTCAAATAATGTAACTATTTCCAATGTGTTTTTTCTTCCATGACTTGCTTTCCAGTCCTTTTATGAGCTCATGGAGACTTCCACCATCAATTATTTTATGTGGTTGTACTACATGTTGTGTGATAAGCCACTTTCTCTTGTTCTGAAACTAGGATGTGTTTGTGTCCTGACTTTCCCCTAGCTCATTTGTTGCTATGAATGCATGATACTTTATGGCTTTTGAGTGGAGTAAGAAGTATTTTATTTTTCTTTTGTGTAGTGAATATTGTCACCCATCTGTATTCCATTAGTTTTCCATTTTGTTAAAAAAAAAAAAAAAAATAATGTTCTGTTTGCAGGTAATGAGCATGGTGTCAGGATTTGCACCGCTGATTTCTGCAGGTATTTTTTCAGCCACTTTGTCATCTGCATTAGCATCTCTTGTGAGTGCACCTAAGATCTTCCAGGTACGTATGGAAGCAAAACCATAAAGTCTTAAAGAATTATTCAAAATAAACTTAGAAACAGAACTGTATAAGTGGCATCCAAATCTGCTGCTGTCCTGCTTTCTGCTATGAAAAGTGAGAAAAACATAGCATCTAGATTTTCAGGAAATTGCTTTGCCTTGGAACCAGGAAGCATTTAAATGAAATACCAATGGAGCACATGCAACAATAATAGATTAGTTCATTTCTTAAAGTAATCAGAAGGAGACAGCATGAATTAACACCTATAGCTGCTGAATGTTCATCTGCACAGAATACTTAATCAAAACAGTATGACCGTGAACCAGTTCATGTGTGAATCATTTTACATTAGTTTTTGTTGGCATTTCTGAATGAATTTTGCTTTACCTTTTTAACTCTTTAATCCCATTATTTGTCCTGTAAGTTCTTTTTAATTCAGTAAAACTTCACTGTTAGCAAATGGTCATTCTTCCTCAAAAGTTCAGTATGGAGTTCAACACAGAAGGGGGTTTGCAGAATATAAATACAAGTGTCAGTGCAGAAAACTGATGTAAACAGTGGGCAAACTTTCCACTTTCTGAGGAAACAATTTTTGTCTCTAAAAAGCAACTCTGATTGTAAGACTCCAGTAAAGTACAGTAGTCAACCACTTACAGAAGAGCAGAGCTTGTTCTTACAGATAGTAATCACTGAAGGACAGAATACTGGAAGTGCAAAATGTGAAGGCAATTGCAAATGGAATTAGTATGTTAGCTACAAACATTCCTTCTTTTAGGAAGAGAGTATGTGCAGTGAAAAGACAGCATTAGCAAACATAAATGAGGATACATTTTGAAGAAAATATAGATGCTGACTCTTGCATTTTATTTTTCTTAGGCTTTGTGCAAGGACAATATCTATCCAGGATTTCAGATGTTTGCTAAAGGCTATGGGAAGAACAATGAACCACTGAGAGGATATCTTCTAACATTTTTAATAGCTCTTGGATTCATACTAATTGGTTAGTTTGAAATTATAATAAATCTGAATATCCTTTTGTCCTTCATGAAGCATTCTATTCCATCTCATGACTTGATGACAATGTCCTTGAGGTCTAATGCACTTCTTGTTTCTATGTGAGCATTCTAAATTTGTTTAGTTTGTGGATTTTCTCCTTTGTCTCCTAGATACATCTTTGTATAGAGCTAGAATAAATCTGAACTGAACAGTAGGAATACTACAGTTCTCCTAATCACTTCAGGTGCCTGTTCTTAGATACTGTAAACGGATGAAAAAATATATTTTGCTTGAGGTAGAGATGCAATAAGCTATAAAGATTAAAAATCTGAAATGAACTTTCATAATTACAAACAGCTTCAGTAAATGGCACACTTAGTGAACAAAACTTGTTAGAGTATGTTCTTCTGTTATGCTACAAACAGTATAGATTGCTCAGGCTGCTGTTGGCAAAGGTAAAGATAGTCTAGCTAGGATTACATGTGTTCTATGTGGGTGAACACAGCACAATTAGTTCACCATCCATGTGACCTGTGCTAGTGCTGTTAAACTCTTCCTGATTTTGTTTTATCCTTCCCTGTCTATGCTTAGAGTAGGTACAGTCATGCTGTCTCAACTACAGTGTGCTGACTGGAAACCTGATTATAACAAATGAAAACTTGCAGATTAACATGGCAAGTTCTGCATTGTGATTGCAGTTGTTTGATGGTGAGAGTGCATATGAATGTTTTACACTATACCTTCTAATGGAAAAAGAAGTGTCAAGTTCTTCCATCTCTTTCACTAATGAGAGTATTCATCACTGTTGCAATAGTACTGAGACACTATAATGCATTAATAGTACCACTAATTCAACTTCTAAGGGCAGACAGATGAACATGTTTATTTCATTGGCTCACTAACTTTGCGCTTACCATTCACCTGGGCTGAGTGTCTCTTAGTTTCATTATACCCTTATTCTTTGCTATGTGACAGCTGAGACTTCAGCTAGAGACATACTGCATTTATGTTAATGATCTTAACTTCTGGGGTTCTGAAGAACCCAATATATTGCTGCAGTGTTTGGCCAAATCGTGGTGGGAAAGGAATTGTCTCAATGAATTATTTTGAGAAAGTACGTAATGCTTAGAGGCAGTCCTGGAATACTAGATGGCATGGAAAAACGTTTAACTTTTTTTAAACTGAGAGCTGCACTTCCTGATAACTCTAACTTATTTACAGATAACTCTGTAAATAAGAGACTGCAAGTTAATAGCTCTCTTTGTTGAACAGAAAGCACAAACTGCTTCTGCATAGATAACATAAAATTGGTTGTAACAGAATTGACTTCAAAATGTACAAAGTCATTGGATGATACGTTTTATAACAGCCTTCTTTGTTCTTGTTTTACAGCTGAACTGAACGTCATTGCACCTATTATCTCTAATTTCTTCTTGGCTTCATATGCCTTGATTAACTTCTCTGTGTTCCATGCTTCTCTCGCAAAATCTCCAGGTACAAAACACATTTTGGGGTTGAGAATTAAGCTTCCAATTTCTAAATGCAGAAACAAATTTAAAAGCTACTCGTATAATTGAAAGTCTGGTTCAATTAAATGTCTGACTGTCATGGCACATCTGAGGTATAGTCTTAACATGATGTGTGCTTGAGTCTTCCAAAAGTTGGAGGATTGAATGATCCAGAAAATCCTGAGAGCTACAGATATTTGTCGTCTTTGAGGGAAGAGATGATTACTCAGTGTTTATTCAGAGATTCTCAAATAGGTCTCCTATGATTTGTCTCTGTTGTATATCACTTTTGTTATTACCAATACTTAAGAAAGCTTTCTTGCTAATTCATTTTCTGGTCTTCAGGGCCCACCATTTTGTTATCTTTGGGTTTCTATTTGGCTTTGCACTTTTATGGTATTTTGCATTTTTTTGGTATTGCAGGTAGTATTTTTCACAAATACTTTTTCACAAATTCAGCATATTTTCACAGCTTTTGCTTGGTGTGCGAGGCTAGTTAGGATTTAGGACTAAGCCAAATGACACTTTCAGAACCTGCATTTCTCAGACCTGGTCTGCCATGTGTTTCTGCTGAAATGCCCCTAAAAGTTTCTTAATTACTGCCCTAGTAGGTACTGTTATTTTTTGAGAGCATGTGCATAACTCTGTCTACCCAAGAACTCTATGCAAAATACACTTGTAAAGTGGGTGTGTGGCTTGACAAAGATGTAAAGTAAATGGTGACAGTCCAGCGCTTTGACATACTTAGAACAGACAAATCCAAGCAGAATTTTTTTTGTAGAGAAAATTTCTGGCCATGTGCAAATAATAAAAATACACACCTAGAAACAATACTACAGGACAGAGACACTTGCTGATGTTTCGTTATACTATCTTTGAAAGCAAAAATCAATTGTCAGTCAAGTTCTTGTCAAAGGTTCTTTTAGCCTGATTCAGTAAACATGCTGGAACAAGCATCTTCAAACTTTCCTTTTGAGATAGCTTTTAGAGGTCAACATATGAAACGTAGAGCTGTTGCATATAAGATGCGAGTCTGAAAGGTGTCAGAAAATTAAATGCTTAAATGTGTCAAAGTCTCTATTTGATATGTTATTGGAATTGCCACGCCTTATGAAATGTGATTGAAAGAATGGAAAGGAAAAGATGAACAGCACCTTTCTTTTCTTGAAGATTAAATTGTTTTCCACTCTTACCTTCCCTGTCCTCCAAACTACATTTTGACTAGGTTGGCGCCCTGCTTTCAAATACTACAATATGTGGATTTCTCTCGTTGGAGCTATTCTCTGCTGCATTGTGATGTTTGTCATTAATTGGTGGGCAGCACTTCTGACATATGTCATAGTCCTTGGACTCTACATTTATGTCACGTACAAGAAGCCAGGTATGTATGGGGCTGCTTTTGGTTCTGGTAGGAGGAAGAGGCAGAAGGAAGATGTGTGACCTTTGGGGACAGGGAGGGTGGCAGAACGGATCGATGGACAGGACAAAACCTTGATGGTGATTAGTTCAAACTTCTGTTTCAAGCTTTTCATTTGTAGTGAAATATAATTACACCTATATATTCATTCACTGCTGTTGCTCTTTTCCCCACCCTTCCACAACATGCCTCTCAATCAAATATGGTTGCTGTTAAACATAAACATTTGAAAAAAAAAAAGATGAAAGGAAGAGATACAAATGGATTAGTGATGAAGGCACCATGAAAGCATGTTTTGTCAGGAAGTGAAAGGGAATACTTTATCTTTCTGTTTTGAAAAAGCATTTGAGTAGTATTTGTTTTTTCAGTAAACCATTCTTGTATCTTTGAACAACAACTTATACACTCTTCCTTCCTCTAAGAATACTGTATGATCTTAAGTAAAAGATGGAGCAGAACTGAGCCACAAAGTGTTCCTGTAGTTGACAATAAAGAAAATCCTAAATCTTAGGCCATGAAGATTAAGTACTTGGAAGACAAGTTCATTGTAGCTATCAGCACTAAATGGAAACAAATAGAGAGAATACTGAAACTCTTGTTTCCTTTTAGATTTATTTTTCATAAGGAACTACTTAATCTAGGTCATTTCCTTGTCTTTATTGCACTAGTTATTCACTAAAAGTATTTGATTTTGGTTAGGACTTTGGTTTGAGGTGAATTTTTCCTTTTCTGTGATGTAAATTAACTAATCATATTTTCTCCTTAAGTGTTACTTTTGAACTTTGAATTCAACCTTGATAATGCTGGGGAAAAAATAATTTTTTTCTTCCTAATTGTAAAATGAACTCTCATTTGCTATAACTTCTACAGAAGTCTTATCTTCAAGTGGAATTGTCTATTTAATTGTAGGGTTTGTTGACTAGAATAGTGTAGAATGCACTGAGATGGAGTTTAAATCTTGTGTGTTTTGAGTTGGCATGAACAACTGTTTTGTGATCATGTAGTTCTGTGTTGAACAACTAAGATATTGAAACTTCACATTTCACAGATGTGAACTGGGGATCATCAACACAAGCTTTAACTTACTTGAATGCACTACAGCATTCTATTCGTCTATCAGGAGTGGAAGATCATGTGAAAAACTTCAGGTAATGTCTTAATATCAAAGACAAAAAATTCTACTGTGTAGTCAGTAGGATAGACTCAGTGTTTATTGTCATAGTTTTCATTAAATTGGCTGTTTACCTCTTGTGGCTTTTAACAGCTTTGAATTTCACTATTATGGACATCCTGTGGATGTAACTAGACTAGCTTTTTATTTCAGATTAAGAGAACAATTCAGAAGTAAGTTGATGGATGATGCCTATTTATTGTCATTCATGCATCATGGTTTTTGTGGCTGGCCGAATGAACTGCTAATTGTATTCATTTCTGATGAAACCGGACTGAAAGATGACCTCCAAACTGCTAACCAGCATTTGGTCCACATAAGGCTAAAACTGGTTTAAGCTAATATCCCTGAAATGTGTATACTGTGGATGTCATCAGCACAGGCTGTTTCACATTAAACATTTGGTCATTATCATTGTAATGGTAAATGGACTACATGAGTGTTTCACATAGCTGAAAGGAGAGAACTGATTTTTTGTTACCTAGCATGGCTGCCTAGGATGGTCCTACTGAAGTAAGCAATATTTCAATCCTACAGTATCCATGCTGCTTTTCTGGAGTAGGCTATTCTAGATGAAATATGCTTCAAGAGATAAATTTATAAAATGCTGTGGCTGAAACTATTTCCTCAAAATCCAATTACAGAACTCAGTCTAATTATGAAACAGCTTACCTGAAATCCTAAGACCTACATGACAATTACAATTTATGATTATCTACACTGTATTACACTGAGTTGCATTTTTACCAGGAAAAAAACAGTGACTTCAGAAACTCATTGTGTGGCTAGCTATCAAGAGCAGCAATTCTTAATCCTAATGCAAATCTGAAGGCTGGCACAAGTATTTTACAATATTTTATTGTAGTCAATTTTGAACTCTCTCTGCTGAAACTTCTGTCAGCTGCAAGTCCATTCTGGATAGCAAATTTAGATGAAGAAACAGACATAAGAAAATTCTTACTAAATGCAACTTTGTGTTGACAGAGTAAGTGGAGTTAACTGAATGCTCTGCTGATCAGTATGCATTTCAGATTGCATTAGAAGTACTTCAGCTCTTTTGTTTGAGAAGCTAATATGTAGCTTTTTGAGTTGTAAACTTCAATAATTGTTTTGCAAAGGGGGTATGGATCTTCTCGTCAGTTTTAAGCAGAGTAGCTTTAGCAGTTGTATTTTCGGCCTGATATTGGCTTCTAGCCTATGACAAAAAGTGTTATGGATTTTAGAAAGACATTGTAAAACTAAGTAGTTTAGTGTATAAAAAAAAATGTCTGGAGAGATTGAGACAGATAACTTTCAGTGATTCTTATGATCTAAAAAATTCTTCTGAAATGAACAAGATACTTAATACTTGGATACTTAATACTTTAAGACTTATTAGAAAGAATGCCTAGAATAGCTTTACCTGCATTTGTTTGGCTTTGCCTTTTGAATGATTAAAAAAATTGCATGATTCCAGTTTTCTTGGTGACATAAAATAATCTAAGCTAGAAGATCTAAGGATGTAGCTGACAAATGGGGGGAGAAATTCATCCCCCTGACTTAGTCTTATCTAAAATCAATTTCTGATCACCTTAAATATTTACATTTTCACATTGAGTGGGATTATTACTTCTGGAACCAGTTAATCATAGGTCTGATGACAGTTGTCAAACATCTGTTTTTAAAAGATTTAAATGAAGAAAAGTTACAAAAGTTACAAAAGTTACAACATTACCAGTAAGGATTGTGTTCTTAGGACCAATATTTAGAAGAAACTTTTCAATTAACTAAGCCTTTAGATAAAATGAATTTTAACTTCCCCCCAACTGTATTCACAATTGTAGGCCTCAGTGCTTAATTATGACAGGTGCTCCAAATGCACGTCCAGCTTTGCTTCACCTTGTCCATGCTTTCACCAAAAATGTGGGCTTGATGATCTGTGGTCATGTACATATGGTAAGTGTATTCTATCTAACTTTAAAGTTACCTTACTGTGGCCTTTCATTTTTCTTTTTTTTTTTTATTTCAACAGATCTGTCTTTCATTTTAAATGAAAGCTATTAGTATCCTGAGATGTACAAAAAAGAAAGACTTACTAGGAGGATATACTCATGTAGGGGTCATCCCCATTCACAGTTAGCTGTGCTGCCACATTAGGGAAACTTTGAAAGTTATGTTATCTGCCATAACTTTCAATGTGGCATGCTTTGCATCAGCAACTTGTAGTTAAAGGGAAGTCTTGCGCTGACAGTTTTGCTGTAGGATATGTGGTGGGAGAGGGGGAGAGTTTGCAAAAAGTTTGCAGTGTCTTTAATTGTATCTTTAATCAGTTGACTCCTAAATACTTAGGAAGCTCTGTAGAAGCAAAGGGAATACTGAATTACAATCTGGGTCTCTTTCTGTCCTTGTCTCATTCAGTTTTATGTACTCTGTCATGCTTTGGTCAGAGTGGTTTGTCAAAATGACAGTGTATGGCTAGGTTTCTTTTTGGTGCTCCTGTGAAACAGGGAAATTGATTCCTGTGTAGATACTCCTTACAGAGAGTGTTCTAAAAATCTTATTGAGCAGTAAATTCAGTATCAATTTAGCCAGTAGTTTAAAATCGCTTTTACCTTTTTCAGCTAGTTTTTTTTATCTCTTCAGTTATCTAAATGGTTTCATTGTTGAGATGAAACAGCAGTGTGAACAGTTATTTCCTCTCTTTTTGCTGTTTCTGACCAGCCCTGAGTATTTCACTAGCTTTTCTTGATTTCCATCAGGGTATGATGATTCTGGATAGGGAGTGAGGAGGGGTTGTTCTGTAAGGATGTTAAATTCAGATGTTCTTACTACTTGAAAACAAACAACAGGAGAAAAAAAAAAAAAAGATCCCTTGTAAGCAGAAGAACAGAATATGTATGATATCTTCTACAGAAGACCAGAAAGGATTTTGGGGTGGGAGGGGGGGGAAGGAAGCAAGCTTCATTTTTCAAAATTGCATTGTCAGGAGTTGTCTTAACTAATACAAGGTGGCTGTTATACTATGACCTGTAGCAAAACTGCAGTTAACTACTGAGTAGCTGTTGCATCATTGGTAAACATTACTAAACATACTTTAGTATATTTGGATTAAGTAGCTGTTGATAGACATTTTAACACCAGACTTCTTCTGATGCATCACTAACATCGTTTAAGCAAGTGTAACTTCAAGCTTAATCAAGCTTCATATTTTTATATGCTTAGACTTACCATATTTGCTGAATAAGACTTCATTCTGATCTGATGAATGGAAGAGAGGAAACTGAGTTAGTGCAGTCAACAGAATATGCTTTTAAATAAGCAAATATTGGTCACCTTGGTCTTGAGAACCTTTTAATTTCAACATTTGGATATCTTGGAGGAACACAATGATTCATCCTGGTGCAGGAGGTAAAAAAACATATTTAAAGAGAAGGTGACTTTGACAGCAACACATTTCTTACCATCACAGACAGAATTGTGGTCCTATTTTAGATAACTTACTAAGAAGGCTGGAATTTATCATAAGCAAATGCATGGAGACATAATTAGCCTTTCAAGAATGAGAAATAAGTTACTGTCAACAATCCCAGCAGAAACTAGTGGATTATTACACTTCCCTTGTGATAATCTAAAAGTGTAGGGAAAACTTGAGCAAACTGGACATTAAGTATATAGACCCTGGAGGGATGCACCCATAATTGCTGAGGTAGCTGGCAGAAAAATAAACAGGGTGTTAACTACTCAATGCTCATAATTCTTACTCACTTTCCTCCATATTTCCTTATGTTGAAAGGGTCCTCGGAGGCAAGCCATGAAAGAGCTGTCCACCGATTTGGCCAAATATCAACGATGGCTAATTAAAAACAAGATGAAGGCCTTCTATGCACCAGTACATGCAGAGGACTTGAGAGATGGAGGACAGTACTTAATGCAGGTACATCTCTCCTTTTTGTTTTTCTTAATGAAAGCAGTGATGTTGAATGTCAGAAGTGGCAATGTTTTGGTATTTTGCATGCTGGCATATTTCATTATGTTACTGTAAGACTTTGTTTACTGTTACTGTAAGACTTTGTTTTCTGATTGGAAAAAAAAAAAAACAAACAGTTTATTTCAGTAATATGTTGGGTGTTTTAGTTTTTCTTTTTTTTAAAAAAAGACTAACATTTTATGTTCTTTTTAGGCTGCTGGTCTGGGGAGAATGAGACCTAACACCCTTGTTGTTGGGTTTAAGAAAAACTGGAGGCAAGGTGATATGAGAGATGTTGAAACCTACATCAATTTATTCCAGTAAGTAGAAGATGTGGATGTGTACCATTTGTGTGCCACTTCAGTACACTTAGTAATAAGTGAAAACTTTTACCTCAATTAGGTCTTTGTTGCATAAGCTCTTCTCTCTGTCAGGTTGATTCAGATTTTCCATATTGTAATTTCTGTATCAGGAAAAAGTATATCTAATAAGCAACTCTTGATAGCTTAAGCAGATTAAATTTCTATATAGTCACTTTCTGCATGTAGAAGTTGTGGCAATGGTCTGAAATTTAAGAAAGGGAAATTCCCTTTAAAAAGGGAATTAGTACCTTACATGTCTGCTGAATTCATTAAACTGTATTTTATATTGAAAGCAGAGGTTTTTCCTTTACTTTCACTCTACGCTTTTCAGACAAAATGAACTTCTATGCTGAAGCTCTTGTCTTCATTAAGTCTTGCCCTAATGTAAGTGAAGTATTTTTTTAGAGATGCATGACACTCAAAGTAATAAAGAAGCAAAAAAAGTACACAGGAAAGGAAGTCTCCAGTTTACTTTGCCAGTACTGAAAGTCAGTCCAGTTCTGGCTGAAAAACATAATACAATGACTTGTGCTGCTAAAATTTAAGAAAAACAAAACTAGCTTTTCTCACTTATGTAGAGACTTTTTTTTTTGTTTTCTTTATATGCTGTTTAACTTGTTCTATCAGTGCTTTACATTTCTAATTTACTATGCCTAAAAAAGAAAGTTGGGAAGGGGGTTACAGGCAAAGATAAGAAAAGGAAATACACACACGCACAAACACATGTTCTCCCAGTTACTTGAGAGAAAAGCAGGAGAACCAAATGCAATGAAAAAATAAGGCATCGTGTTGGTTAGTTCTTTATTTTTTTTCCTAATTTCATTTGGAATGGCTTGTACTAGAAGAACTCTCAGGACCTACAAAGTGTGGTTTTCCACATCCCAAAGAGAAACCTTAGGAAGTAAACACTGTATTTCAAGCATATTTTCAGAAGTTTCCTGGGAAACTATATGTTGCTAAAGTTCACAATAGAAATATAATATGTAATGACCTAACAAATTTAAGTAACGAATTTAAAATGTCCCCTAATGGACAAAACTTCCACCAGTCTGTTTTTTTATATTTATTATAAAATATGTTGATATTTTGAACACTTTTCTTTAAAAGCAATATGACCACTTGTGGTTTAGTCCTGTCAGGATGGGGAGCAATCAGGTGAAAGTGCAAGAACTCATGGCTTGAGATGAAGACAGTTTACTAGGTAAGGCAAAAGCTGCAGTTGCAAGCAAAGCAAAACAAGGAATTCATTCACTGCTTCCCATCAGCAGGCAGGTGTTCGGCTACTTCCGCCAAAGTAGGGCTCATCATGCATAACAGTTTCTTGGGAAGACAAGCATCATCACTCCATTCCTCCTTTACCTCAGCTTTTATTGCTGAGCATGGCAACATGTGGTACAGGACATCCCTTTTACCAATTTGTGTCAGCTGTTCTGTCTGTGTCCCAGCTTCATCTTGTGAACCCCCTGCCTCCTTGCTGTCAGGGTTGCATGAGGAGCTGAGAAGTCCTTCGCTCTGTGTAAGCACTTTTCAGCAACAACTAAAAACATTTGTGTGTAATCAGCACTATCTTCATTAAAATTCCAAAACATGGGATCATCTGAGCCTCTACAAAGAAAACTAGATCTATCCAAGCCACAACCATAACAATAAAATGTTGATACTTTGAACAGTTCTCTTTAAAATCAGTAAGACTTGATGAAAAACATTCAATCAGTGAAATCTTGTGGAATTTCTGTCCATGTGAATAATGTGGAGTTTTCATTACAGCAACTAATTCAGAAGTATTTTTAAGACTGATTTTTCTTTATAAGACTTTATTTATATGACTAATGCAAACTGTATCATAGAATCACAGAATGGTGATTCTTCAGGATACTTCAGGAATGGGGCATCCACAGCTTCTCTGGGCAAGCTGCTCCAGTGCCTCATCACCCGCAGAGTAAAGAATTTCGTCTGAATATCTAATGTAAACAGTATCATAAAAGGGTAGATTAAGTTTATATTTTTTTCATATTTTGGGGATTTCTTTGTCCTTCGTTTTACTCAGACTTTAATCCAGACTTTAATTCAGTCCTTTTGCTTGTTTCTACAATCATGAAGTTTTTTCTTTAGTTTCTTTTTTAAAGGAGCAAATTCTTTCCCATCTAGATATAATCAATATAAGCACGTGATAACAAACTTATAACTATTTTGATTATAACTTAAAACTTTATGGCTTCCTTTAATACCCAGATGTCCTGGAAATTCATAACTATCAGATGAAGGAGATATCAAAAGAAATCTGATGTCTCTCCTGACATCAATATTTATAGTTCCCAATGTATCTTGCCAACTGTGCAAATCTCAGTTGATCTCTATTTTTTTATTTAATGCACAGTGGTTAAATAAGTACTTGATTTACTTTTATGTAATCACTGTTTTATATAAGGGAGAGAGGAAAAGGAAATAGAAATACTTAATGTGCTGCTTTTCAAGATAAGGTATTGACCTGCAGTTGGTGGTTTGGAACTGAAACTTAAATTATTACATAAATGTGTGATATGAGAGCTTAAATGGTAACATATAAACAACTAAATCTGTTCACAGAGGGTGTGTAAAGTAGATCTTTTGGGAATGAAGAGGTTGTAAAATGTTTGCTTTGTTTTGTTTAGTGATGCCTTTGACATTCAGTATGGTGTTGTTGTCATTCGCCTGAAGGAGGGCTTGGACATTTCCCACCTTCAGGGACAAGGTAAGATATTGTTTTCTTTAGCTTATAAGTATTTTTTTTCCCTTGTAATACCATTTCATGAAGATACTAATGAAGATAAATTATTTAAAAAAAAAATAAATGGAAAAATGCAAAAAGGCAAAAAAAACAGACTATTCTTCACAGAATAAAAATCATTGAAATGAGTAAGCCTGAAATATGTAATAAAAATAACACATGTTTAACAACAGAACTTGTTTTTCTGTGCATTTCAACTGTCTGTATTTGTAAGCTGTTGCTTCCCAAAGATTTACTATTTTACTGAAACAAAGAGGCTACCAAATTGGCATCAAGGCAACTTTTGAGTTGTATGATCAGATACTCTGGGTCAGGTGTAAGGTGTTCCCTTCTTCCCTCCTACCCCAATGTAGTTTGGAGACCTCAACAGTAGTCAGTCATTAGTTTGGAGTTGTGTCAGGAACGTCTCTGTGTTCACTGATACCCATCAGCTCCTAGGTTGCTTCAGCTCTGGCAGCTATCAAGTAGTTCTGTTGAAGCCAATCCTGGAAAAAAGCTGTGAGACTTTCTGGTCTTTGTGTAAAGCTCATCCTTTACTTGGAGTTAGTTTACAATCTTCTCCTTTTGTGTGGAAAATAATTCACCATTTTTTTCCTTTATGGTTGTAAATAAAAAGAAGATCTTGATGTCAGGTGTTATAAGTAGTGTAACATAATCTAACAGTAGAAAATGCAATACCTTTACTACACATTTCAAATTTAAGGCATCCTGACAACATTAGGTTCATACTGTCTGATCTTCTGTCATTGGTGATAATACTCCGGCATCATGAGTTGTCTCATGTACTTAGTGTTTTTGCTTCTAAAATCTTCTTTTTTTGTAAGAGGCTTTCGGTTTTCTTCAAAGGAAGGAAATGTTTGCTACCATGTGAAATAATTCTAGCTAATAGAAACTATTTAGCTCCTATTTTCAAATCTTACTATGCTAGATGTACTGTGTCTTCACAGTTCTACACTTTGGGGAAAAAAAAATGTAAAAAATCAATTATTATAATGGTAATTAGTGCAAGCATGATGATTGTCATTCCCACCAGGGAATTGATATTAGTTAGCTCTGTTTTAAGTTTAGCCTGTGGTAATGCAATTAAAACTCAAAATCTGTGAAGGAAGTAACAGGAAAATAAAGCTCTGTTCAGAAGAGATGCCTCTTTGTACTTTGAAACAGTTTGTATATATTATTTTGCTGTTTTTTGTTTATAACAGCATACTAGTTGCAGTGCAGTTTAACCAATTGCAAACCACCTCAGTAGTCACATGCCTCTGTCTTACTCCATTTGGGACAAATAAGTAATTTATAATGTGGTTCTTTGCTTTTCCAAAGAAGAGTTACTATCATCCCAAGAAAAATCTCCATGTTCCAAGGATGTCATAATTAAAGTGGATTATAGCAAGAAGGCTGAGACAGACACTTCTATAGCTTTTGTTCCATCGTCTAGTGAGAGAACTCCTGCGCTACGTAAAGGTAACTTCCTAGTTAGCAGTGAAATTTGAGTTCTTACTCTTTTTCTGCCTTGTTCCTTCTTCAGTCCCTTTCATCCTCCCAAGGAATTAAAAAGGTTTTTGTTGTGTTTGTGGAACAGAGAAGCATGTCATGCTTTTCTAGCTGTTGATACCTAATAACTCATATATTGCTTTAGAGACTACTGGATGTAAAATAAATCTTCATGACCTAAATAAAAACAGGTGGTGGATTATGATCTACAATACACTTTTTGTTAATGAGATTGAGTGCCATTAAAAACTGCTTGAGAATCAGGCCACACAGCTGTGGATTGCATGATTTTTTTAAAGCTGCTAACTTAATGAAGGTGTTTTTTACCTCAGAGTAGAACATTTTATTATATGCATGTTAACAGACATGCAAATCATTCAGGATTCTTTGACATATGACAATAACCAACTTTCTTCTCTTTAAAGTAAAACCTCAAATTAAGAATTTGAGTGAGAAATATGATTTATTTTTTTTAAATACAAATCAGTTCTTGGGACATAACTCTTAGGAATCTGTGCTTTTCTTTGTATGAAAATTCACTTCATTCTACATCTTTATTTTCTTTTTGTTTGTTTTATAGACTAGTAGTATTTTCACTAACATCACAAAGGAAATTAACCTTTTTATTTTGTATCTTTAAAAATCTTCTAGAGGAGGAAGAGGATGGAAAGACTTCAACACAACCACTGTTGAAAAAAGGCAGGCATTTTCCACCTTTTCGTTAAATCATTCTTTTGCATTGTTAATTTCAGTTTTCCTTTTGTACTCCTTTCAACACATACATTTGAGAAAGAAAAATATCAGCCATGCAAGCTTGATTTTTTTCATAATTGATTGGGAATGTGCTTCATCCGTATGGATTAGGTTGTGGAAGAATAAAGCTTTTGGAAATTACCAGAAGTTGCTACTGAGAAGGGATCATGCATCTGTCTAAGATATGGATGTATCTGTTTGGGTCCTTACTTGATTTAGGTGTAGTGGAAGAGCTCCACCAGTATGTTCAGAAATATTCTAAAGCCATAGCTGTTGCTCTGTTCAGAATTGCTGAATAGCTTGCAAAGCAAAGAATAATATAGCCAGTCAGTGAGATTAACATCTGAAATAACGTGCAGTAGTAATTTAAATAAACAGCATTTTCAGAGATGAATTAAACAGCTTTCACTCATTGGTTTATTTCAAACTTTTTTGAGAGTTAAGCACAGTTTTTTTGCTTTACCAAGAGATGCTTCTAACTTTTGTCATGTTTTCTGCATAATTTCAAAAGCCATAAGCTGTTATGTTTCAGTAATGAAAAGTGATATTACATCTTGAACCACAAGATGGCAGTTTGGAAGAAGTCCCAGTGTACAGTGAAGTAGAATATTAATACAAATCAGTCACAGATGTACTCTATGTTTAAAAATTCCTAATAAAATAAAAACTGAGATGAATAACAAACTCCTGGTTCTTGTTAAAATTCAGGTTTTAACTAAGGGAAAGGAGTTACAAATAAATTATGTAATTATTAAAAAATAAAATAAAACGTATAATCTCGTTGAAAATGCTTATATTGTATTGTACTCAGCAAATCCAATAACTTCATTGCACAAGATAGTCTGTGCTTCAGAGCCTTAGACATGCAAAACTAACTTAAGGAATCCTATCTTTTGTAAAAGGATGAATTAGCTCTTCTTTCATCCATGCACTTAAAGGTAAAATGGATTTGAAGAAAGAACAGTGCTTAGGAGGTGCTATCTCCTTTTACATTAGCATCAAGATAAGAATTTCCCTGAAACTTATCTACAAGAGGTAGCAACAGCACATTACTGAATGCTATGAAGTATGTATGAAATGTTAATGTCCAGGCAAATGTGTATAAAAATCTTACAAATCTCTTCGTTTGTCAAACGTGTGCTAAATGAATTGGAGGCTTAAATCTTTAACCACTAATATTAATTCAGGGAGTTTGTAGACTCCATAAATACAGCTCAATTGATATCCACTTAATCAATAGTGGAGTATGGGGAAAATAGTTTAAATGTTGTTTTTTAATTACTTCATAATTTGGAGAAGTTATAATCAAATAAGTTACAATGCATTTGAATTTAGGGGTTATTAAGAAAAACATTTTAAAAATGAAATGCCATCACACTTTCTTTTCAGATTCAAAGAGTCCTTCTTCTCCTTTAAATGTGGCTGACCAAAGACTTCTCGATGCTAGTACCCAGTTTCAGAAGAAACAGGGTAAAAGCAATATTGATGTCTGGTGGCTATTTGATGACGGAGGTAACATACTTAATACTTCTAAAGCATGTGTTCAGAAGAATAAGTGATTTTGAATTAATTGCTCATAATTATTTTTCAGTCAGTTCATATATAGGTTACAAATTCATACTGTCAAACGCTTTATATGACGCTGTGTTTTCTGATACATTCTCAAATTCTGGTTAAAATGCAGGTTTGACGCTGTTGATTCCATATCTTATTACAACCAAGAAAAAATGGAAAGACTGTAAGATCAGAGTGTTCATTGGTGGAAAAATAAACAGGATTGATCATGATAGAAGAGCGTAAGTTTACCTTTATAATTCTCATTTAAAATGCTAGAAGAACATGTTAAACAGTAGGTGGCTTGCTCTTATGAGTAGCCTTCTTTCAATTGTTATTTGGTGGAGATATAACCAATTCTATTCTTGCTCTTCAAGAAAGTTCCATTGCCACCAGATTGTGTTGGATGTGATACCTCAAGTTAGACTACTGTTTCTGCAGCATTGTCTGAAACTAATGTTTTCTCTACTTGTTAAATATTGTTTGGGAGAGCTTTAAGGGAGAGTTCTTACTTTATTTTGGAAAAAAATAAATAGTGTGTTGTTAATTTATAGCTGTAAGCCAGGTTTGCATAATATTATTCAGAAAATTTAACACTTCAGTTGCCTTTTTAAGCTATTTTTCTTACCTGCTTACCCTGTTAAATAATTACAAATCTGAACATGCATAAAGGCTTGCTTTTCTGTTACAGGATGGCTACCCTACTCAGCAAATTTCGGATAGACTTCTCAGATATCATGGTTCTTGGAGATATTAATACTAAGCCAAAGAAAGAAAAGTAAGTCTCAAAACAGAATCAAAAAAGCTCATTTGTTAGTTGAGTTCTTGATCTGTTTAATGAATTAGAATAGTTATGTTGAAATAACATTTGGTGTTAAATGTTCACGACAATCAAGGAAATAAACTAAGCAAAAACTCTTACACTCAAAAATATACAGTTTTGCTTTTTATGTATTTTTAAATCTCTTGCCCTTAGATTGTAACCTTAAACTTAAAAATGCAGGCAGGTAGGAAAATGGACTTAATCTTACATGGATGCTTATATATAACAACATCTTGTCTTCAAATAGCCTGGTCTATTTTTCTTCCTTTTGTTTTAAATTCACATTGATGTTTAAGTTGCATGTCTATGATTGTACATGTGATACTGATTTTCCATTTTTTAAAAATGTTAGTTGTATACAACGTATCAAGTAACTAAAATTGGTAGAGTACTTCTGGCACTCTGATACTTTTGGATGTCTTTGTTCTTGGGAGTCTGCTACTGTGAAATGCATAAGCTTAATTTTAATTCTCAATTATGCATTAGAAGTTGAGGCTGTAGAATTTTAGAGAACTCATGAATAACCTCTGTGAATGAAAATTATTTCTTCTGAGAGCATTTTTAGTTGTCTCAGTGGAAACATTTTCCACAATAAATCCAAAAGCTGCTTAAGAAATCCAGTTGGAGTTAAGAATAGCTGTAAATTAACTAGAAAAAAGATTTATCTGTAATATTTTCTGTGCTGTACAATAGAATATTGTTAATGCTTTGTTTTTTTCTATCAAAAAGTAGCAGTTTGCTTTCGTTTTGTAATGAAGGTGAAGTCATTGTGTCAA
Source organism: Anas acuta (assembly GCF_963932015.1). Lineage (NCBI taxonomy): Eukaryota > Metazoa > Chordata > Aves > Anseriformes > Anatidae > Anas > Anas acuta. The sequence goes on along the minus strand of NC_089017.1, from coordinate 45,062,889 downwards.
CTAACACAGTAAAGACTCTTATAACATGGTAGTTTACCTGAGGACAGGAACACCTCAGGTTGAAAATGGTCGTGGGGGATTGACTACTATAACTGCATGGAAGCTTAGGTGTTACACTTAATGATATTACAGTATATACTTAGTAGTAGTAGTTTTTTTAACTTTATAAACTATAATTAGCAACTACAGAAGATGGTGAATACCTTGTATTCTTTATGAAAGGAAAAAGAAGTGTCAAAAGTGCTTATTCCGTTGGGCATAAAGCATACATTTCACTGTGCTCTGCGAAATCCTTCATTTACTTTTCTGGCTTCTCACGTCTTTGGGCTATTCAAAGACAAGTTATCTCTCTTGAAGCAGCCTTAGTTTCATGCTTAAGTGTTGTAATGTGGCTAGAGAAAGTAAATGAGAAGGATCAAAATATGGGTAGGAAAAGCTGCTTTTTATAGAAATGAATGCCTTTTTAGTCTTCAGGTTTTCTTTTAAAGTTCCTGCTAAAACATCCAGGTGAAATCAAAATAACAGTTCACATTCTAAAAAGAAATGTAACAGCAAAGACTATAGACAAGATGGCTCTGCTTATTGGGATTTGAATGTAGCTCTTAGACTGTATTGGAAAGATCAAACATGTAGCTAAAAACCCTAATGGCCCTAGCATGAGACCTGATCGCAGTCCGGTGCTTTTTACTCTGTGTGACATATAAACTCCCATTTCAAAATTAATCAGGAAGAAACTATTGTTAGTGATTGTTAATATAGATTTTCTAAGCTGGTATCTTCAGCTTTAGAACAATTGCAGTAAAATTATTTAGCAAAACTTCTGCAGTGAATAGTAAAAACTCTACAGATGTCACTAATTGAAATTCGCATTGTAGTGTTTGCCTTTATCTTTCGTACAGCTTATGCACAGCTGATTCTGTATGCAAATAGTTTGTTCATTTTTATGTGGTATTAAAATTTACTTTCTAATAGAATGAAAGGCATTGCTGACCTACAGACCAGTGTTATATGTGTTTTAATGTCTGTTCATGTAATCATTCCAGTATTGCAGCTTTTGAGGAAATGATAGAGCCCTTCAGACTTCATGAAGATGATAAAGAACAAGAAGTTGCAGATAAAATGAAGGAGGATGAACCGTGGAGGATAACAGATAATGAACTTGAGCTTTATAAAACAAAGGTTCTGTATTCCTTAGCTTGTTATGTTAAACATTGTAAAGTTTTTTGTCTACTGTATTTATGCGTGTGATATTGTCGAACTGATTCTTGCTTTACCTCTTTCATAACAGCTTTTATGAAAACAGCATCTAAAACCAGCTGTGGAGGGGGCACAGTGAAAAAACAACAAACTGTTTCTGTTCTTTGTCATTGCAGGTTCTAAACTGATATCCCACAGGGTTTTAGCAGTTCACTTAGAACACTAAGCTCGTCCTGACATTTTGTTTAGTTGAGCCCAGACTACCCTTTGGTGCTTCATTATTTAAAACCAACACACACCTAACTGTGTTGTTAAGGAGCAGTTAAAGGTTTGATTTTTTTCTTAAATGTTTGTGCGCTGTAGACATCAGAGGCATTCCTCATTCTTCCATCAGTGTTTCTGTGGAGGGCACTCAAGCAGCATCCTGTAACAGGATACAGATACACCCATGTATCTAAAGAAAAGACTGGTTAAAGCTTCAGTGATCTGAAGTTCTTCACTTTTTTCACTTTCACGTTTTTCTTGTATTCCTATCTGGATTTTTACAACCTCTGTGGGGATTAGCAGTAGAGAAGTAGCAGGAGTCACTGCATTGTAAGTGTAAAAACAGGGATATAACTAACATGTAGGTTCAGATTGGCAGCTGAGGGCAGGATCTTGTAACCCCATATTATGCAGGGACTAGAAGAAAGACTTTATAATTAATGAACTGCATGATGCCTTGCTGTTCCTTATGCCTTACCCTCAAAACACTTTTTCAATGAGATAATAGCAGTGATGTATTCTTTTGTCTCCTGGTAGCTGATTTGTTTCTGCCAACACTATCCAGCAGGCTAGCAGGACTTCTGCTGACATGAGAACAGCAGAATTGTAAAAAAAAAAAAAAAAAAAAAAAAAAAAAAAAAAAATAGCTGACATAAAAACTAAAAATGGCTATATGAATACAAACTAAGAAAAACCATCAGTAGGAGGAAGGGGAGGAGTTGCTTAAGATGTTAAGAAAGGACAGAGTACTAAATAAGGAAATACATTATGGAGAAGGGCTTCACTTAGTAACACCACCTTGCTCTGAGCTTACAGGATATAGATAGCTAAGGGAACCTTGAAGAGAGGTTGCCTCCAGCAGCTGCAGAGGGATGGTATCATTAGAAGAACAATCTTAAACTTATCTTAGAAAGTACTTGGTTTATTCGCACATGTTAGGCTTATCGCTTTCTTTTCTCCCAGCTTTGGAAACATAGATACTTCAGGAAAGCAAGCAAGATGCCAGCCTGAGGGGCAAGCACATGCTTTCTAGACATGACTAACACCAATTAACTATAACTGTTCTTACATTGATTAAATGATTTTTTTTGCAGTTTCTGTAGAGGATCTTCCTAACAAGTTTCATTTTAATTACAGACTTATCGCCAGATTAGGCTAAATGAGTTGCTGAAGGAACATTCAAGTACAGCTAACATAATTGTCATGTAAGTAAATTACTTTTATTATTATCTTAATTGATGCAGAATTGTGTGTACTGTAAATATGTGTAAGTACAGGTCAGGAAAAAAAATGGCTTGGCATTGAAGTATGGAAAAATACTCAAGGAGGTTTTCAGAGCTGATAATTATGATATGCTACTTCAGATAATTACCTCCACGTTCCTGGTGCAGCTTGGGATTCTCACGTTGGTTCTACTCCTGCATGCCAACTATCCTCACCTTTCTCAAGCCCTTCATCTCAATTTTTTTCTAGATGATCTGTGTAGATAGTGGTAGCAGTGCTGTCTGATGATGGATTTCCATGGAACTACTTCTGGAATAAACAAGCAAAACACAATGTGTTTTTTTCACTGATTTCCTTGAGGATGCTACTTCAGAGCTCTATGAAGTGATACCACAAGCAAAGTTTGAATAGGGAAAATAGACTTCCAGTAGTTGTTGTTTTGAAAGAAAATAGTATGACATGCTTCAGAAGAAGAGAAACTAAGAATATTAGACTGCATCCAACCTAGTATCATAAGAAAAAGCAGTATTTTAAAATCCTCAGGAGTCTTTAAATATACATGTATGTCTCATTGAGGAGAATTTCCCCTGAAGCTGCCTGAATTAGATGGTGGTGAGAAGCCAAAAGTGAGGTGTGAGATCCTGTAGTGCTTAAGATAACAAGCTCCTTAACTCATTAAGTTCTGAGGAAAAAGCAAAAACTAAAAAGCTTAGGAAACTTGACTTAATATCTGTCTCTTTGCAGAATCATACTTTTGCTTTCATTTGATATGACTTGTATTTGTTACAGGTTTAACTGTTCTTTTTTTGTGTATTTTAGGAGTTTGCCAGTTGCACGAAAAGGTGCAGTTTCTAGTGCATTATACATGGCCTGGTTAGAAGCTCTTTCTAAAGATCTGCCACCAATTCTCCTTGTTCGTGGGAATCATCAGAGTGTTCTTACCTTCTATTCCTAAGAGTACTGCACAGGGGACAGCTATGATGACATGGTACTTCAGTGCCCCGGGAGAGTGACTGACGTCTATAGATTATTAACATCACAAAGGCAAAAAGTGACTCTTCTTTCACTATTTCACTGACTTGAAAGCACACAAGGAAAGTTAATGTATTTCTAAAGTTGTGACATCTTCAGTTTATTCTATATTTTCTGTAATTTTATCTTGCTTAATGGGGGAGGATTCCTTGTTAGACTGAAGAACAAGACAAGTTTTTTGTTTGCTATTTGAATAGCAGCAATAAAAGTGTTTTATTTTTAATCAATGAAAGGATTATAGATTTATAAAAGCCTTTTAGCCTTGAGGTGCCTTCTGAAATTAACCAAATCTCATCCACATACATCCTATTTTGTAAATTTATATAGAATGTCAAAATCTGCCTTCAACTAAGACTTTAGATCAGACTTCCTTTGGTTTTTAATCTCTTCCATATTACAATAAAAATGAATGCTGCTTTTCAGTCTTCCATTGAGCTATTAGTTTTTAGTACTGTGTGTTTTCTATTGTCAGAAAGTTTTGTTTTTTTGTTACTATTATTATATCTGTTAGATTTAAAGGTGAGAATTGAGGCAGGTCAATTGAACTAAGACAAATTCCTGATGTTAGGACTCTGTACTACCAAATTTTGTAACAACTAAAATAAAGCTAAACAGTTAAAATAAAACTATATTGTCAGAGGATCCTCTTCTCAAATTTGACATTGTGTACTTCCTTGGCACTAGTCTGAAATACACAGCTAAGGTTAGCTGACTTTGTGAAGGATGCTGTGTAAATCTATAGCTCTAGTTAGAAGCAATTCATCTTAACAGACTAAGGCCATTTATCTCCTGAAGAATTGGAAGAAAGAAAAAAACCTGTCCTAGTTCTTGGCCTATTACTATTTTGGTGTCACTTACAACTTAGTTTGAAACAAAACTCAACTTAAGGCTTAAATGGGGATAATGTGAGCAATGTGATACTATCTAACAGAAAACAGTAAACACTATGTGGAATCTTGCTATTCGATATAAAAAGCAAAAGCTAAGGTTCTCGCATTTTTCAACAAATGGTTAAAAGGACCACTAGTTACCAGGGGAGATGTTTTTAGTCAATTCATTCAAGTTGTAAGAAAATACACTTAGTCTTATTAAAAGATACTCAGGTTTGATCATCTGCCAGTTTAGATTTTTTCCATACATTCTACTTTATACATTTTCTATGTTCAATCAAGAAACTGCCAATCTTGTATGCCCTTTCATTGTATATTTTGACAACTTCATAATTCAGTCTACTACTATAAACACCTACACAAGAAATTACACTTGAGCCTTTATACAAAGGTAAAATGTGAACTGTTTTTAAATTCCTATATATTTTGGATAGAAAGGATTGCCTAAAAACATTTCACAAGCTTTTGATATTAGGATTGGACATACTACTGGATCAGTTTACCAGTGCTTCAGTGACTTTCATTTAAGGATGCACAGAAAAGTTGCATTATGCTAAATAGGAGATCAAATTGAAATGTACCAGTTTCTTTCTGAAGGACAAAGCAATTAGTCATTATGTGGCAAGGTAGAACTTCAAGTTATGATTCAAGATTTAAAAAAAAAAATACTCTATACAGTGCAGTATATGCTGTTGTCAATTTCTTGTTGAACTGCAATTTTTTTTCCATTTGTTTCTATCAATTGGATTTGAGTCTATTGATTCATTTCACTTTAAAAAACAAGAACATGCATGTTTTGCTGCTAAGTGTGAGATAACTGATGCCAGCATGAACCCAGCTTGTTAAAATAAACATAAGACAGTTTGCAGTAAAAGTGCTATTTCCTCCCAAGTGAGGGGGTGGAAATCAAAATAATCATTGTGTCTATTACAGATTTTACCATGGTTGTTGGGGAATATGGATGTCACATTGTGAATATGAAATCATTGCCATGTTTCTTCTTGTTTTGTGGGTTACATTACTTTGAACAGATGGACAGTAAGGCATGGACTTAGTGCTGCTATCTTTAAAAAAAAAAAAAAAAGTGCACAGGTACACTTATTTAAATGTGGTTTTTTTGCCCATTCAGGAAACCATTGCTTGTGATCTGTAACACAAAAACCAAATGAAGTGTGTGTATACATGCATATATGTGTATAAAATTATATAAAATATATCTAAATATGCATATGGGGATAGTTAGGGTAATGTCTGTGAAATATGTAGGATGCTTTTCACATATGCACTCTCAAAAGTCCACTAACACTAGGCACAAGGTCAAGTTCCCAGATTATTTGCTACACTAAAACTTCAACAGTTAATAGTAATTGTTAGCAACAAATGTCAGTTAGTGGTAGTCATTCCGACGTCTGCTTTGATTTTTGACGCCAAATTTAGTTATGTTCCAATCGTTAATTACTTGAAAAATGAAGTATCACTGACACATGAAAATTCATACTTTCTATAGATTAGGTTTCTTTGTATGGGTTTAGAAAGTCAGCAATAGCTGGTGAAAATCAATTATTTATTTGCTCACTCTATTTGTATTTAGGTTTCCTTTTACATACATTCTTTTTATATGCTTTCCTGACATTACATATTTAAAAATAACTGAAAATAATTTAAAGATTTGAGCGTTAGTGGGTAATGACCCACTTGGTTTGAAGATGTAATATTTGATACTGTACTGTAACTGTCACACACAAATGCTTTTCTAATGTTTTAACGTAACTATTGCAGTTAATACTTTGTACCATGGGGATGTCACTGCAATAAAAGGAAGTGAATTCAATACAACTGTCTTGTCTAAAAAAAAACTTATTGGTGCAGGATAGTGAATTGTGCTCATAATTTAACCAAGTAATAGTTATGGAAATGTTATCTGATACACGGATCTGCTTATTGTATACATCTGATATTTTACCTGTTCTTGTGGAATTGGTATGGGACTATTACTAAAAGGAGTATAGGTTTAAGGTATAATACAGGTATAACAAATATGCATATATATTCATTCACAGGTGGTATGGTTGCCACTAGCTGGAAGGATTATTCTTCATATGCAACCAACACTTTGATATGTGAAATTTTAGAGAGCAGAACAGCCAATGGGGACCAATCAGCAATATGCAATATGTTTAAGCTGGAATAGTAGTAATCAGAAAATCTGTTCCTATTACATGTTAGAACTTATGAAAGACTGTCTAACTCACATTGGGAGTTTAATCCATTGGGATGTGAGGAAGTAGGTTGGGAAAATAATTTTGACATTCAGTGCCAGAGCTACTTGTAAGCAAGACAAGCTTGGATTTAACTGCATTATATATATTCAGCTAGGAACTAGTTGTGAAATGTTAAGCTTGAAAGCAAAATTACAAATTGTAAAGTTGTGTTCTCATATAATACTTAAAATCACTAAATAATTTCTTAAGCTCATTAATTTTGGTGTTTCCTAGTACAGCTTGATGACTGTTAACTGTTACTTAAAAATTAGTGATTTGAAATTATTAGTAAATTAAAGACAGATTAACCCCTACGTATCTTTCCCATATATGTAAAGGTGGGCCCTGGGAGGGAGGTTTTGGAGGCCAGTGGAAAGGGAACTCTTTAGAGTATGCTGCAAAGCTTGTTCTCACCACTTACCTACAAAAATTAAATAAATGATCATACTACACACTTAGCTGTTGTGTTGTGGAACAGGAAAGCAGGGTTCTTTTCACCTTAGTGAGTATCAGTCTGGTTACAGTTCTCATATAACCTCTCTGGGATCCTGTAAATCTTGCCTTTGTGTACTTAAAACCTGCTTTACTTTCAGCTGCAGGCTTAAAAGTCCGTGTGGCTGTGTAGGTGTTGAATGGTGCTTCCCTAGCACTGCCTTACTTCTTTCGGTGCAGGGTGAAAATAGCAGGTTTGGATTTCAGAAAACTTAGCAGTGCATTATCAAATCTCTTGCTGCTCTTGACAGAGGGGCAGCGAAGAGATTTTCAGAGTTAAGACGGGGTTAGCTTGATATGAGCTGATGCCTGCGTTGGGAGACATAAGCTCGTAGAAATCACTTTGTTAACTTCTGGAGATCACGTAATGCTGAAGCAGCAGCGTGTGCCTCCTGAAAACACATTTCTGTTAAAACACGAGCCTTATACGCCCTGAGCTCAGTTCAGCCATGATGCACTGTGCTCTATCGTAGGTGCAGCATGGACCTCAGTCACCTCAGGCCCTGGCAGGGTGCGTAACCAAAAGATCTCTCATGAACGCCCCCCAGCCCCGCGGTCTGAGGGGGGGGATTCAACTTGGAAACACCGAAACACCCCTTCCCCCCCCAGAGCCGCCCTCAGCCTGGCCCCGCCCCTCCCGCCAGCCCCGCGCCCCTATTGGCTGTGGCCGCCTCCCCTCCTCCTCTTATTGGCTGCTGCGGGAAGCGGGAAGCTCGCGGCGGCCGTTAAACCGTCGATGGCGGGGGGGGTGGTGGTGTGGTGAAGGTGGCGGTGGCAGCCCTGTCAGCGGGGCGTGGGGGAGCCCTCCCCGTGTGGGGCGCCGTGTGCGCGGCGCCACCGCGAGCAGCTGCCACTGTTGGCTCGCCAAGCGAATTCCCCTGGTGGCTTGGGACCTTAGGAGCACGTTCTGCGCGTTTCCCTCCGTGTTTAGCCGACATTTCCTGCTTATCAGCTCCTGGGCACTGGGGCGGTCGGAGGGGTCATTCACGGCAGGAATGCGGGCTGTAATCGGCCACAGAAAGGGGGAAACCGAGATTTACGCAAACACTTGCTAGGAAGAAGGTGCCTAAACGTTCCCTAATGCGCTATACCCTGTGTGGGTTGGATGAACTTCCTCAGTCATCAGCGGCTGGGGACAGCTCTGCTCATTTGCTTTGCAGATGTTAAACAAGTGGCCAATCCAACACCAATAACGTGCAGGCAAAGTATCAAGGTCATCAGCTTAAGGTTGTCATTTCGTGACGTGCTCTGGTGTTTGCTAAGGTATGGTGGTGTGTAATGCAAATGTATATATATATATATATTATTTATTATTTTTTTCTGTGTGTCTTGGTGAAATCTTGCAAAATGCGCAACTAACCAGTGTCTAACATTACTGGCATCCATGTGTAAGGGAAGAAGGGCCCCATGTTCCCAACCCCTGGAGAGCTGGTGCAAACAGAACCTGAAAATCTGCAGCCAAATCAAAGCCTGGCAGGAAGTGTTGGGTTTAGAAAACTCATCTCCCTAGTCCTTCAGTTTCCATCCACATTAGTAATGACAAAATAATAATTACAAAATCTGACTAGTAAAACCTGGGGTTTAGTGAAAGAGGTAGAAAATATTTTCTCTGCAATTTGTGAGTAGTTCAAACTATAATAATAACACAAGGTGGCACTGTTGTCTTTTAGTATTTTGGTTAACGAGAATCTGAAGTATCAAATACTTATTTCTTTCACTGTTCCTATGGTTTCATGGGCTAAATGACTCAGTGCTTTGAATAAACTTCACACATGTCAGCATAATAGGACTCTTATGCGTTATATATATATATATATATATGTATTTCATAATTTTGACTGTGAATTGGAGAAAAGAAATAGACAAATGCTGCTTTTTCCCTTCTGTTGAGGGCAAATTACTCTGGTTGTGTTCTAAAAGACATATAAATTTCCATGTAAATGTTTCCTGTTGAGTTCAGACAGCCTCTTGGAGGTAACCACCAGTTTGTAAAACACTGAGTGATGTCCATTTTTCTTAGTGGTTATTTCCAGTTGTCTTAACTTTAGTGAGCCAGAAGGATAAAAGCTCCAGGCAGAGAAGGAGACCTTTTAAATATAGAGGTTTGACTAACGTCCCACCTAGTTTCAGAGTGATCTGTGTAACCTTTCAGCAAGATATTTTTGTTTCATAAGTAACAAGCAAGACAAATGTCTACCACCTTTTAGCAGTAGAGAGGTAGAAGGAAGAAGATAAAAACTTTGTCACGTGTCATCCCTAACTATTCTAGTACTAGCTAATTAAAGTATTGGAGAAGACTGAATAGTGTAGCATTTGGCATTTTCAAGCTTATTAAGCTTGAGACTAACTTTACCACTCTGTTGAAGTGTTTTACAACTAATAACTAAATCTTGGAACATCTCTCAGTAATTAAATTTGTCTCTGCAAAACATATGGTGAAACAGAGTCACAAATAAAGGATTTCCACAGGCTCTTGGTGAAAAGCTGAAGAGCTAAGGTTAGCCTTGAAACATGCTCACTCCCAGCCCTGTTTGATCATTTGCAAATTATAGGGACTCCATTTTATTACTGTTACCGATTGCATAGATTAAGAACTGTATTAAAAACTGTATGTGAAGCAGGGGATGAGATGTACATACAAAAGAATTTTCCTGATAATCCAGTGTTAACCTATGTGTTCAATAAATGTGTTGGTCTATTTAATGCAGCTCATCTTTGATAAGCAATGGGTAAAGAAAAATCAAAACAGATGTAAAATGCAAAAATAAAAGCACAAGAGTAAGTGTTGTTGCTTGTAGCAAAACATAGTAATTTAAGCACCAGTAACCTAGAAATCACAGTGGGTCAAAACACTGTTCCTGCCAAGAGGAGCCTGCACCTCAAAGGAAATGACATTTTATGGAGTCAACCAACAACAGCCATTCATATTATTAACATATGAAGTCAAGGCTAACCACAGAATAAAGTGTGGGCTTTCCCATGGGATTTTGGCTAACCTCATATAGAATTTCATTTTACTTTTGATTGCACAGTTGAGTGTTGTTAATTTTAAGGGTTTATTCTAATTAAAATCTTTGTGTATCCTTCTGCTAGTGGTGGTAGTATTTCAGACAAGGTAAGATTTATTGGGAAAACTCAAGCTTTGGCAAATACATGCCAAACCCTGCTAAGTATTTTTGATCTGTGACATCTTTATTTTAATTGGATTGCAGGATTTTGGCTGCATTCTTGCCATGTTTGTATGCACCTATCAAAATGAGGCTTGATTCTCAGCTGGGGCCTCAGAATCACCATGATGCAAATAATTCCAACAGATTAAAAAAAAAAAAAAAAAGTTGTGCTTACTTGTTGACCCTGGGAACTGAGCTTTTTTTCTACTAAGAAAACGGATTATTTATTATTTTTTTTTGTGCTGGCCAGCCCTGGGACTATTAGGTCATTATAGAAAGCTCATTCTGTCCCAGACAGAAAACACTCCAGTACTCATTTATGATTTGGAGCCTGTCTGCTTGTCTTTCTGAATCTCTGGGCCATCATTCCACACATAATCGAGGAATTTTCACTTTTGCAGGATAAAGCCAGGTTAGTAATAAAAGGCATCTTTTCCTGTTGTAACTTTGACTATGGGTAGTCAGCTTCTAAATAGAGTGATAGGTTCTGAGTTTGTAGACCTCTCCTTGTTCTGGCAGTAATTAACCATATTATATGTCGTTTTTTTGTACCTGGAAGTGACTTAGTGGCAGATTCAGAATTCAGATTAAATCCTAATTTCTAGGTTTTGCTGCAAGTACTAGGAATATTCTCCCTTCGTCTTAATGGGAAATACTTATAATTTTTTTTTTTTATTGTTTTTTGTAATTACTTCTAACTTTGAAACAGGGCAGTCTTCTGTAGGAAACTGCTACACAGATCTTCAAAGCCAACATCTGCTCTCCTGAAGCCCAGGGTTGTAATTCTGCTTATTGTCTTGCTTACACCTCTCAGGATTTAAAACTCCGCTCTCTGTCATAGTCACTGCAGCCAAGACTGCTTTTGGCCTTCACATCCCCAGCCAATTCTTTCTTGTGAGAAAATATATTCAGTAGAGAATTTCTTCTAAGTGGCTTTTTGAGCAACTACATCAAGAAATTATCAAGACACTCGAGAAACATGGCACGGCTTTTTCCTAGGTGTATTTCCCTTCCAGCAGGTATTGCTATCTAAAATACACTGTATCTACCAGAGCTTGTGATCAGATGGCCTCTTCCTGCTGTCAATTTCATTGTCAAATATGTTCTGAGACATTATGGAAAATACTTTTAGGAAAGGAGAACAAGTCCATAGACAGGCCATGAGGATGATCAAAGGGCCAGAGCACCTCTCCTACAGGTTGACAGGCTGAGGGAGTTGGGGTTGGTAATAGTATGTTAAAGTTGACTGGCAGAGGATGAATGCACATGAATGAGATCCTATGGTTCTGAGTTCTACTTCGTAGACTTTGTAGACATTGTAGGCTTTGGCTAGAAGAGTTTTAGGTAACTGTAAAGATGACAAGGAATTTTAAGAGCATGGGAATCTAAATGGAAACCATTAACAGGTACATTGGAATCACCTCAGGATGAAAGGTAGAACAGGGATCAGAAAGATGAATGTGTTTAGTGTGTGAGAAGAGAATTGTGAAGTCAGAGGTTAATGAAAAAAAAAAGTGAGGTAAATATGGAAAATAAATACAACGTAAAATTCAGTTGGGATAAATAAATGAGTGCAGATCAAAATGATCAATTCCTGCAGTTGTGAAGAGGATGAGGACCACAACTTTGTCCCCTTATTTTGTCTTTTTTTTTTTTTTCTTTTTTTACTCTTTTGAAGAAATTGAAGCATTGTGTGGAAAGGTAAGTGGGCATAAAAAGGCATTTGAGAAGTGTTCCAGACTACCTCTATGTGTAGATGTGTCTTATCCAAATGGGGATGCATGTGAGGGAAGAAACTTTGTAATAGAGGTAATCAGCTTGATGTTTTGAAGGACTTTTCTTGTTATTTCCGTTTTCTATCAGAGCTAATGTGTGGAGGGAATAAATACCCTTTGTGCATGCTAATTGTTTTTGAAGAGGTGCAGTATACTAGGGAAGTGCTTAATGTATTTTGCTGTTTTTTTCTTTGCTGTTTTGCATCATTGAAAATGCAATTGTGGGTTTGACAACGTATGTGGCCCATATTCTGGAGTGTGCTTCCTCTTGCTTTTTAACACATCTTGATTTTTATGATTCTTGGTCACTTGAAAATATTTGTTCTTGGTTGCTTTCATAATCAGCTTTCCACCTTGCATGCTTGTTTGAGGTAGACTGCATTCTATGAATGAATGTGTAGTTCTTTGGTATGTTTCCACAGCAGCTTATGGTGGTGGAGTCTCTGTATTTATGAGATTTGGTGATGGCTGTACTATTTTTGGAGATGAGACCTGTGGCTATTATGGAGAAAAATCTGGGAAATGTCCTGACACTAGGAAATTGGGAGGTAATATTTTATTTTTTTTAATTGATAGGTAAAAGTGAAATATTTTAAAAATAAATAAAATAAATTTTATTTTAAAAATAAATAAATAAAATAAAAAAGAAACCCGAGTGGCTAACTAGGTATCAAAACTAACCAGTTTATGGTTATTACCAGCTGATGGATATTACACAAAAATATATATTATATTAACCAATGCTGTTTTTAGTCTGAAGAGGAGACTGCAAGTATTAAGAATGTTTCTTTCTCATGCCTAGAAGATATTTCTATTTTATTAATTTAGTAAAGTGTTCTCTGAACAATAGAAAAGGTCAACCTGACACAGTGACTGCCCCTTTTTTCATGTTCTCTGGGCAAATAGGTATGACCTCATTTTCTGTGAGTGTCAGTCTTGAAACCTCAGGAACATTGTTTTAAAAATGCTGCTTTCTAGAAAAGACTGGTTTGGGGGTGGCTGGTCTTTTTGGTATTAACCATACCAAGTTATATACATATTTGAGGTCCATTTCATGTTCACTTTTACTAGTTTTTGTCTTGCAAGCAGCAATATTTTGGTGGGTTTTTAATGTAACTTTATGGGAACAAGAGCTTTAGAATTATTTGCTTTGGTTGTGCTCAATTCAAGCATTGGTTACTGTGGTTTGTTTTTCTTGGATGTTTCCTCTGGACCTTGCTTTCCTAAGAGCATGTGTCCTGATGAAGGGTAGTTTAGTTTTCATTTCACAGAAAGAAGTTGGAGAACAGATATGGGGAGATAGGGTGTTAGATACAAACACAAACACGCAAGAGCCTGTTTAGTCCATTTGAAAAGGAGAGGAGAGGAAGGGAAGACACTGAAATGCCTTACAGCATGTTGGATTCACATAAATAATCTGACTGTGAGTAGTGTTCTCACATTCTGTTCCATGTTGCATGAAGCAAGTGTTGCTGCTCTTCTCAGGAGAGAAGGCTAGACCAAAAAAGTGGTGGATTCCTTTCATCGAGAAGGAAACAAGACTCATCTGTGGTTAGCTCCATATTCCACAAACTCTTGTATTTTGAAGTGGGCACATTTTTAAAATTTTCATCTGTGTTCTCACCAGTTGAGAAATTATTTATAACTATGAATTTTCCTTTCAAACACTCTTCTTCTGCTTTCATCCTAGCTTTAAAATGACTCCCATACAGCTACTGTTTAGCGAAAAAAACAGCTGTATTGAGATTGAATGGATATTATTATTATGCGGGATGCTTAAGAACAATGTTTCTTTGCATCCCATAGTAAACAGGAAAAGGAATTTCAATCCGTGTAATTAATAGCTTGTGTGGTATACTTGGTATTTTCCTCGGATTAATATTTAGTAGATGGACCACATTAAGAGCTATCCTAGTGGAGCTCAGCTCTGATTCAAGAGCAGCTATTTTTTACCATCTCTATGTACTTTTATCAGTGTAACAATAGAATACAGTGTAAGGATTTCCTTGAATTTTAGGCATACTGAAATCAGAGGCTTAAAATATTGTGTGTTATGTGTCTTAACAATTCACTGAATGATACAGAAAAGTACTTTCCTACACACTTCAGAGGCATGTAGAACAATACACTCCCCAGTGATGGGGCTGTTGACTGCGCTGCCTAGTGTTGGTCTTACTGATCAAGAGTGAGAGACATAAAGCTGAGGTGTCTCAGTAGTACACTTAGCCTTAAAAATAGTGCAGTTTTTTGTTTGTTTGTTTTTAATTTGTCTTTTCTAAGATGTGTGGGGTATGCACTGATCGATAAATCTACTGATGGATGGGCGTTTCAGGCTGAAACTTGATTCTTAACTATGAATTTTCAGCCTTTCAGCCAGCAAACACCAGGTCTTCTCAGTTTTTTTACCTTTCATTTTCATTTGATGACTTAAAACTATTGGAAGTAAAAAACTGTAAATATTCAATAAAACTCATTTTAGATCTAAAATAATTCAATTCCTTTAAATCTTTAAGTAATATGCATTATTAAATGTGTAGATGGTTGTGTATTTATATTAGGTCCAGTATTCAAGATTACTTTGGAATATAAATGGAGAAAGTGTTAATTAATCCAAAATTAGAGTCTTTGTGGCCATTTAAAAAGATACTTTTCCTAAAACTTGTTTTAAAAAGGGAGTTGGATTCATTGTGTTATCCAGTTTGTTTTCTTTTTAAATTGATCTGTATCTGAGTGCATCGTTAGTAAGTCAACTAATATACTTTTGTTCTTAATCAATAGACATTTGATGAACTAATATACCTTTGGAAGTGAAAAGGGAAGGAAACATATACTCTCCTACATCAGCCTTATAAACTGAGTTTGGAGCATTAATACAGCTGAGTAACAAGACTCAGTATAGGCTTTTATTTGGGAAATGCTGACAGGGGCTTCATTGTTGTGGTAGGAATGGCGCCGTTGTAATTATGCTCTGTTCTCATCACTGCTTGTATAAAAATATGAAAGCAATAAAAGCTCATGCCAGGAGTGATGCATACAAGCTGGTAAATGCTAAAATAATACCTTTATTAACCCTCCAATGTCAGGATGAATCCATAAGTTTAAGTAGGCATCGGTGTTATAAACCCCAATTATTACTTTAATTGTAAAGAAAATACTGAGAGATAGGGACATGCCTGGAAATTTTAGAGGGAACCAATTCAAAACAGACATCGAAAAGCATTATTTTTACATAAAAAAAAATAATAATAATAATAAAAAAAAAAAGAGTTGAACATGAGGCTGATGCTGTTAATGCGCCTAAGATTAGAAACTATCTGAAATAGCTGGCAGGGTGGGAGTTGTTGCTATCTACTTGCTGTGGTTTAACCCTGGCAGGCCACTCAGCACAACGATGCAGCACTCAGCGCAAAGCTCACTTCCCACAGCAGGGGAATCAGGAGGGTAAAAGTGTGAGAACTCATGACTTGAGATACAGACAGTTTACTAGGCAAAACAAAAACCACCTGCACAAGCAAAGCAAAACAAAGAATTTGTTCACTACTTCCCATTAACAGACAGGCATCAGCCATTTCTAGCAAAGCAGGGCTCATCACATGTAATGGTTTCTCGGGAGGATAAACACTTTGTTTTTTGTTACGGTTTCAGCTTTGTTCAGGTGTTAATGTTCTGACTGTGATGCATTTAAAAGATGCCACAGATTCCATGGAGGAGCTGTCACCCATGGGGGACCCATATTGGAACATATCATCATATTTTTTCCCCTTCTTCCTTGGAGGAGGGGAAGGACAAGAGCGATATGGTGGAGTTTAGCTGCCCAGCAGGGTAAAACCACCACAAAAGAGTATCAATGACTGCACTATCAAGCAAATATTATATCTTTGAAAAAGTTTTGGAGGGCATTCATACAATAAAACTTCTCCATAATGCTTTTAGTAATCTTGAAAATTTCTCATCTTGGCAGCTTCCTGAGATAGATGCATTTTTTGCAGTTCTCATGTATTCCATCTGATTTATATTCCATTAATATAAGCATCTTCTTTGGACGCCACCTTGGACTTTTCAGAAACCATACTGTCATGTTGTGAGTAGTTCTACAATTTTGTCCTTTATTCAGTAGATAACTACCTGGAAAGCGAAATAGCTGTCTTTTGAGGCTTCAAAGCTGACATATTTCTTTGCACCTCTGCTCATGGAAAAGGCAATAAATAATTGATAAATCCTCATTCACCGTGCTACACAGTATGTGTTTTGCTGCGGAAGGGCACAGGACATGGGAGAAAACAGATTTTTTTTTTTTTTTGAGGTTGTATATTATGTCCTGATAAAACAAAGGGAAAGGGATGTGATATGGAATTAATACATTATGCAGCCATTGTATAACTTAATGGAGGATATAATTCTGAGGCTGTGGAATTGTATATTCATGCAGTGCAGCTATGCAAATTATTTTTTTTAGAGAATATACTGGGGAGGCTGAGTGGAGCAGTAATGGTTAAGAAAAAATTCAGATCATGTAATCTTCTTGGATTTGGTTGCAGTGGAAGAGAGAAGAATCTCTCTTCCACTCTACCAAAGAGAGATTCTACCAAAGAATCTTCCACAATATGATTCTTCTTGCAAAGATATATCTGCTTTGCTTTAAGCACAGATTTATAAACAAAGTTGTGAAGACCACCAAGCTGTCTGTGCAGGCTTTTCTTCATGTTGTATTTTATGTTCCAATAAATAAGCCAGTTCAGCTAATTGCAATCTCTGGAATCATCTCTGTCAGAGGTATTTGAATGATTGTTTCCTATGTGTTATTGTTTATGGGTTTCTAGACCCTGAAACTTGCACAAAGCAATCATAGGTTAATTGTGCACGCACCCAAGTGAAAATATATGCAAAAACGGTGATGTAAACTTTCTACCTCATTGCAGCATACCAGATGTGTTGTATTTGTACTAAACAACTTTTCCACATTGATGTTAACCTTAAATGGTTACAGGTATCTTCATCCATAGCTCATTTGTGCATGTCTTGTGTAAGACATACTGTTCAAATATTTTCATTATTCTTTCCTATTTCAGATGCTCATAATTGCTTTTATTCAGATTTTTAAAGAATTGATGACTTCCAGAAATGTTATAGAAATGGAAAAGTGCAATTATCTTTTAAGCTCTGGGGCAAACTACTTTGTAGGGTTTCTTTTGAACTTGCAACTTCTTAATCACTTGTTTCTTGCATACTTTCAGCTTTCTGCTAGGTGATTTTCCTTGAACAGCCAGGACAGCAGTGAAACTTGTGAGTTTTGGTAATGTGGTTGATAAGTGTGGTGATTTTTGTCTTAAAATTAATGTTTCTCAAAAAATTGAATAAACAGTTGAAAATTATAGCATAGGTTGGTAGTTACTATTATTATTTTTTTCTTCTTCTTCCTTTTTTACTTTCTCAAAGATGAATAGAGTTTTAAAAGCACAGGACAGAGAGAATATCAATGAACTTCCCTAAGCTGTGTCCAAACAAGGAACAGTAAGAGCTAGATCTATTGCTATCATTTTAGGGAATTCAGAGACTGAGGATTAGGTCCATGTATTTGTATCACCTGGATACATAGTGCATTGTTTTTGCTAAAGAAATATACTGGGGTTCTTCTTGAAAGCATATATACTCCTTTGTTTCAAAACAGAGCCCTGGCCTTGAGAGCACATGTCAGGTATTCAGATGTCAGTTAAGTGATCTGGCCTAAAATTTGAAACCTTTCTGGAATTCTTGCCTAACAGAGAGAGTAGTTCATTAGTTCTCTTCGCTGCAGTTGATGTGGTTGACAGCACGTGTGTGGCTATCTATATATGCATATTCTTTGTTTTGTTTTGGATTTTTTTTTTTTTTGGCAGCTTCTTGGTAGTCTTGCCCGTGGTCAATGCTGTTGAATAGCTATTGGAAACTCACACTATTTTGTTGAGTTTGCAGTGGACACAAAATGCTGTGGGATAAAATGTAAAATTACCAAATAAAACACCAATAACAGATAAAACTGCAGTAATGCCATACAACCAGCATAAAGAGAGATGATGTGTTACAGTTAATGGAAACTTAATAGAAGTCTTTCAGATTTAATTTAAATAAGTGTTGTGGTTTAACCCAGCAGGCAGCTCAGCACCACATAGCTCACACCTCCTACCCTCTAGTGGGATCAGGGAGAGAATCAGGAAAAAAAAAAAGTAGTAAGTTTGTGGGTTGAGATAAAAACAGTTTAATAAGACAGAAAAGGATGATAAATAGTAATAATGATACTAGTAATAGTACGTATGAAACAAGTGATGCACAGTGCAATTGCTCAGCCCATGCTGACTGATGCCCAACCTGTCCCTGAGCAGTGTTCCCCCCAGCTCCAGCCAGCCACCCCATAGCGTTGTCCAGGGTGACACCACATGGTACAGGATATTCCTCTGGACAGTCTGGGCCAGCTGCCCTAGCTGTGTCCCCTCCCAGCTCCTTGCTGGCAGGGCAGTGTGAAGAGCTGAAAAGTCCTTGGCTCTGTGCAAGCACTGCTTAGCAGCAAGTAAAACATCAGTGTATTATCAATATTATGCTCATCCTAAATCCAAAACACAGCACCGAACCAGCTGCTATGAGGAAAATTAACTCTATGCAGCCCAAACCAGGACAATAAAAATCAGAAATCTTGTTTAGGTGTAGGACTTTAAAATATATGTTGCACTATAAACAATTACAGTGCTGTTCCTTTTTATTTATTTTTATTTTTATTGTTATTTTCTTATTTTTTTATTATTTATTTGTTTGTTTATTTATTTTTCTGGTTCGGATACAGCAGGAACTTATTGCTCTTATGTAACTGTTTTCTTTTCTAGGCTTTGACAGTTTTCTCTTCTCCTGTGTTTCAATACTTCTGCTGGTAAAACAGTGAGAATGGTTAAAGTTTTGAATAAGTGGATATTGTTCCTTAAATTGTTAGAGACTTATATATTTTTCCCTGTTTTAATGCTTCAGCATATGACTGGCTGGGGTTCAGACCCTTGAGGAAGAGGCCTCTGGTTCTCATTCAGTATGTGTAATGTTCACACTATCACTTTTTTGCAAGTTCTTCGTGGTGTCATTTTGTAGGAGTGGCTACTAGGGTTCGCTAGATTTGAGCTAGCTCAGGGTATTTCTGTTTAGGATATACTGTAATATGACGTAGAAAATTTTCATGCATGACAGTACTGCTGAGCTTCTGCTTTGGCCTTGGAGTTCAGAATTATAAACCTCAAAATCCCTGTTTGGGTGACCATTACTTTGGAGGCTTCTACATGATGGCACAACACCAGCAGTTTCTGCTGGAGTTGGTTGTGTCTCAAGATCTGGTTTTGGCCACGGGTAAAAACACCTCATTCTTGACAAGCCCAGGCAGCGAGGAGAGCCTGCTCACATTGAAGCAATGTCCAAGTGCACAGTTTAAACATTTCTGCAGTCACCCCCACTGACAAACTGGTTGGCATTCTTAGAACAAGCTTAATGGGGTGGTTGAGAAACCACCTTCTTTATCAGAGTGGAGAGACTGTTCTGGAAACAAAGTTTATGGAAACAAAGAATCTATATTTTCTCTCTGCTGTAGCAATTTGGTGTCAAGCACCTAAGCCGTCATGATAGGGACTAGAATTTTATTCTAGATGTGAAATCTTTTGCTTTTGCTTGTTCATGTTTTCCTTCTCTCCTGCTTTAAAAAGTATGAATACAGCATTACAAAGCTTTGGCCTCTCAGAGCAGATTTCATAAATCTAACCTTTTTCTTGGATTTAAAATGTCTGGTTTGCAGCATTAGTTAGTTTAGGTGCTTAGCCTTCATATATAATTTACAGAAATAATTAAGAAACACACCTGGAGCAGTGAGATTTTTTGCTGTTTGGTTTTGCATTACATTGCAAGTCCCAAGTTCTTCTGTGGGCTTAGCACAAAGGCAGGTTCTTCAGCCATCAGGCTGCAGGCCACATTCATTGCACCAAAGTTAAACTGTTGATTCTAAGTCAGTCTAACAAGACCCTGTAGAAAATAATAATAATAATAATAATAATAATAATATATATGTATATATATATTTTAAATAAAAAATGTTAATTTTAAAACCTGGGCAATGAAAAACTACAGGTTTGCTACAGGTTTGTCCTTTCAGAGAAGGAGCACGAAATACTGGGTGTTTCAATTGCTGAGGCATTGCTGTTGGCTACATTAAGAGATGTGGCTATGAAGAAAGAGCATGGAGCATGGAGCACTCTGAAATAACCACTGGATGCTCAGCAATACCCCCAGCAGTGCCAGCCTGGTCACTGAACTAGAGCCACACTTGAGGAGAGAGGAGAAGCCCTGAAAAAGGCTGTGTACAATTCTTATACAATTTGACACATACAAAAAGGTCAAACGCTGTGGAGCATTTGGAGATGGAAGAGGCAGCAGCATGGTGGGTCTTTAATGGGTCTGGTAGCATTGTGTAGAGAGTTAGCAGTGCTGAGCTTTAGTGTTGACAGGCAAGGAAAGCCTGTGCCTAGCCTGTCCTAGCTGAGGAACTGATTCCTTGCAGTAAGGCTGGAAAGAACCAGCAGACTTGCCTCAAAAATTAGTATTAGCTAAAATTATTTATATGTATACATACATGTTTTTAACCAATTGTAATGATGAAGTATCATAATAAGAGGTGTATTTCATAGTGGCAAATGGAAAAATTGTCAAATTACTGTAAGCATGGGGTGAAATGTACTAGTAGCCTTGAAACATACTAGCTCGCCTGTTTTCTTCTTTAACAGGGGAAAAGAATAAAATGAGAGCCTGTGGAAGAAGTCTGTGTTGAAACATGACACTAGTAACTTGCTCGAGTAGCTAGCGCTTCAGTCTCTGCTGCCCAGGCCTGGTCTAGGTGTTACCTAGGTCTCTACAATCTTAGCATCAAATTGCCAAGAGATTTATCCTGCTCCTTCTCTTAAACAGCAAGATGATTTCTATGTTGCTGTTAACAAAAGGTTGGTGTTATTTTTTTCTTTTTGTACCTTTTCAAGCACTAGTCTTTCTTTGCATGTGTAATCAACTTTCTCATT
Source organism: Anas acuta (assembly GCF_963932015.1). Lineage (NCBI taxonomy): Eukaryota > Metazoa > Chordata > Aves > Anseriformes > Anatidae > Anas > Anas acuta. The sequence goes on along the minus strand of NC_089017.1, from coordinate 45,041,516 downwards.
TAATATTTAGAAATTAAAGGGCTAGTGTGTAGAGTACTTTGGAGAAATAGGTATAGAAGTATCTACTATGACAGGCTGTTTGGGGAGGAAATTGTTCAGTTTGGGATTTTTTTTTTGCTTCAGATTTTTTTTTTTTTTTTAAACATGGATTTTCTGTTGAGGGGAGGAAAGGGACGACTTTTCTCTGGCTACTGTGCATGGCTGTCTTGTGCATTTTAAAGTGGTGGTGGGTAATACTGCCTTTCTAGTAAACATGTAAGGCTTTTTCATACATTGTTAACTGATTAGTTAACATGGATGTATCTGATGGAAAGTTCTTGTTTAGAAAAAAAGGATGTAATGTCTGTGCTTGGCTCTTTAAATGTGCTGTGCTCATAGCACATGCAAGTAATGTCTGTTTAACAGCGAAATCCTCCAAAACTTGTAGCCTCAGAGGAGTCATTGGTAAGCGTGTTGCTACTATTTTCTCTCCTTGTTTCAGAGTTGGCAGCAGAGGGTAATGCTCTACTGGGTTCTGTCTGATGGCTTTTCTTGCAGTAAGTGTTTCCTGGAAAGCTCCCATTTGGACAAATAGTAGCCTTCTTGGAAACCAGCTGTTAGAGTTGTTAAGTCAGGTCAGTGCTGTACTGGATATTTATCGGACTTCTGAAGGGCATTTTATTTCTGTAGACTTCAGTTATTTTACCCAAAAGCAGCTATGAATCAATAAAACCTGCATGACAACAGATGATGTCAAATGAATCTGAATAAATACGCAGCCTCCAAGGAATACCAAATAACTCAGTAATTGTGAGAATAATTAAAATGCCATAATTGCTGCTAATTTTCTTTCTGGAGTGAAATTCAAGTGTGAATGAATTCCTGAATTCATTCATGATTCCTGAAAAAAAATATTTATTATATTACTTTATGACTATTTGGAATGTCAGAAAAGGACAATAAGGTGGCAGGAAAAGTTTGTTAGCCTGGATCTTTGAAACCCTCAGAAGAGCAATTCTATGTTAAAAAGTCCCATATACTAGGGAGACTTGTTGCTACTGCATCCTAAAATTAGAACCTTAAGCTAGTAACTTGTCTTTTAATGCCATTACCTTGTGAAATGCTCCTTCTCCAGAAGAGCAGCAATGACATATGTAGGGCTGATTTTGCTGGTGTAAATGTTTAAGTATTATTACACTATTTTTCTGTAACTTCAGAAACTAAGGAGCCCAAACATCTAAAACAGGACATTGCACATCCTGATTCAATGTTTAATCCAATGTTTCTGATTTCCCTTTCTCTGGCTATTACTGCTATGACAAAATCATACATTCAGTATTGGCTATTACTTAAACATGATCACCAGTTTAATCCAGAATGGAATAAAAAGACAGTGTAGCTTTCTTAGAGAGGTCTTTGTGGAAACCTTGAATACTTGAATAAAAAAACATTTTTGCATTTTTTTAGCTTGACTGTATACCTAATTAAGGGCATTCAAAGAAAGGACTGCCAACAAGCAAAAGTACCTCCATTGATGATCTTAACATATTCTTCAGTATTCAGGTAGGAGGGAGGCTTTTACACTCTTAAATATACTGTGAGTTTTTTAGAGCTCAATTGTCAAATTTTGATGGTCCTACAACCCTCATTACATGGGTAAGTGTAATCTTTTTCAAGGCTGGCCTCTGTGAACATAACGCATGATGACTGGTTTTGAGGTAATTGATACAGAGTCCTAATTGCCTAAGGATAGTTTAATTGCTGTGTTTAGGTTCTGCGCTGATAAACTTATTCAGTAAATTCTGTATAGTAATACAGTATACAATAATATAGTATACAAATAAATTCTTATTTGTAAGTGAAGAAGTCCTTGCTCCATACCACCTCCTTTTCTTGTCTCTGAAATCCTTCAAGTTTACAACTGCATGCTTATTTACTGTAAAGAATACAGACATTTCAAAAAAAAGCTACCCGAAAATAAGCTTTATTGCAAGAAAAGTGTCGTCATACTTATACAGACCTACAAACAAAACTTTTTTTCTTAAAAACATTTTAATAAAAATGTACAATGTTTCTTTTTTCAAAAATCCCCATAAGAACAAAAGTAAAGAAAAACCACTGAGTATAACTTGATACTAATCTTTGGTCAGCGCTGATAGGCGACTGAAACAATCCTGGAGTCAGCGTGTGCTTTGGCTATTTTCACATCTGAGATTCTGTTACATGACTAGTTACAGGCACCAGCTGTCAAAAAAAGCACCATTGAGACATACACTTAACACATAATGGTACAACATTAAAAAAAAAAATTACTAAAGTAAACTAAATGTCAACTCATTGTACACACATCGTTCTTACAAAATAAGCTATGATAAAATGAGGCATACGGTGTATAACTACAGTATTAATGAAACTTCTAAAAATGGATTTCAAATACACATTTTCCTTGTCTGCACTGCATAATTAGTTTGCACATATGGCAGTCCTGATACAGCTCTCAATTTTTACTAAATGCACCATTAATTCAAGCCAGCACCAAACAGTATGAAACATCATGTGTCCCCTTCAGAGTGACATTTTCTTCAGCTGCCTACAGTAATGCAAGTATGTAGAGCACCCTTTCTGAGAATGAGGTGTGGTAGCATGTGTGGTTCCTTGAGGTTATTGAAAGGAAGTACAGTACAGTTTGGTTCTGCAATTCTAATGGTATTAAAAGCAGTCAAGGTATTTTGCTACAGTGGTTGTGCCTCTTACTTTATTTGATGTGGTTGATTCAGAATACAATCCTATTGACCTGCTGTGAAATATGATCTTTGCTGAGACTAGTATTGTAATTCTTGTCCTTCAAGACTTTTTTTTTTTTTTGAATACTCAAGTTTCACTAGAGCACTTCAGAGTAGCCAGAAGATGTATCACAGTGCTCTTTCAGCTCTCATAAATTTAAAAATTGCTTATATACTATCTGAATGACTGGCACAAGTACAAAAGGAAACATCTTTCAAATCTTTTTTTTTTTCTTTTAAGAAAAAAAAAAAAAGAAAGTATCTCTAAAATGTTATAGTTCAAATTTATAAATCTAAAGAAAAACAAGCATGTTTCCCTTTTTGTTTACATAATTTGTTATTCTCTCCATATATTACTGCATTAAAAATAAATAAACATCTATATTTTTTTAATTAGGAACTATAGCAAAATACCCAAAGTGTTACAGACTGCTAACAGGAAAAAAAAAATAGCTCACATTTTTTGTGCCATTTAGTGCCATATGATGATCTCTTCAACTTTAGCTTTTTAATATATTTTTAAATTGAGGTTATATAAAAGATACAGTAACCATGATTCCCACAAGTTACCCCTCCTGCAAGGGTGGTTCTGCAGTCTCAGCAGGATGGAGAGAAAGAAGTTTTCCCTTCTCCCTTCCTCCCCCAAAAGTCAGTGACTGTTTCAAAGCCTTTGAAAAGCAGATATGTTCAGGTGGGTAAATAGGTGAACAGAAGTGACTGAAGAACTGGATTCAGTCTGGAAGATGGCTAGTAGAGTTCTAGCCACAGCCTCATTCTGAGAGCTTCTCCGAGCTCTCCTAGGAGGTAGTTGTCCTCATTGCTGTCTTCCAGTTTCTTTAACTCCTTTTTCTTATATAGAGGAATGCTAGTGATTTCCAGTGTGTACGTTCCAGGCACTGACTTTTTCTTAGCTGTGTGCAAATAACTGAGTCCATCCCTCTGATGGATTTGAAAGATGCCATCATCGTTGCCATGTGAGATGATGTAGCGCACGTGGTTGGTCAGAGGCTCAATGGCTGGCATGAGTTCTAGGATGTGCTCCTTGTTGTCAAGCCTGGAAATGTTGACTCTCATCTTCAAAGGACTATCCATGTCTAGACTTTCCGAGCTAATCTGCTCAATCTGAAGTAAAGGAGAAAAGGATGTTTAGAGCAGGAGAGAAACAGATATTCACTTGCATTGACAGAAGAGTAAGTGATTAGTAACAGTTTCTGCATTTCTCAAAATCTAGCTGTTAAAAAAAGCCGTTGTAAATCCTTTCCAGCTGGGAGAACTGCTTGATTCCATATAACACACCCTGTAAATCTTAAGGGCTTCTCTCACAGGCTTAACAGGATAATTAAAGTTACAGCATCAAGTCTATAGAGGGGGCTCAGATTTCAGTCTCTTTTCAGAATCTGTTTAACTTCACGCTTGCAAAAAGCCCATGTAAAGAAGAGACATATGTTTAGTATTGCAGTGAAGACTGTAAGTGAGGCACAGTTTTGTTCTTATGATCAACGTGAGTGTGGAGTATTACAGAACCAAAACAGGAATCTTGACACAGTACTGTATAGGAACGCCCTAAACTTCTGATAAAACTGTTTTAATCAATCCTGGCTTCTAAAAAAGATGGGCTTGGCATTTGGTGATAAAGTATGATGATTAAAATTGAAACTGAAGCATGGAGAGTACTCCCGTATTGTTTGTATTCCACAAAAAGGGCTGGTATGTCAAGTCCAATTACATTGTACTTTCACCACTGAGAAGAGTGCAGAAGAATGTCGTGGCATTATTTTTCTGATAAATCAGTCATATTTTTTTTATGTGAGCTTCAGTATAGTTCTGCTGCACATGTAAATCTGTTCCAGAGGTGTGAGCTGTGAACACACTTGGGAGTGGGAGGTTGAGAATGAGTGCATTCCTACAAAAGCCATCTAACAAAGAACAGCTTTAAAAGCCCTTTGACCTAAAATACACAGAATGGTTCATAGGCCTTAGTCTTCTTCAGGAAACCAGAATTGGTTATCTAGCCTATTTGTCAAGATTCCTTTTGGACTTTTAAATATTGGAAAGGATTTTTTTTCTCTCTGAGGGAATCCCAATCACATGTGATTATATACATGTATATGTACCACTACGTAATGTAATTAAAAACACATGGTGAAAATAAGGAAAAATTATGATGGGGGCAAGTACAGAAGAGTATTAAATACCACAACCTATACACATTGTTAGTGATGAGATTATTACTTTTCCCCCTGTAGTTTTATGGATGTGAAATCTTCTCTTCTTGCTGCTCGGGCAGCAAGAAAGCTTACTGCTATAAAAATGTAATAACAATATATAATAATGCTGAACAAGATATGAAATTAACTGTGCAATGGAAGAAGTGTTTTTCAAAAAACATCCAGGTATTTCTGTGGTGGGTTGACCAGAGAATTCAGATTGGAACAGACCCAGTAGGAGTGGAGTGGGAAGGACAAAGCGGTATTTATGTGAAATGTGTGTCTGGGGGAAATCAAACATTTAGTTTTTAAGCTCCAAAGGAGAAGTTACACAATTGCTGTCTTCTTTAGAAACTCTACCAATATCAGACTTTGATGGCTTTGATGGCAACAGTCATGAGAAGTAGTGAGTACTCATAATCATCTTAAGTTCTTACCCTTTTAGAAAGGACACTTGTTTCCTCATTTCTTCAATGTAACTTGTGTGTTCAGCACACCTCACCATTTTATTTGAGAGTTTACATTTTGTCTGTTTGCATTACACACCTCTTGCATTACTGAAGGAAATTCTCTCCCCCCACCTAGTCAGTTTCCCATTACTGCAGATTTCAAGACCAGAGCTAATGCTACAAAACAATGTCCTATCATATAGACAATGCAGATAATAGGTATACAGGTATATTCTCGTTTAACTCTCAAAAAAAAAAAGTATCTAAAATAAATACTGGGCATAAATACTAGGGCTTGCCTTTCATGAACATCCCATTTAAGCCTAAAAAAGCAGTGTGAAAAAATAAAATCATAAGTGTAATTCTCTAACGCCCTCAACAATTTTGCAGGTATAGGATGTAAGCTGGTTTGTCATGTAGGTATCAGTTAGGTCATGGACTCTAGTGTCCCAGAGTTACAAGCAACCAGGAACAGAAGCTTCAATTTAAACAATCTGCAAGCAGATCTATTTAGTTGGCTGAGACCATACAACACTATCCAAACTCCTCCTTTCAGCAGAACAGATTGCAGAAATGACCATTGTCATAGCTCTCTGTCATTACAGGAAACACGATTTTGAGATATTTTGAGGAACTAGACCACATCTCAGGCCTCAGAAAACTCTACGAGCTTTAAAATCTTCCCCTGTTCATAGCTGCTGATGTCTTCCTGTCACACCACTTCCACCAACAAGACACAAGTGTAAAAATCATTGTAGGGACAGGAAAAAGAAGATTTTTGGCTATTGAATGTGGCCTGTAGTAAAACTTCCTCAGCTTACTGATAGCACTGAATATTTAATCCCTAAAAATACTTCAAAGTACATTATAGTGTTTATTTATCTTGATACGTACCGTGTCATTAATACTTCTCTTTTTCCTGTTCTCTTTTTTTGAATAGCCATTGATTTTGCACTCGTAACATGCTTCAGGGGATAAAGCATTTTCTTCATCAGCATCTCCATCCAGTGGCAGGTACTGGCCTTTGTTAAATCCCATCCCTGAGACACAGTGGCTGTTGAATAAAAGCAGCCATTTTAGTTCTTGCAGTTTTATGAACAGTCCAGTTAAATGGAAAGTGAGTGTGTGTAATTTGTACCATAGTGCCAGTATCTCGTCCCCTTCTCTTTCCTCACCAGGATGACTGTGAATTAATTTCCTTCACACTAGTGAATGAAATACATTCAGATACTGAATGAAATGCAACTGCTAGCTGAAGGTCTGTAGGTTTTTCTAATTTTCATTCATAAGTATTGTGAAGAAACGGAACAAATCCAACCTGCCCTGACTTTGGAAATAAAGATTTTTTATCATGTACCAGGATGATGTTAATTTGTGTTTAACATTTTGGGTTGACCAGTACAGCTTAAATCCTTTAATTAACTCAGTGAAGATTACACCTATCCTTATGTAGTAACAGTCCTCACCGAGCAGACTTGGAGTTTTTGTGCTGATACCAGTGGAGAAAGCAGAACTAACTGTGTAGTGCTGCTTATATACTAGAATTCAAATGAGTGTCATGTTGCAGGTACAGACATATTTTTTTTATTTATTTTTTCTTAGTACGACAGGTATTTAAGCACAGCGTGTGTACACTGTGCACAGGAAATGTAGAAAAACATGACTTATTAACCTCTGCTTCATTTGCACCTCTGCTCTTCAGTGTAATTACTGCCTAGACTTTTTGTCACCCTCTGAATGTGTCTCTGATGAATGACTGTGTGAGATACTCACCCTTGTCCAACTCTGTAATATCCTGGTGGACAGCCACAAAGATAACCACCTTCAGTGTTGGAACAGCCATAATTGCAGGGGTTCTTGGTAGAAGAACACTCATTCACATCGTGGCATGCACTGGAGAACTGGTCATAAGAAAATCCAGAAGGGCAGGCACACTTGTAACTCCCAAGTGTGTTGTAGCAAGAAGCAGAGCCACATGTGTTAGGATTGGAACATTCATTTTCATCTAGTAAGCAAACAAAAGTGCATCGGTATCTTTAATCTGGACAAAGATCAGACAGGCAAGATGTAGCTAACAAATCAGAATATCTGCAAGTCCTAGGGCTCTGCTACGTCCTTGACCTTACTATGCTACAAAGATGTGGTCCCCAGAGTAAAAGCACACTGGCAAAAATCCCAAACATATATATCTGGACCATAACGATGTTTTAGCATACTGTTACTGTCAAGTTTATATTCCCTCAACTCTTCCCTTTCCTTCAAGGCATGTCTCCTGTTGTGCTTAGGGGTACTTGTCAATACTCTTTCTCCTGGCAGGGTACATTCCTACCATGCAAGGTCCACAGAAGAGAAATGGACTGGAACTCCAGTCATACTTCAACCATGACAGTGTTGTCCTGATTTCAGTTAGGACAGAGTTAATTTTCCCTGTAGAAGCTGGTAGGGTGCTATGTTTTGGCTTAGGATGAGAAGAGTGCTGATAGCATGCTGATGTTTTAATTGTTGCGGACCAATGCTTGCACAAGCCAAGGACGTTTCAGCTTCTCACTCTGTCCTGCCAGCGGGCAGGCTGGGGGTGCAGCAGGAGCTGGGAGGGGACAGACCCAGGACAGGTGACCCAAACTTCCCAAAGGGGTATTCTATCCCATCTGGCAACATGCTGAGCTGGGCATTGGTCAGCAGGTGGTGAGCAATTGCATTGTGCATCACTTGTTTTGTACACATTATTATTAGTAGTACTATTATCATCATTATTGTTATTATTATTTTCCTGTCTTAATAAACTGTCTTTATCTCAACTCACAGGCTCCACTTTCCTGTTTCTCTCCCCCATCCCGGGGGGGGGGGGGGGGGGCGAGAAGGGGGGTGAGCGGATGGCTGTGTGGTGTTTAGCTGCTGGCCGGGTTAAACCACAACACAGTGTTCATGGACACCCAGAGATGGGGTGAGGTTACTACCTACTTGTAGTAGAAACCTGCAGGCTCTGTGAGGGGAAAGACAACCTGAACAGCCATTCCAGATGGAAGAGAGAAGCAAGAATTGTCTTCATTTTATGGGCACATAAAGGGAAGATCCTCCAATCAGTCTGATGGATTTAGTTACAGGTTATCTTGTGAAAAATGAGTGAGTAAGGTAGCTGGTTGTATTGAAAGACTATGTATTTGACAATTAGCAAATACGGTGCTTATTTTATTTACCGTACCATGGTACAGTTTTCATAATCAGAATCATTGGTGCATACTTTACCATTTTTGCCTGCAGTTACTAGAAGACGTTCTTCTGAGGACTATCTATCTTTATTCTACATTCAGAGACCGTAGCTGTTTTAGAAATTTGTCAGAGTTGCTACTTGTATTTTCCTGTCACTCCCACCGCCTTCATTATCTTTCTTTGTTAATGAGCAGTACTAAGTAGTGCTGCTACTGGCTGGACCTTCAGAAAAACTGTGTGGTGTGCTATTCAGTGTAAAATGGGTGTAATGAACTAATTTTGATGAATTAATAACAGGGCAATAAGCTCAGCCTATCTAAGGCAGGACTCACAGCTATCCTCTGATTGTGATACCATTGAGGTAGAACCATGAAAGCAAACATGAAAAGGTAAATAAGTTGTTATGGTGCTTTGTGAACAGTACAGGATAGGGTTGTTTGTCTGTGTTGTTTTTTATTTATTTATTTATTTATTTATTTATTTATTTTAATTTCCTACATTCTGTTTGGTATAGGATTTGGCTTAGTTCATGAAATACAGAAGAAAAAAAAAAAAGATGGACTGAATCAGCCAGATATAGAAGAAAACTGCTGAGCTGATTCATTTGTCCCTGTTTTCTGCCCAATGAACTAATGGTAGCCTTAACACTGTATTTTGGAATCATTATGTCGGTATCTTTTTCTTCCTATTCACTATAGATACTGCTCTGTAGTATTCTCAAAATGCTAATGGTGTTGACTGATTCCTACTGATGAAATGTAGGATTGTTTTTTTTCTTTTTTCAAGAGAGGTATCTATACTGAGCCTGAAGGAATTCAATAAAAGCCTTTACAACTTTTTTGATGGGGATTTTCTTGAGGAGAAGGGAGTCAGAACATAGAAAGTCTAGGAAAAACACCTTGTCACACAGAATTTTAACAGGCTGAGTGAGTTTTCTCATCACCATCTGTCATTGTTTTACATTAGAAGTAGTAAGTGGATGGAGAGAAGGGGAGAGAGAGAGAGAAGATCTGTCTGCATATCCTTTGTCCAGTGCATTCTTGCCCTTACTTGGCAGTTGTCACTGTAATCTCTATGACAACTTTGCTGTTCAAATGTATTGTATGCATTTTGTTTCCTTACCAACACATTGATTCCACTGGTAATGCTGTATGTACCCTTGTGGGCATCCACATCTGTATCCACCTAGGATGTTTTGACAGCCATGTTGGCACCTATGATTTCCATCACATTCATCCACATCTTTGCATTGGGAAGGGAAGTAGAACAGAGGGAACACGTCAATATACATGTTGCAAATATGTTACTTAAATCACCTCAACACCCATATTTATGACAGAGGAATACTGTTCTAAGATGGCAGCCCTATTCAGGGTTTTTCCCTGGGAAGGTTTGGAGCTCAAATTTATGCAGTGTTCTTTGTATCTATCAATAATCCAACTAAAGCTTTCAAAACTTTAACTCAGATTTGGAGAAGAAACACTACTCCTAATCATACACAATGTTGCTTTGATGTAATATTCAGAACATGAATGTTTTTGGATTTCAGTTGCCAAACCAACTATGTAGGACTTCAGTTTCCTGGCACATACTGAAGTGTTTGAATGTGTGGAACACATATCAAATTTTTGTCTGTATTGTACTTGTTCACCTTTGCAATTAAAAAACTCTGATGAAGGTGTAAATAAAGAATAAACCCACAAATTAAAACCAAAATGTAAAAATCTGGTCATTAGAAACAGTGTCTGCTATAAGAAGTAAGCCACTGTAAGCACCCCAATGTGTAAGGTACAGTATGCAATGCTAGTAGAAAATAAGAAATTGTACACGACACCACAGATTGTAAGTTACATTCTAGCTGTACACAGTTGTCCACAGACTTTGGGGAACTGGGCTGTCCCAAAGCATTGAGGTCTAGAAAACTACTGCCAGGAAATGAAACTTGTGCTTTCATCAGTAAAAACATAAAGAGCAGTTCTGATGTTCTAGTTATGTACCTATCTTGTGTATGCTTTGGTACGTGTAATTTTAGTGCTGGATAAAGCACACATGATGAATGTATGTACTTGAAGAGGATAAAGTAATCTGACAGATTATAATGCTTTCTGAAACTTATGGATGGGCAAATTCTGCATTGTTACTTTAGAAATGCATTCCAAATATCAATTAATGTTTTAAATCCTTTTGTCAGGGTAACTGATATTTTGAGATGTCATAAATTTGTGCACATATACCTCTGCCTTTTAATTTTTTGTTTCACAGTATCTGAGACCAACTAAAGACACTACAACTCTCAAATACAGATTTCCCAACCGGGGCTTCCTTTGGGCCAACAGAGAGATGAAGCTATGGAAGAAGAGATAAAAGTATGTAACTTAGAATCTGATCTTAGATACCTTCAGGCAGATGATGACAATTAGCTGGAGAAAAAAAAAAATGTAGCAAGATTCTTTTTAGAGTACATGGAAATAAAAAGTAACCAGACTTTTTGATTCATAAACCTATGTGAAGGTGAAAGCACTCTGGAGTTGTTTGAGAGTTCAGATAAAGAGTAAGTTTTTATTCTAACTTGTGTAAAAAAAGAGTTAGACAGTATGCTCTTACATACATTTATGTTTTAAATTCCTCAGATACACTCCTATTTATTTTTGGTATGTGCTTTCACTATGTCTGCTTCTCTGTTTTATGATCATGATTTGTCTTTGACATCATAGGATTCCCTAGACTCAGAGGTAAGAATATGCACCACAAAAGAATTTGACTTTTACTAGTTACCTTCACAGTTTAATCCAGTAGAATCCAGAGAAAATCCCCTTTGACATTCACAGGTAAAACTTCCAGGAGTGTTTTGGCAAATTCCTTTTGATCCACAAAGCAATGGCTGAGAACCACATTCATTGTTATCTTTAACAGGGCAGAGAGAAGAAGGTTAGCATCTTGGGGGTAAGATGTTAGGCATGTTCATATAACACTTCCTTAGAGGTTGAAAACCAAAGAGATGCAAAAATTTATTTTGAAAATTTTATTTTCCATATTCAAATTTCAGATGACCTGATGACTCATGCAGGGCTAAAAGTACTTAGTAAATTGGAAGCACAGGTTGTAATTCAGTTATGAGAGTGAAAGACCCAGGTACGTAATTGTTGACAGTGGAAAAAGGCTGCACCTACATATTAGCTTAACTAAAATAGTTTCAGTTGGCTAGATTCATACATGTGCTTAAGATCTAAAGACATCTGTATCTATTAAAGAAGAAAAGGCAGTCTGTTTTTATTTTAACTACATTTTAAATCAGATTTTAATACTCTACTCCTTTGTGTCCATGTGGTTATACTTAGCATATAATAACATGTATTAAATATATATAACTTTTTACTAAGCAAGAAAATACAAATGGTGGATATACTTTGATATTTCTTCAGCTGTAATTGCTGCTTTTCAAAATCTGTTTTCTGAACTGCTGACATTATTGCTCTGTATTACTATTGTTTATATGATGCAAAAGGGTAAGAATTGAGAATGTTCCTCTTTTAGAAAAAATGAATGCAAGAAAACTCATGTTTTTCTTACCAATACAAGCTGTGTGATGTTGAGTAAAACCAGGTGGACATTTGCATGTGAAGCCTCCAAGGGTGTTGACACAGAGAAACTGACAATTGTGTTGTTTGGTCTGACATTCATCAAGATCTGAAAGTAAGAGATGATGTTGTCTTAACAAAAGTCAACAAATATGAAGTCAACAAATATAGTCTAACTTGAAAAAAAAAATCACACTTCAAAAATATTTCCTTTTAAGTCAAAGTGCAACAAAATTAAAGTTACTATGTATAGCTTCCTTTACCTTTACATGTCTTTCCATCTTCTTGAAGGATGTAGCCCCGAGGACATGAGCACTGATAGCTCCCTTCTGAGTTCTTGCAGATAAAATTGCATGGTTTGGGAGACTGGGAGCACTCATCAAGATCTAAAAAGAGAAACTGTTAAAGATTTGCTGTACTGATTTCTTTGAAAGATGTTTCCTGAACAGTACTATATTTAAGAGAAAAACATTTGTAGAAGTATGTTTTACATTTTTGCAGCATTTCCATTTCTTTCCCTATGCGTCTGTCACTTTGGAGTAACCTCTACTGTGGCAAACTGAATCTCTTGAAAGAGTGACACACTAGAGTAACAGTGACTTTAATATTTTCACCTATGGATAAAACATTTCTTTTCAGGTAACTATGATATACTTAGATGAGTTAAACAACAGGAAAGTGGCAAAAACAAAGCAGTGAGCTAGCTGCTTTGTCAGTCAACATGCTTATATAGATGAAAACATATTTCAGTGCAGGAATATTGTCAGTACGGCTTGTTTCCCTACTCTGCAAAATGAAATACAAAATCAGAAGGGCATACTAGGAAGACAAAGAAAGAAAAGAGTTAAGAGATAAAGAGATACTCAAAGGTTTACAGAGGGAGATTGATAGTTGCACTGTGTAATTATGTACCAATAAAAACATATTGACGATTAAGAGACTGAATCTTACCAACACAGGATATGCTGCTTATGTCAGTCGTATAGCCAACTTTGCAAAAGCAGCGAAAGGAGCCCATAGTGTTGATACATTGTCCATTTCTACATAGGTTTGGCATGACCTTACATTCATCAATATCTGTAGGGAAAATATTAAATATATGATCTTTCAAAAAAAAACCAAAAACTAGTTTTGAATTTGACATTTGTTAAGTTTTCCTTCTGAATAAGAAATTCAAAGAAAAAAGACCACCTTCTACTGCTGAGACTGCACCTGGAGTACTGTGTTCAGTTTTGGGCCCTCCAGTACAACAGAAAGCTGGACATACTGGAAAGTGTCCAACAGAGGGCCACCACAATGATCAGGAGAATTGTGCAGCTCTCATGAGGAAGGGCTGAGAGAGCTGGGATTGTTCAGCCTGGAGAAAAGAAGGCTCAGGGGAATCTCATCAATGTCTAGTTTAAGGGAAGAGGCCAAGCTGCTTCCTTTGTGCCCAGTACCGGGACAAGAGGCACTGGGGCACAAACCGTAACACTGGAGGTTCCATCTAAACATCAGGAAGCACTTTACTGTGTGCGTGACTGAGCACTGGAATGTGGTGCCCAGAGAGGTTTTGGATTCTCCCTCCTTGGAGATCTTCAAAAGCTGCCTGGACATGGTCCTGGGCAACCTGCTCTGGGTGTCCCTACTTGATCAGGGGGGTTGGACTAGATGACCTCCAGAGGTCCCTTCCCACCTCAGCCATTCTGTAATTGTGTATAATGCCATGGGAATGTTACTGGGGATGGAAAAAAAAAATCTTCAATTTTTTCCACAGTTCCTGATCATCATGCTTTGGATAGTAACTTTAACCTTTCTTTCTCTTTAAAATGGGCCTGAACACACGAGCAAATATTTTTCCAATTTTTAGTATTGTTTTCTGCATTGAAAGTTTCATGCTATTTCATTGGGTAATCCAGCTCTAGTTTTGATTACTAAGGGCAAAAAATTAAAAACAAAAAATCATAGAAGTGAAGTTTGTTATAACTACTAAGATCATGAAAAATTTTCCACCAAAATTTAAAAATATGTGCCAGTTAGAACTACTGCTGTTACCTTTTGCCTTGTGTGTAACATCTCAGCATACAAAAGCTTTGGGATAATTTCTAGCTTTTACTACTGGTTGATCCTGTTTTAGATCCCAACCCTGAAAATCGTGCACAGCTGTGAGTATTCCTGGTGCAGCTACTGTTTAAAGGTGTTTTTAATTTCTGATCACACAGTAGTATTTGAAAAATCAAACTCTGTTGTTTCACAGGAAATTCTTCAAAGGAGCTTCAAAGAGAATACTGCATTTTCTTAAGCATGTAAGTGTATTCCTTCACTGTTTTCTACGTCCTTTCATCTCTGCAAATACCTCTTCCATCTGTAGTATATCCTGGACCGTGTGGACAGAGCTTCTTATACTGGGTGGTTCCTGGAAGTGGGCAGAGCTCACACTGATTACCCCAGCCCCGGCCTCCATCACAGCAGCACTCAGATTTAGTGACAAGATTGCGGCTGCTTGAAGCCATCTGACACATAGTCTGCAGTACTTCAGCAAAGCAAAAGCCTTGACGATTATCTGTAAGGAAGAATTGGAGAGACTAAGAAAGAGCAGGAGATAAATATCTGAATCACTGAGCATCTGATATGTTATTCTGGCTCTCTGTCAACTTTCAAGCACTAGATTATTCGCAACCAGTCTGCAAAGTCTGTTTTGCTTTAGCCTTTCAAAAATTTCCCATATCTTCTGAACATTTGTTGCCATTCCAGGTTTATTCCAGACATCTCCGAAGTTCAGTACTGTAGGAGTTGATGTGAATCTTACTTCTAGGAAGGATGTGCCCTTAGGCATCCCTGGCAAGCTTAGTTGATAGTAGAACAGGCTGCAAGCCAAACAGAGCTCCCTCTTAAGCTACCTATGTTTGGCTTGCATTTAACAGATTTACTTGGAGTAGGGTTACAGCACTGGTTTTCTTTCTTTCTTTCTTTCTTTCTTTCTTTCTTTCTTTCTTTCTTTCTTTCTTTCTTTCTTTCTTTCTTTCTTTCTTTCTGTCTTTCTGTCTTTCTGTCTTTCTGTCTTTCTTTCTGTCTTTTTCTCTCTCTCTCTTTCTCTCTCTCTCTCTCTTTCTCTCTCTCTCTCTCTTTCTTTCTTACTGTTTGGTTTGTTTTTTGTGTGTAGGTGTGTTGTTTTTTTTTTTTTTTCCATTTTTTTGTTTTTCCTGGTAAAAATATCGTGTCTGATCATCTATACCCTGATGTGATTTAAATGACAAAATTCTTAGCACTTAGTAGTCTCTAAGTGCTGCTAGTCTGCTATTCACTAGTCTTTTTAAGCAACACTCCTACTTTGCAGGTTGGAAAAATGGTTTTATATAGCCATACTGTTAACCTGTCTCTTTCTTAATCAATTTTCCTTATTTTTGAACCTTTTTATTTATACATGTCAATCATGAAAGAGGAGTGAAACTACACAATCATTAATTTCCTGCGTGTTTCCTTCAAACAGGCAGATGAAGAGAAGAGAGATACCAGTGACCATGGAAACTATATTTTGCAGAGATGGTACTTCTAATTAGGCTATAGGTCAGTTATCATATTTGTTAATAAAAATGAAGATATTGTCAACTAGTCTGACAGATGCTTATGTTTTTAAGTGAAAGATCTTTTGTCTTAAAGCTTAAAGTTAAAATCTTTCCGATTCCTATGAATGTGTACATTTTTGAACACCAAGCTGACCATGTGGTATATAAGTATAATCTGTGGATTTCTCACATGAACTGGTAAAATGTAATCTTTGACTTTAGGTGAAAATTGCTTTGGGTGGCTGGTAACTTAACTGGCTACAGTAGAGAAAGCTGTCCTCAGAGACAGTGGCACTTGTGAGAGACAGCATGTTCACTGTGATAACTTGCAAAACTCAGCAGAGTTATGTTCTTGTAAGTAGGTATCCTGGGCAGGTCTTTATGCCCCTTATAACTTGAAGACCATGCAATGCTTGATCTCCAATTTGAGATGTGGAATATACTTTAATGTGAACAGAATATAAAGGTTTGCACAATATATTTAAAATAGTGTAATCTAAGACTTAATGTTTGTTCTTTAATTCTGAAGATGCAGTTTGTTTCTGCCAGTCTAATTTTTCAGTCTTGTCTGACCTGGACAGCCCTAAAGGAAAAGCAGCAATGAGCAAAGTAATCCAAAGTATAGTTTTTAAAAAATGATGTATATAAATATATGCGTGTGTGCATATATATAATAGATATGCATTATTTATATATATATATATATATGTATGATATAAGAAAGTAATAATGAAAACAGGGTATTTCCTTGGCATTAATGACTGGCTGGGGTTAAAAGACTACAACATCCCACTCCCATCTGGTCCTAATCCTTAGGAAATACTTAGGAAATACATTACTGCTTTGCCATGAAGTCAGCACACTACCGATGGCAACTTACATGGAGCTGGTTATTTACTACATACGTAAGATAATATCTAAGTAGTTTTAAAGCAAGTGTTCTTTATATAGTTCTAAACAGTCCTGCAATTTCACGTTAGTATTGTAAAAACACTTTTAAGTATTTACACTTGAGCAGTGGTCATGAAAAAGTGAAGGTTCTGCAGTTTTGTTTGATTTTTAAGAGAGTAACAATTTTATAGTGCAAATGACAAGTCTGAACATATTGAAAAGGAAATACAGGTCGATGAATATTAAACCCTTCATCAGTGTTTAAAGTGCAGACACACCTCAATAACTTTTCAACATAATTTTGCCCTTTTTTTTTTTTTTTTTTGCGAAAGCCTGGTATTTTTATTAATATTCACCATCTACATTAAAAGTACAGAAAAATCATATACCTAGTTGCAATACTGTGGCACTTAAAATCATGTTCTGAATGTGTCAACACTTCAGTTTGCTATGCATCCCAGTTTTTCATCTATCTAAGATAACTAAATTCTGCTTCTTTATAAATACCTATAATTTGTCTGGATAGCGTTTATGCTCTGTGGAATGTAGATATTTCCATGTGAGGCCCTTTGGTAGCCTGATTAAGCTGACATTCTCAAGAGGTTCCTCATTCCTGTCATTATTTAATATTATATCATTTAATGTCATTTCATTATTTTAATTAATCAGGAACATTATTTAATTGTTTCACCTAAGAGAGCTGTTGCAGATAATTAGAACCCCAGTTTACACTCTAAATCCCAGCACCAAAACACTCTTTAATATAAGACGGAATGCATATGAAGGAGAGAGGGACTTACCAAGACACTCGATGCCTGATGGGCTTGACAGGAATCCTTCATTACATTCACATCGGTAGCTCCCAATGACATTCATGCAGCGACCATTTTCACAGATACCTGGCTTGGTACGGCATTCATTTTCGTCTTTACCAAAATACCAAATGCAGGTTATTGTTACAAGAAGATGTATCAGACTTGCAGAATGTATTCAACACTTCGTGTAATATTTGTAAGAAGTGGAACAACAACAACTGATTAAGTGTGAGAAAGACTTTTCTAGTAATGATATCCTTTTCCATGCCTTATATGCTGCATTTAGGATGAAGGCTTTAGACCTTTTTACGCTTTGCATGTAACAAGAAGCAGAAAACACTTGCAGCAGAGTCCTATCCACAACTTTTACCTGGCAAATAGTATTTAAATAAAATTGGAACGCGTGCATGATTTGTGTAACAAATTTTCACTTCGTAATCATTAAGAAGGAGTCTGAGTACATTTAACTTCTTTCTGCAGTCACAATTCAGTCGGCACATAATTTCCCTGAAACACTTTACAATCCCAGTTTATTTTCTTCCACAGCTAATGGCATAGACACTGTAAGCAATTAAATACCTCTATAGATGTTTAAAGTTTAACTGAAAAATAACCTCAGGTCATTTAAAGGCAGTATTAAATAGGGAAAAAGACAAAATTATTGTTAGTATGTTCTTTCCTCTGAGTAAATTCATCAAGTTATGTAAAGAAGAGAGGTCATTCTGCTGCTGAAGGAATGCTGTTTTGAAATATTTTCATTTAAAGCATTCTCTGAGATGTATGTTTTGTTTTTTTCCTCTGAGCTAATGATAGCTTCAGATACTTCTTTCCAAAGAGAACTTCAGAATGGTCTTGAGTTTTTTACCCATTAGAAAAGTGTAATTTGCCAACATTTCCCTCTTAACCAATTCCAAAAATAATGGAGAAGATATAGAGAATTATTGTAAAGTATGGCAGTCTTCACACCTCCTCCTCTTTGTGGCTTATATATTGTTTCAGAATCTCACAGCTGTAATTCTTTAAGGAACTGCCACATTATTTATAAACAGTATTTAAGCTGAAGGCAGTTTAACTTTTTATTTACAATAATTTTGCTTTGTATTCATCGGATGAGGTCTCTTTTGTCCTCAAAAAAGGATACTTATGGCTTTAAATCTATCAAGTGTCTGAAAAACTTCCTGATTTTGTTGTAAAATGAAGTAAATAAAACCAGAGTTTTTCTTCTGCAGTACTTCCTAGACCTTTATACCTATTTTCAGGTAAGTGAACATTGAAACAAAAAGTAAATTTAAGACATTAGGTACTATCAGCTATCTTAAGTGTACTTTATGAACTGTAATTTTCCAGCTCACTATATACACATAAAGAGCATTCTTTCTCATTGTAATTGCAGTAGATATCTTCTTCCTTTTCTAAGCTTTACCTGTGCAGCCTTCTCCATCAGGTCTTCGGGTCATTCCAGAAGGACAAATGCACATGAAAGTACCAATCAAATTTTTGCACATCATGCCTCTTGATTCGCAGTCATGGAGACCTTCGGCACATTCATCTAGATCTGTAAAAATACATGTATTTGAGCATCCTTTCAGTAGCTTCATTTACTGAAGGCAACCAGCACTTTTTCATGAAAAAAATGCATCCAGACTGTCCTATGAAACAAGAACTAAAAAAAAAACAAACCAAAAACCACCGAGTGCTGTGCATAACTGTAGTTGTCAAAGTAATCTTTGTGAGCTGAAAGACAATTTCACCATCTTGACATTCTTGTATTACATTCCCCAGCAAGAACACACAAAACACTAAACACTGGCATTATGTGAATTTTGAAGGAGTAAATTTTCTGCTATGCTGTTTGCTACATTTCACTTAGAGGATGAACACAAGATGCACAGAAATATCTGGAGTATTGGCCAGCACAGGGTGATAGAAGGTGGGGAATTCACATTTAAGTCATTACCTTTGCACATCTTTTGGTCTTCTCTCAGTTCATAGCCAACTGGACAGGTGCATTCATAGAAACCATAAGTATTGATGCAACGAAAAGCACACAGCAAGGGATTCTGAGCACACTCATTTATATCTGAACAGAAAGGAACAAAAACATCATTCTCCAGTAAGTTTTAAAACAATCACCCAGAAGTTTTTATACCTGCACTTCTACATATGTATATGTATATAATCAGCAAAAAATATCATAAATGTAATACAATGCAAACCAGAAACTTATGGATGCTTGGTTATGAGTAGTCAGACAAAAATGAACAAAGCTCAGTGTAAAAATAGTTACAAATATAATATGAAACTAGAACTTAAAATGGCAATCTGGGACTGCTCTATTTTAGATTTTTATTAAATGAAATTTTGAAAATGTATTTCTGTGTGATGACAGATGTCAGCATTTTTTTCAACTATAAGAAAATTAGTTCTTGCTTTGGAAAGGAAACTTATGATTTGTAAAAGACAAATTTTTAAAGGAGGATCCTGATAAGGATCTGATGAGAACATAATGATTGTACATACACCCCACACTATGAAACTTACTAAAACTTATAGAATGAAACTTATTTAGTGAAACTAATAGAGGATTAGTTTAAAATAAATGAAATAAAATACTTCTCTAAGTTGAGAGGGTAGTGAACTTCTGCATCTTGCTGCCACAAGAAGCTTTAGATGCAGATGGTATCAGTAGTTTGAAGAATGTACTAGACAGACTCTTGGACAACAGATCCATAAATGGATCCTAAACCCACTTTGCAGGAACACATCCTCCAATCTGCATCATATTTTCCCATATATTCTTGAGAGGAGTGACCTGCTGAAAGTTGTTAGTCATGCTTATATGCTGTCCTGAATTAGCATTTCAACTGTGAAGGATGAAATAAAGGACTAGATGGATCAGAGGTCTGACTTCAGCTTATTGTGTCCAATGTAACTCATTTGTTACTATAACTATGATGAATGGGTCAGTTCATAACTGAGCTGCCTCACTTATGAAAAACACTCTGCAAATTCAGGCTTTTTTTTGCAGTGGTAACTGATTCAGCTGTTTGCTGGAGAGGAAAAAGAAATGATGATAACTGCTAGGTCCCCAAAATAACCTCACAATAAATACAGCTAACCACTGCATTGACTACCACAACATGCAATTTCAGAAGCCCTGTGATAAATTAAAAAAAAATGCTTAAATCAATTCATGACTTGCTTTCGCTATGAGATATTTCAATCAAAGAAACTTTTCTACTCCTGGTTATTCTAGCACCAAACGTCTAGTGAATAAAATAATTTGAAACTAACCATTGTGAAACTTACACAGAAACTAAAGGAAAAGAAAGTAGAAGACAACGTACCTTCACAATTCATCATTGGGCCTGGCTCAAATCCATCATGACAGTTGCATTCAAAACTGCCGATCACATTAGTGCATGTACCGTTTCCACATGGGTTGCCAATTGAACATTCATCAGTATCTGTGAGTAAATGTAAAAAAAAAATGAGTAAATGAGTAAATGAAAAAAATGAGTAAATGTAAGCTGAAGAGAACTGGGACACATTTCAAATTACGTTTCAAATTCGAGTGCTTTAATTTTTAGCATTTACGAAACAGTGACGCACCGATACAATGTACTCCAGTGAAATCTAAGTTGTAACCCATTGGACACTCGCAGCGGAAGGATCCGTCGGTGTTGATGCAGTGTCCATTTGAACAAATCCCTGGGCTTTCGAGGCATTCGTTAACATCTAAAAGGTAGGAAGATATTAGCAACCATTTATCAGTTGATGTGTTTTTGTCTCAATACAGCATTTTTAAAAACCAAAGTGCTCCATTCTGTTGTTCTCTACCCATGCATTTTTAAAGGTAATCTTTTATCTATCTCATTATGGCTCACATATATTAAAAGTCAGCCTCTTGTCACCTGTGGGCTGTGGGGAATATCCACCATACACTACAATATCCAAGTCTAGTTTTAAACACAAATAAAACCTTTTTGAATTATGAGGAAAAAGCATACCTACCCTCACGTGTATCATCAATTCCAGGAATAGTCCCATGACCATAAGGACACAGGTCCTGAAAAGCAACTGTGGAAAAAAAAAAAAAAAAAAAAAGAGCAAGTGAGAGAAAGAGAATCAGGATAAATGGTTAAAGCTATAAAAAAAATAACATATGTATCTTCTATACCACACTTTTCAAAACTCAGCCATTTAAATCATGGCCATTACATTGTCTTGCCAGATGTAAAAGCAAAGCAAAGCTGTCTCTAGGGCAGGGTAGCAGTACTAGAATGTACCCAACTTCTGTGTGCACATGCTTGGTGCCTTTCTCTTTCTGCGATTGGAACTTGGAGAAAACCAAGAACTGAAAACGGCTGATTACTTCACGGATCCTCAGCACCGTCCCATTTTACTCTTTTGCTTTTCCTAAAACAGGTGAGATCCATCAGGATATATATATCTGATCCATGATTCATATAGGAGTATACTAGCTCTACAGAGCCAAAACAGTAACTCAGGCTGTTTTTCTTTAGTTTCTTCTATGTAATTTTGTTCCATTTGTTCACCTCAGAATGATTCTAGAAAAGGCTGTTAGAGCTAACACCAAGAGAGATCCCTTCTTCTACTGATTGAAAAGGTACTACATGAATGTGTTTCTCCTTTTCTCCCAGCTAAAAGTCTTTATTTTAATCTTCATGTGTACCTTCTTCTTCCTTTGGGCAGAGCTCACAAGGATCACCCCATCCTTCTCCTGGCATTTTACTGCAGCAACACTTTGCCTTTGTGGTGTTGAAAGCCTTTGGCACTGAGCACTTCCCATTCTCAAAATTAGTGAAACAGAAGCTCTGGCGAGTATCTGAAAAAGAAAACTCAGTTATGTGGAGCTCACAGCTCCTACCAGGTTAAACAACGTGTGTCCAGTCCTGAAAGGAATGATGTTAGGCCTGTATTTTTCTAGCTATTTTGAATGCACTTTCCAACTCTCATAAATTTTGGAATGGACCTCCCAAAGTCCCTTTTTACCCTTTTCACAGGGTATCTGTTATCTGTTAAAATTAGCTATTACCTTCTGTAATTGTTAAACTTACCAAAACATCTTCGTCCATTATCAGACAGCACAAAACCTGTAGGACAAATGCACTGAAAACCTCCTGGAGTGTTTGTACAAGAGCCAAAGAGACAGATGTTGGGATCCTCATTGCACTCATTAATATCTATAAAATTCATAAGAAAAATTTCATCAGAATCCCATCAATTATCAATTCACTGGTTAAAAAACATAATTTATTTATTTAAATTCAACCAGAGGTACACCTCCAATAAAACAACAAAAAGATAAAACAAGCTCCACTAACTCTTTCAAATTAGAGTGTTTCAAATCATGTTATCTGTTCTTTGTCATATTTATAGCATAAACTTTAAATAAATGCTTTCAGACTGAAACAGAGAACGAAATATTTTTACAAGAAAAATATTTTCCCATCAACATAAAACATCCAAAGATGAATTTTAAAACAATATGTATGCTGGGGATTCTTTGGAATAAAAGTTTTTATTGTTTTTTTTCACATTGCTTGACTGACCCTTGAACTGACACTATAGACAGAGGGAGGACTATG
Source organism: Anas acuta (assembly GCF_963932015.1). Classification (NCBI taxonomy): domain Eukaryota; kingdom Metazoa; phylum Chordata; class Aves; order Anseriformes; family Anatidae; genus Anas; species Anas acuta. The sequence goes on along the minus strand of NC_089017.1, from coordinate 45,018,447 downwards.
AGACACATTTATGAGACACTAGTTTACCATGGCCACCCTTGGTACATTATTTAAAAACCTCTTCTATTTAATTAGAAACTATAGCTATGCATGCTCAGTTTTTTTAACTAAAGATCTTTTTATAATTATTAAAAACTAAAAGCAAAGGAGTGCTTAATATACAGACCTTTTTTTTTACAGACCTAATTTACAGACCTTTATAAAGGTCTGTAAAATTGTGCAGCTGAAATAGTATCAAGCTGCATATCCCTGCACCTATATAGACAAAGAGTAAGAAAAGTAATGTATTAATAGACCATTATTATTATTATTAACAATATTTTACTTTATTCTGTTCTGCAAATGCTATCAGAAGAAATAACCCTCTCTGGTAAAGTAATTTCTAAAGGTAATTATAATTTAATAAATTCTGAAGTGTATTTTAAAATTTTCCAAAGCTACAACTGCAGGACAGTCTTTTAGTAATGGATTTTAGAAGAAACATTATAGGGATCTATAATGTGGCTGCATAAACATTCTGCAGTTATATTAACACTACTCTTAATTCTCAGTTATATCAACACTGATTTTAAATCAAAGTGCATGCAGGAATGGATGTTCTTTTGGAATTAAGCTTCATGGATGCCGAGTCACAGATTTGTAGCATCATTTTTCCTGATACTTGTTGGACTCTGTACTATACTGAATCTGTACTATACTGAATATACTGAAAACTGACCCGTATTTAGCAGATAAGGCAACCAGGGATAAACAGTCTTTTGTACAGGAAAAAGTTAAGTAGTAAGAGGGACGGAGTCAGGTAGGAACAGGTCCTTTTGATATTAAGTCTGAAAAAACCTTGAGCCCACTTTTCAGAAACTATTATAGGTACAGCACATGACCAAACTACTGTAGCACAAACTGGTATGTGACCAAGCTCCACAGAAACTTCCCATGGAAAGGTTCCTACTATGTGTTTTGAGCCACTTTATTTCCATGAAAGAAAAGAAATCAATTTCCTAGTTAGTGTGACAGTTGCTAACTTACAACGCTCAGCACCTAAGCTGCATTAATGGGATTGAAATGCTTCTCTTTTGAAGTTCTGGATGTTAATGTTAGGTGTGGCTTGGGACTAATAAAAGAAACACTTTTTGTGACCATGACGGACAGGCTAACCAAACAATGGAAGCAAGTCCTCTTCACTTTATTCCCCATAAAATAAAAGAAAATATATTAAATGTGTAGGTGAAAACTAAGACTTTTTATATGGCTCCCACCTGTTTTGATTTCTCTTGCACATAATCACTGTGAGCTTAAGAAATAATCTAGCTGTACCCAACCTTCCTGAGAGAAGTAATGAATTTTTATAAAGACGACTGCTTTTCAGATCAACAGAAAGTAATGGGGACCATCATAGGTTTAAAGAGCTGACAGATTATTAATCAAATTGTTACTACAATCATATGACTATCTAGGCATTGTCTAGTAATTTTATCTCAAAATCTTCTGGACACGTGACAGAATAAAGAAGAATGCAATTAAGTACCTTCTACGAAGGGTAAAGATCTATATGGCCATCACTGATATTGACAAAACCATCAAGACATCTCTCAGGATACTACACTGTCATGAACAGGGATATTCCAGGAAAACCAAAAGCTTTCATTTTATATTCATGATTTTACAACCATAGGTGATTTGAATGGATCTCAAACACAATTGCTAATGTATGGGAACAGCAGCTGCCAGAAGAAACCATAAAGTTGGCAGGCAAATTTTATATTATGGTATGATACAACAGAATTAGAAAGGTCTGGGGCTCAGAAAATGTATCCTACTTTTGAAGACAGAAAATCAAGAAGGTTCCTATGGCCTATGGTCTTTGTTCCTGCATTCAGAAAGTTAGGATAATGTAGGGCAAGTCATTAATTGCTCACCAGTCTTTTCTTCATTCCATACAAGGACAAGCTACTCATTTACGACAGGGAGTTATTTTGATGAGTGTGTCTGAGGGGTGCCAGCTACCCGCAGTAATTTAAGCTGAGAACCACGTTTCACAGTGGCCAGGCAGGTGCTTACTCCATTCTCTGACCTTACAGGGATCTAAGGACTCCTAGGTTAGCTGCCAAAAACTAATTGTGTGCACCTTTCTTGCCAGGTGTCCCCACATGATATATTTAGATGTTAATAACATTCACAGCAGTCCCGTGCTTTGCTCTCCTTGTAACTTGAATCTATTTCTCATTCTCTGCTACACCCATTCTTAATTCACTATGCGACATTGCTCCTGAACTATGTTCAAATGAGACAGTTCTATGAATAAACAAGAATATGCAAACTGATGGAAGGTCTATTGTACTCTCATCCCTGTGGATCTCAGCACTTGAGAGACATTATACAAAACACCAAATCAGAAAACAATTGTTAGAATAAACCAATTTAAGCATTTTTTCCCATAAATTCCAAAACCTTTTCCAAATCCAGATTTTAAAATGTCATAGCCCTGTGAAACCAAAGGTTTCTTCATGCATTGATTGCCATTATTTTACATTACAATAATTACCATTTTTGCAAACGTTACAGAAATCCACTACACAGTTTGGTTTGTTTTATCAATAATATTTGGGAAAAAGAAAGGTGTGTGTGTGTGTGTGTGTGTGTGTGTCATGAAATACAGGACACCATTTTTTTTGAAAAGTAAATCCAAGTATTTTTCAATTTGCATCAATGAAGAAATGAAAGTGCACAACACAGTTCAAGATGATGTCTTGTCTTCCACTTTTAAAACCTCTTCCTGAATACTTTAACTACTTATGGGCTTTCCCCGTGATCTGAAGTAGAACAGAATTCAGAATTCACAATCATCGATGTGTACAACTACTTTGAAGCCAGATATTTTAAATTTTTAAATTGTATAGAAGCAACAATTACAACTTGCCTTACCAATACAACTTTCACTCTTTACTTCATATCCTGGTGGACAGATGCATCTGAATGATCCTTCCAAATTTTGACAGGTACCAGGGGAGCATGAACCAGGTAGTGCCACACACTCATTAGTATCTTAGGAGAGTAAATAGAATCAGGAAAGCTTTAGAATCATGTAATTCTTAACATCGTTGTTCTTACATTACAAATCAGTGTTATTCATTACATATATGGTAGAGTACCTTCCAATTTTCTAAGACATTTAAATGCATAAAGATCAACTATTCCAAGCCCCAGTTACTTCTGTTGTGTTATGTAAAATCATTGTCATTTTTATTTTTTATTTTTAGATACTCAGACTGTGATCCTTCCTTCTACATAGTAGCTAATAGCTGTATTATTTCAGCTCAGCAGTACTGTAACATCTCCATGTGGTATCATACATACCAATGCAATTCTTGCCATCTAGAGTAAGTTCATATCCTTCATTACATAAACATTTGAAGGAACCAATTTCATTGAAACACCGTCCATTTCTGCACACCTGACCAAAGAAGGAACTGCACTCATCGATATCTATATAGAAAAAAAACAAACCACACAAGTGAGAGTTGAGTCCTTCCAAGAATTTAATCATTAGAATGTGTAAGCATGCACAGTATATACAGAATGTTATAAACACACTCAAGTTGCAATGCATGTATTTCCATGGAAAAGGCAAATCTTGCAGCAACAAGGGAACAGTTGACAGTTAGTGGAAAGTAACTCTCACTCAAGAGCTTTAGGGTATATGTTTTATTTAAACAACACTCTTTTTTATGGGGTATTATAATTTTAAAACTTGCAGCATTACCTCAGCTACTGCATCTGGAGACAGTCAATTACTGCCAAGTGACTGTATGATACTAACTCCAGACACAGAAAAGAAAATGTAACATGCGGTGTTCTGGACTTTATCTGGATTTTATATGTGCTCAAGTTCCCCCCTAAAACATGCTTTGTCATTTTTCAAAATTTGGAATATGCCATTTGCTTTCCATGGGAAGATTTTTTCTTTCATAACAGTTCTGAAAATGAGGTTTGAAAATGCTTATTAGTTAAGAGTTACTTTAATGAGGCAAAATGAAAGAAACACTGCATAATGCAGTAATGTATTACAGATGAGAAAGTTTAAGAAATGAAAATCAAGGAGATTGATAAGTACCACGGTGTAAGAACAACTTACACTTCACTGTTGTGAAACACTTTAATTTGAATGATGAAGACTAACATCAATTTTACTGAAAAGGCTTTAGGTCTTCTTCAGAAGTGTTAAGAACCAGCTCCTGTACAAGATGTACCTTCTGCTTTGGCCAGTACAGACATGCCTGGTTACTAGTTTATTCCACAGTGTATTTCTTCTGTGTGACAGTTCCACAAGTACAAATACCTTCAGACTATTATATTGGGATGGGCTTAAATTGAATGACCGGGATGGCTTGGAAGAAAGCCGTGGGGCTCTCCAGGCTGTCAAGAGGCAAGCTCACAAAAGCCAAGTCTCTGAGTCAGCTTGAGCTCTTTAGCCTCCTTGAAGGCACAGCCTGGAGGAGAGGCACTGGATGCTCTTGGCAGTAGCCTGGCAGCTGTACTGCTATGGGAAAGAAACTCCTTGGCAAAGACTGCCATTCTTTGGCTGCAGTCTCTTCTTTCTTGAACAAGTTTTGAATTTTCTCTTTCCTGGAGAAGGACAGGATTTAAAATACTTATTTAAAATGTTTTAGTTCTCTCCTGAACCACAAAGGAAATGGTAGACTTCACTTTGTCTTTCTTCTGTAGCAGAAAGGAATGTGAAGGCTTCCGTTTTGGCTTAGGCTTTGCACAAGGCAGAGGATCTCCAGGGACTTATGAGTCTGTTCTTCAGCCTAGGAAGATTTTATTTTCTTTATCACAAATATTTAAATTGTCCAAAACCATCAGATATTCTGGTGTTCTCCACTTTTAAGGAAAAGGAAATAGCAATGCCTCTGTGTAAGCAGAGCTCATCTTAGGAGAGCAGGAAATTTAGGTGATTAGCTGTGCTTGCTTTCTTATTGCTGGTCTCATTTCTTTTTCACACCATACACAAGTTTCAAACAATATGGTGAAATAAAGAAATGATTTAAAATTCCTGCGGTAACTCTGGTGTTATGCCATACTTATTGTGAGTGGCTCCTATGGACTTTGCCAGCAGTCAAGGACATTTGCTGTAATTGCCCAAGAAATCTAATGGGAATGAGGGCTGTAAGGCTGTGCCAGTGGTCAAGACCTTTAGGGATTACATTATCTCAAGATGGATGGTAAAACATATTCTGAATTTATTTTCAAAAATGATAATAATGGTTAACCTCTAGGGTTGGTAGCTGTATCAATTACTGCACTCAATTAATTTCCCTAGCACCCTGAAACATCTGTTTGAGTTTTAACTATATACATCCTCCTTGGCATGCTGAGCCAGCCACAATGAAAGCATGGTTTGGATTACATCACCTACCCATACAATCATTATTATGAGTTAATTCAAATCCTGGATAACACAGACAGTTATATGATCCAACTGTGTTTTTACATGTTCCGTTTCCACACGGATGGCGTTCACATTCATCGACATCTGCAAAGTGAAACAAAATTATATGCTAGAATTTATTTTTACAGGTATTTGTTAAAGTGATGTCTTTGCACACAGTGACAATACTCTAAACCTGTCACATCTGTCACATTTTTTATTTATACTAGTGATTTTTTCAGCATTGTGTGAAACCTTCTGGGCACTTGTAAGAAAACATTACATATGACACTTATTTTTCATTTGTATTTTAAAAAGTACTGTAAAGATCAAAATAAGTACATATGCAGTACCATGAAACATTCTTTTTATTTTCCTTAATAATACCTTCATTTCTTAATGTACACTAGTAATCTGAAATCAGTACAAAGGATTGAGAATCACAGTCTCAGAACTGTCTCAAAATTCGTATACACCTCTTACTCTAACGCACATGAAAACCTGTTCAAAACACTCTCTAAAGGAGTTATGTGTTATTGTACTCAACGTACATTCAGAAATATAAAGACTGCCTTCAAACTCTTGGATACATCTATTTTTTAAAACACTAGAATTCAATCTTTTCTACTGTGTATTTGAGTGTTGTTTGGATTTTCATGGGAATATGAAGGTTACTTTGATCTTTGTCTCCTGGTTCTTGTGGACTTTCTGAAATATTTGTTTATTCATATATTTATAACATTTATTTACAGATGCTAAACAACTTGTTACAGAATTGTTTCCATAACCTGTCATTGTCAAGATCAGTATTTCAGACTGCATTTCAGTCAAAATTTGTATTTCAGACTGTGAAAGACAAATTTCAGTTTTAGAATTATTATCATTTCAAGTAACCATGTTCTGGAAATTTTGCAATGTTAACAGAAGTCACTTTCCAAAATATCTTTTTCAGCTGATTTGACAAATATTATTTAGATCAAAAATGAGAAGACTCAAAGCATATATGAATATATAATATTATGGGAACAGGTTTTTAATGCCTCCATTAAATAGAAGCATGAACAGACCTGTGTTATAGAGGTCACTAAATGTCGCTAGTGCTTAAAGCTGACATTTAGTTATTTTTTTCAGAGAACAAAATTCATACATGCATCACCTCTTTCTTTAAATATCCTTTAGAATGTAATATTTAACATTAAAAGAAAAAGAAAGAAAAACATTCTTATTTTGTAATCTGCTTATTTCTTAATATCATCTCTTTCATGTTATTATCAGAATATAAAATTAGTATAGATTACATTAAGTGTGTAATTCTATTTTCTTAATGAAGTAGGAACTCAATGGCGTTTGAAATAATTGAAAAAAATCTGTATTTCTGTCTCCAAAATCTGTTGCTATGTAATATCACCTGTAAATTTTTCTTTCAAATGAGTCTTTATCATGTATTTTTGTGAAAATGGGGTTAACATTTTCTTCAGTAATATGGAGCTACCTCTGAAAATATTGTGATTTTTTTTTCTCCTTTCTCCAAGGACTTCACATACTTTAATCACAAAAAGTCAAAAACACATGAATCAGTCTTTCAATGCCATTATATTCTTCTTATACAATTAAAAAAATAATAATAATCTAAACTCAGTCCCCTCTATTATCCCCTCTTTTAAAACCACAGAAGTGTTTTCTTTGCATACCCATGCACATAGTCTGGTCTTGAGATGCTTTAAAACCATTGTGACATATGCACTGGTAACTTCCTTGCATGTCCACACATAAACCATGACTGCAAACATTAGGAATTTCCAGACATTCATTGCGATCTATAACAAAAATATAAAACAGATGGTACACATTATTGACTTTTATTATTCATTCATTTTACACAAACATGTTTTTACAATCTGTTATTATTATTAAAACCAGACTCAAAATTATCCATAACTAAACCTGAATCATAACAAAATTTCGTTTTATAAGAACTTCTTGCCTGTACACCTCAAGGTCAAAACTACTGTTAGTATTTGGTTGATACCTCAAGAATGTTCTTTAAAAGTTTCACCCTGTCTTTTCTTCCCTTGCACAGGGAAACAGGGCTATAAAATAAAAACTGCTACATAAAACACACAGCAGAATATGCAAGGTAACAGAAAATAAACAGAAAAAAAAACAAAAAACACCAAAACAATATGCAAAGTAAACAGAAAATTTCACCCTTCAAGAGAATCAAATACAGATGCTTGATTACATACAAACAGATTCAGACTAGAAAAATCAACTGATTTCTTACCAACACAAGCACCATTGGGTGAGAGTTTAAAACCAGCAGCACATTCACAGCGGTAACTACCAGGACTGTTGATACAGTCTGCATTTCTTTGACAGAGATTGTCTCCATTGCTGCACTCATCAATATCTGAAATACCAAGAGTCATAGTAAGAAACCACAAGATGCATATTTCTGCCTAGTATTTAGACTGTATAGTCAGTCTTGTGCAAGACTGGTCTTCATAGGCTTTCCTGAGCAAAGTATGAAGATACTGACCTTCAGCCTCCTGTGCCGTAAGTGCAAATGAAAAGCAACATCAATTGAATTTTATCAATGGCACACTTTTTGGATGAAGGATACCAACTCCCTATATACTGAATCCAATTCCCTATATACTGAAGCAGTCATGAAGATTTAAACATGTACCCGAAGAAATTTATTGTATTGTATTATTGTATATTATATTATTGTATTATATTTATTTATTGTATTAAGTTCCGTTGTACATCTATATATTTTAAACAAAATAAGGTTTTGAAGTGAAAAAGTAAGTGGCACAATTTGTTTGCAATTTAGGGCTCAAGTGTCATCGGCACAAGACACTCAAATACCAACGACAAAACTACCATTGAGTTCAGGGCACACAAAATTTCACTACTATCTTCTATGAATATATGACACTTTACCTATAAAACCACAGAATAACAGATAGAAGGGGGAAAAATCAAGGGAACTTTTTCTATGAGCAAGTTTTAACACAAATTAATAAGTAATACAATTAAAACCATAATAAAATGAAAGCATTTAGGAGCCAGTGGGTTACTTGACACAAAAAAATGACAAACTGTATTCAGTGCATATGCATATGTATTAAAGACAAACACATCACAAAATCGTTTATGGATTTGACCCCTACAAGAAAGAAAGCTCACAACTTGTCCTCTAGTTTGAAAAATATGTAATTTAAATGTTCCCCTTTCCTTTAAGATAATTATGCTTATGTGAACTAAGTAGAAAATAATGTCACTTCAAATCACCTTCACAGACCAAGAGCAGGTCATTGTAGCTGAATCCAGTGGGGCACTCACAGCGGAAGCTGCCAATCTGATTGATGCAAACACCATTTGCACAGATTCCTGGGATCTCCTTACATTCATCGATGTCTGAAAGTCAGATGAGCTTGTCAAAATACAGTACTTCTTGACTTTATACACAATACGGTTTCTCAATTTCACTGCTTTTTATACTGAGATGAGAAGTTCCTTTTAATTTACTTAAACTACTAATTACATACAGGGTATAAATCAAAACAAGATTACAAGAAAAAATAAACTATGTGAAGTTTAGCAACTGATCAAAACAGAGAAATACTAAATATTATCAAGATGCAGAAGTGTTACTAATGTGCTCATGAGTCCAAAAAAATTTTTTGAAGGTAAAACTTTCAAAAAAAAAAGGCAAAACCTTCAGAAAAACAAACCTTCAGGAAGGGGGATGAAAAGATCATTATCATAATGATCAAAAATTATCTCTCTCATTATCAAAATGATCAAAAATTATCTCTCTCTTCTGAAGAAAGGCAAACAGCTGGCGATGTTCACCCTGAAGAAGAGAAGGCTCCAGGGAAACCTCACTGCAGCTTTTCAATACTTAAAGGGGGCTTATAAAATAAATGGAGAGCACCTTTTTGCTTGTGCGGGTATTGTTAGGACAAGGGGGAATGGTTTTAAATTAAAAGAGGGGAGACTTAGATTAGATTTTAGGAGGAAATTCTTCATTCAAATTGTGGTGAGGCACTGGAACAGGCTGCCCAGAGAAGCTGTGGATGCTCTATCCATGGTGATGCTCAAGGCCTGGCTGGACGAGGCCCTGGGCAACCTGATCTAGTGGGTGACATCTTTGCTCATGGCAGGGGGTTGGAACTGCTTTAATTGGAACTGCTTCCAGCCCAAGCTGTTCTATAGTTTCTATGATTCTGTGAAAATGGAGGAATCAAAAAATATAAATAACAAGTCACTATAACTTTGCCCTCACACTGCGTCTCACCATCAAAACTTCACAATGAGATAAAATTTTATTGAATTTTATTTTATGAAATATTCATTTTAGTCCACTATTATGGAGCTGCACCAATCTTATGCATAGCATCTTTTGGTTAAAATAAGTTTATTGAAACTTACCAACAGCTTTTCCAGTATGAATATCAAAAGTAAAGCCAGGAATATTCCCGCATATGTTCTTGAATTCAGCTAGAGCAAAACAGAGAAAAATGCATTTTTATTGAATATTTATAAATTTCTCAATTGTAGTTTTCTCAGAGCAGATACAAGCCAAATCTACTCAAAAGAGAGAGCCATTGCCTCCTGTACAAATTATACTGAAAATTCAGGTTGCCAATAAATGAATGCAAACTGGAACACTAATTCATACTTGTTTTTTTTGTAAATCTTTGCAGACTTTGGCACAGGAACAAACGTCTGGTTTGAGCAAGCAGAGCTTTAGTTTTTGTTTTAAATAGAACTCGGTAACTTACCTTTTAAGGTTCATTATTGCTTTCTAGAAATCTGTAGAGACAATCAGCAACACTTTCAGAAATCAGTAAATTTAACTCACTGGTACCCAAAGTGGTGATAATTTATTATATAATAAATTTATTTAATAATAATAATTTATTTCTCTTCTTGTTATTGTCTTAGTTTCTTGATCCTCTATATTTCAACGTCAGCTTTTCATTAGTCTAAAATT